>NC_059283.1:4763511-4781011 GCF_017591435.1 Portunus trituberculatus | reverse complement strand
ATAAAGTGGAGTAGCATTTTATTCCTCACTCACTCACTTCACGATTGCCTACTGACCCGGTACACTCACCCACAAAAACGGTCCTTTGGTCAACGTTTTCTCTCATTCACTAACCCTTTCACTGCTCTGCCCTTTATTAACATGGGAGGCTGCAGAAATATGTTTGGTCAGAGAAAGGGCGGAGTAATACATTAATTCTTGTATTTGTAGACTTTCATAACTATTTCAATTGAATCATCTTAATATTCTGAGCAATGTCAAATGTACTTGGATCGACAGGGAAGGGGAAAGAGAATACACGAGTTCTTTTTTTTTGAAGTTCCTGAATGATTTAACTCCTTTTATTTGTTCGTTCTTAAACCCTTCAATACTGGAACACATTTTTACCTATAGAGTTTATATACGATTAGACCATTTTATTGATATTAGGAAGGGTCTTATGAATGTCAGAAGATTAATGGCCTCACACGAGTTTCTGAAGCTATATAAAATCACCAAATATTAAGTAGAATAAATATGGAAACGCGTCATGGTACTCAAGGGGTTAATATTCAAGGCTTTGAAATAAATATATGCATTGATAGAAAAATAAAACAGATGCATTTAGTCTAAGATTCATAAATATCTTGCCTTTTCAGCCTTATCCCCTTCAGTACCATGACACATTTTCATATTCATTCTGTGTACTTTTTAGTGATTTTTGTACAGCTTCAGAACCTTATGTGGGGGTTATAATAGTGAAGTTTATGGACATTAATCTTCTGGTCTCCATAGACTCTTGCTAATGTAAGTAAAATCGTCTAATTGTACCAAAAAATTAAGGTAAAAATGATTACCAGGACTGAAAGGGATAATGACATGTTTCTTTACTCACAAACTATTCCAACGCATCTTCTTTTTCGTTCAATAGACAACTCTGAACATTGGTCATGAACAAATAGACGATGTACTTATTTGTATGTGAACGTTGGTCATAAAAAATACGATCTACTTCCTTGTATTTGATTCTTTATGTGATTCTTGATATTTTACTTAAACTGTTGCATATACCAGTGAAGGAATTGGAAGACACTTACGAAACTATGTAAGAAAGTTGGAGACAATCACAAAAATAAAGTTACAATCCATTTTCTTTAATTTAAGGGCTTGTTTACAATATTGCAGTGTTTGTAGCGTCGCGAAGTGTTAAGTGTCGCCGAGAGTTGAGAATAAAAGAAAATACAAAAAAAATGAAGTGGAGAGAAAATTTGAAGGGAAAAGGTTAAGTGAGTCGAAAAAGTTGTAAGTGATTGAAGAAAACGTTGTAACAGTGAGTGAGTGAGTGAGTGCGTGAGTGAGTGCGTGAATGAGAGATTGTGCGAGTGTGTGAGTGAGTGACTGCGTGAGTGAATGCGTGAGCGAGTGAGTTATTGAATGAGTGAATTAATGACTGAGTGAGTGAGTGAGGGAGTGAGTGATTGACTGAGTGAGTGAGTGAGAGATTCCGTGAGCGAGTTGTTACGTTTACCGGTTAAACTGGTAAGATTGGCATCGGGGAGCCGGTGAACAATAAAAAAAAAAATACTGCAGGTTCAACTGGTAAGGAAATGCAAAGGGGGCACTTTAAAAACCTATTTTAATAACCCAATAAATAAACTGACATACACATAGATATAACATGAAACATGAAACTGACATACACATATAACACAGAAATAGATAACAATAAAAAACCCAACTTAATACTTAACAATAATACTAATCCTAAAAGGCAATGTGGAAAAAACGGACGAGGGGAAGTGATACTTATGCGGTGTCGCAGTGATGAAATGCTGGGTGATCGTTGATCCCACGGTAGTCCCAAGAGGCGTTGTGTTCACTGGTTGAAGCCTGGACCTCGACTGACTTTTCAGAAAGCCGAGCTTGCTTTGACACTTCCGGTTGAGTCGAATGGGCCGCGTGAATCCAACTTCGGGACAGTAGCAGGGCTTCATGAGACCGTGACGTGGAGGGTTCATGAGACGGTGGCGTGGAAGGTTCACGAGACGGTGACGTGGAAAGGGAGGCGGAGAGGTGGCGAACGAGGTAACAAGCGGAGGAGGTGATGGTAGTGGAGTATGTTACGGGCGGGCCGTAACAGAGTGAATGAGTGATTGCGTGAGTGCGTGAGTGAGCGATTGCGTGAGTGAGTGAGTGAGCGGTTGCGTGAGTGAGTGAGTGAGTGAGCGATTGCGTGAGTGAGTGAGTGAAAAATTCCTACGAGTGAGCGAGGAAGTGTATGTTTAATTTTCTGCGAGTGAGTGAACAAGTAAGATCTGAGAGAGCGAGCCATTGAGAGAGTGAGAGTGAGTGAGTGAGTGAGTGAGTCAGTGGTTGGTTGCGTGGGTGTTATGAAAGGGTGCGTTATTGGACAGTGTTTGAATTAACGCTTGTAAAAATAATGAAGGAGGTCATATATAGCTGTGACATACCTTAGTCTCTCTCTCTCTCTCTCTCTCTCTCTCTCTCTCTCTCTCTCTCTCTCTCTCTCTCTCTCTCTCTCTCTCTCTCTCTCTCTCTCTCTCTCTCTCTCTCTCTTCTCTATATTCTCTTTTCTCTCTTCCTACTCTTTATCTGTCTTTTAATCTTACCTTCCTCCTTTTTCCCTTGCATTATTATTTCTTTTTCCCCTTTTTTCATTTCTTCTAACTCATTTTTCATCTATTTTAATCATGTTTCTCCTTCCCTTATATTATCCTTTTTTTTTTTTCCTTTTTCTCTTTTCTTCCTTCTGTTTTCTTGTAGTGTTTTTTTTATATACCTATCAGTCAATTTTCCTCTTTTTTCTTTCCTCCATTCGACTGTCCTTTCCTCTTTCCTTTCCATTCCCCACATTCCTCTCAAATTTTCTTTCCGATCCTTTGTTGTGACGCTTTCAATCAGTCAGTCAATTTTCATCTTCTCCCTTCCCTTCCATTATTCTTTCTTTTCCTTTTACTTTTCCTTGCTTTTTCCTTCTCTTTGCTTCCCTTCTTTACTTCTCCTGAGCTTTTCCTTCCCCTCTTTTTACGTTTTCCCATCTCTCCTCTTTTTTTTTCCTCCTTAGTCTTTTCTCTACTCTTCTCTCCTTTATATTTCCTTTCCTTTCCCCTCAAAAGCCTTCCCAACCTTTTCCCATTCCTCTTTTTCTCTTCTTTTCTCTTCTTTTCTCTTCATTTCCTTTTCTTTCCTTTCAAAATACCTCTTCTTCTCTCCTCCTTCCTGTCTCTCCTCCTTCATGTCTCTTCTCTTCTCTTCTCTTTTCTTTTCTTTGTATTTCCTTTTCTTTCCCATCAAAATGCACTCCCTACCTTTTCCTATCCCTCCCCTTCTCTCTTCCTTCCTAGCCGTTCCCTCCCCTCCAGAACTAATGGGTTACACGCCCGTGACCGCTGGGGAAGGGGAGAAAAAGGGTCAATGTCCCTAATCCATTATTGGTTCGCCAGATGTAACAGTAACTTTGAGCAGCAGTGACAGTAGTAACAGCTGTAGTGGTGTCAACAAAGAGGGGGCCAGTAATAACAGGGATAGCCGCCCCCCCCCTTGACCACCCCTCTTTCTCTGTGTGTCTGTATGTGTCTGTCTCTCTCCTAACCATAACAGAAATAGAACAGCGATGCAAAAAAGGGTTATAACAGCCTTAACAAAAAGTATAACTGTGGTATTAACAGAAACAGCGCCGTTATCGGATATGTAGTGTGTATGTGTGTGTGTGTGTGTGTGTGTGTGTGTGTGTGTGTGTGTGTGGGTGGGTGGATGGGTGGTGGGTGAGGATGGGCGCGTGGGTGGGTGGGTGAGTGAGTGAGGGGAATGTTTGTAAGAGTGTATCTGTAAACTCTCTCTCTCTCTCTCTCTCTCTCTCTCTCTCTCTCTCTCTCTCTCTCTCTCTCTCTCTCTCTCTCTCTCTCTCTCTCTCTCTCTCTCTCTCTCTCTCTCTCTCTCTCTTTCACGTAAACGCCTGAAAAAATCCACGGTGATAAATAATGGATAAATGATTAAATAAATACCTGGTGAATATTAATTTTGGTGATGAATCATGAATAAATTAAGAATACTTTGGAGGATGAGTGATGGAAATTGATGTTGACCATGAGGAAGAGAAAGGAGAGGAGGAGGAGGAGGAGGAGGAGGAGGAGGAGGAGGAGGAGGAGGAGGAGGAGGAGGAGGAGGAGGAGGAGGAAAATAAGGAATGATGATGGAGAAGATGAAGGGATATTTGAGAGAAGAGGAGGTGCAGATGGAAGATTGTGGAAGAATGTAGATGGAAGAGGAATATAAGGAGGAGGAGGAGGAAGAGGAAGAGGAGGAGGATATGTGAGGTATGAATAAGTAATAGGAGAAGGAGAAGAAAGAAGGATAAAACACACACACACACACACACACACACACACACACACACACACACACACACACACACACACACACACACACACACACACACACACACACCTATTGCTCCTATGACTTCACAAGCTGGACATTATTCACCCCAAGTAAGCTGCTTAATTACTAAACACGGCGTGACTGGGCGTGAATCTACCTGTACACACCTTAATTACTTGTGACATTGTTCATAAAATATATTAATAGGCGGGTAATTGAGGTGGTGAGGTACTAGAGGAGGAAGAGGAGGAGGGAGGAGGAGGAGAGAAAAAGATGCGTTTTTGGGAGAATGGAAGATGCGAAGAGGAAAGAAGATGAAGAAGTGAAGTAGGTATTAGTAAAAGGGACGGAAATGAGGGAGACGAAAAGAGAGAGAGAGAGAGAGAGAGAGAGAGAGAGAGAGAGAGAGAGAGAGAGAGAGAGAGAGAGAGAGAGAGAGAGATATGCTCGTCTACATCCGCTTATTTGCTGTCCCTGTCGTCCTCTTTCTGCTCTTTTTAATCCTCCTCCTCCTCCTCCTCCTCCTCCTCCTCCTCCCTCCTCCTCCTCCTCCTCCTCCTCCTGCTCATATCCTGCCGACTATCACATGTTCTTGACGTGTTCAGCGGCCATTTGCATTATGTTGCAGAATAAACTCTTCTATTTATGCAAACGTTCCAGAGGTAATGTGAGGAGCGGGTCCGGCGGCGCCTCCGTTACAGCACCGTGGCAATCACCGTGTGTGTGTGTGTGTGTGTGTGTGTGTGTGTGTGTGTGTGTGTGTGTGTGTGACTGTAATGAACGGTTTCTAGTAAGGGAAAAATTGGTTTGTGTGCGCGTTTTTTTTTCTTTTGTTTTGTTTATGTAATTGCGAAAAACTGGCCAAGAAAAACATAAATTGATAAAAAGGCCTACTTAGCTGCCAGTTCCCTTGCAGAGCTGAAGGAATTAACCGAAGTATAGGAATAAATGGCTGACACACACACACACACACACACACACACACACACACACACACACACACACACACACACACACACACACACACACACACACACATTTTCTTATTTTTATTGTCTTTTTTGTCTAGATTCAGCTCTGGTCAGCTAGACTCTTGTGTGTGTGAAGAAGAAGAAGAAGAAGAGAAGAAATATATTTATTGAGACTTTTTACAAAGAGAGTCAATATGTACATAATCTTATGTATCACCTAAACAGAGCATTAATAAAGAGAGTTTACATTAGAGAGAGAGAGAGAGAGAGAGAGAGAGAGAGAGAGAGAGAGAGATCTTTCACTTTTCTTCTACATTAGAGTTTCCGCAGTGTGTCTTTTCTCATCCTTTTTTTCAGATTAGAGATAGTATTTCTCTCTCTCTCTCTCTCTCTCTCTCTCTCTCTCTCTCTCTCTCTCTCTCTCTCTCTCTCTCTGTCGTGATTGGATGGCAAAAGACTGACGAAAACTCGGACACTATTTCATGAAGCGAAGTGAGAGAAAAAGGAGGAGGAGGAAGAGGAGGAGTGCAATAAGATCACAAACCTTTTCTTCCTTCTCCTCCTTTTCCTCCTCCTCCTCCTCCTCCTCTTCCTCTTCTACCAGTAAAAGTCGCTCTCCTCCTCGTCTTCCTCTTGTTTACCTTTCACAGTCTGGCTTTTATTTGACTTTTGTTATCTCTTTTTTCCTCATCTTACTTCTCTCTACTTTTCATTATTTTTTTGTCCTTCCATTTTTGTCCTGCGATATTTTTTTTTTGTTGCTCATCTTGCAATTCTAGTGGAGTGGTTTTTTCACAATTTCTTTCTCGTATTTCTGTTTAATATATTTTTTCGTCTTCTCTTTTTATCTTTTTTCTATTGCTAGTGTGAAATATTTTTTTTTTTTTTCCACAACTGTTTTTTTTGGGGGGGAGCATTTGATATTCCTGTTTTTATTTTTGTTTTTCGTCAATTTTTTCTCTCCTTTTTCAAATTTCTGTATATGTGTAATCTTTTCTTATATTCCATGCCCTTTTATTTGATTTTTCCTGCAGTTCATACTTTTTAATAATTTTCACGTTTTTTAGTTGGGGTGGAGTATTGCTTTGAAACTGTTTTTGATATGTTTTTCCTTTTTTTTGTTAATCTAAGTGGCTGTTCCCCTGGTTCCTGCGTGGGCTTTTAAGCTAGAATTGGCTTTTAACCGCGCTGGGGAGTATCGGGGAGGAGAGGGAAGGGTGTGGGTAGGTTCAGAAGAGATGAGTGAAGAGTGGGGAGGGGTGAGGGAAGAGTGGGGAAGGATAAGGAAGAATGGGGAGGGTTGCGGAAGAGTGGGAAGGGATGTGGAAGAGTGGGGAGAGGTGTGGAAGAGTGGGAAGGGGTAGGGAAGATTAGGAACGGGTGTGGAAGAGTGGGGAAGAGTTGGAAGGGGTGTGGAAGAGTAGGAAGGGGTGAGGGAGAGTGGGAAGGGGTAAGAGAGAGTGGAGAGAAGTGGGGAAGCAAGGCACGGGAGCTGGATAGGATGGAAGAGAGACTGTTTGATGTTGAGATGAAATAACATGTTTTTTTTAAATGAAAGGTGACGAAACGAGGGTGATAAAGGTGAGGTGTTCAAGGATTGTATTCGTAAACACATCGTCTTGTCTCTCAATAGACTGTAAAAGAGTTGTTGGGACTCACAAGGTGTTTTCGTGGCTCTAGACCCTTGATAAACTGGGGTGATATTGAGATTTACTGTTATTTTCAAGGGGGACCATTTATAATTCTTTACCCATAAAAATATAACTTATACAAGAAATTGCAGTGGTGATTAATGTTTTTTCATGATTCTTGATTCCAAAAACCGGGGTGATATTTAGATTCACTCATTTTCAAGGGGGCTTTGATAATTCTCTTAAAAACACCATTTATACTGCGAATATAAAGACAGCTCTCCTCCCTCACACAAAACTATATTTACTTACTACACACACACACACACACACACACACACACACACACACACACACACACACACACACACACACACACACACACACACACACACACACACACACACACACACACACACACACACACACACACACTTCACTTGACTCTCTCGAACTAGCAAGGGTACTGGCAACTTAGTGGGTCTTATTTATTTATTTTTTTGTGTGTTATGTTGCTCTTGGACAGCTTTTGCCTTTACATAAAAAAACAACTCATTTTAACTCTTTTAGTACTGGGACATTTTTAGCTTGAGATTTGTGTACGATTAGACCATTTTATTACCATTAGCAAGGGTCTATGGAGGTCAGAAGATTAATGGCCACAATCTTCACTATATTTCAATCCCCAAATAAGTTTCTGAATCTGTATAAAATAGCTAATTAGTAAGCAGAATGAATGTGGAAACGCGTCATGGTACTGAAAGGGTTAAGAGCGTTTTCATAATTCTTGACTTGAAAAGCGGGTGATATTAAGGATATTTTTACGCCCGGCATTTTCTAGGTGACTTTAATAATTCAGTACCCTTGAAAACACGACTGGGAGTTACTGGATTTTAAAGGATGTTTCCATGATTTGTGACTTGAAAACCAGACTGATAATCTCCGTGCTTTGAAAATGAGCTTCAGAGAGAAAGTGTTTAAGAATAGCGGTAGGAACAATAGAGTAAAGTTGGGTTAGTGTAGGACAAGACTCGTCACCTTTCCTTCCTCCGCCACCTTCACCTTCCACTCTCGGAATAATAGATGAACACGTATTATTAAATAGTCCTTTCCCAGAAGAGCCTTGTCGTGCAGAGACGCTGAAAAGTTATTTAAAATCTTGAATTGGGATTTGTCGTGTAGGTTGTTGGTGAAAAGAGTAAAGATTTAGGACTGATGTGAAAATTAGCCCTTGGTACTTCAATCAGTGTTAGGATAAAACAAATAGAAGAGAAAACATTATATTTTACAAACTCTAATAGTGATGTACTTTTGTAGATTATAAGTAAAAGAAAAAAAAATGAGAAAAATATCTTTATTCAATAGTCGTATGCTTTGTAGATTCTAAGGAAAAGTGAAGAAAAATAGGAAAACAAACTCTTTACACAATAAACTTTTCTTTGTAATTGTATTGTTAGGAAGAGGAAGGCGAGGACAAGAGCACAGTAGGAAACACATGAATACACTACAAATTTCCACGTTGATGTACTGTATATCGAGAGTAGAGAGGAAAAGATTCAGTGTACAATTTGACGTTAACATTGTAAAAATATCACAGGTCAGAAATGAGGAAAACAATAGGAGGACGAGAACAGCAGTACATGAAAGGAAAGGAGTGTGTATACTAATTATTTATCGTCACTTGCCGTCACTTATGAATTCTCCAGGCGGTGAAATTATTGTTATTCATCCTTTACCAGATCAGAGAGGGAGAGAGAAAGAGAGAGAGAGAGAGAGTGCATCACGAGTTCTGTACAAGACACCTGAATCACACCTTCCTTTAATTACGGATTAGGTTATATCGGCTGAGAGAAGGGAAGAGTGAGGGGAGAAAAGGGAAGATGAAGGGCAGAAGTGAGGGCAGGAGAAAGGCATGTGAAGAAGAGCAAGGGGAGGAAAAGGGGAGGTGAAGAGAGAAAGGAAGAGGAGGAAAATTAACTAAATGAATAGAGAAAATGTTTAAAAGGTAAAAAAATGTAACGCGCCTGATATGAAAGTGAGGTGTTGCTATTTCCATGTGTGTGTGTGTGTGTGTGTGTGTGTGTGTGTGTGTGTGTGTGTGTGTGTGTGTGTGTAATGCTCTTATTGTTATGGGTTTTAATTGTTTCCTCGAAAGCACATTGACCTCGAGAGAGAGAGAGAGAGAGAGAGAGAGAGAGAGAGAGAGAGAGAGAGAGAGAGAGAGAGATACTTGGAATCACCCACACAATCCTCAAATGGAATATCATTAGATTCCAGATTCCCAAGATGCTGTATTAACCTAACCTAACCTAACCTAACCTTACCTCTTGCCTTGCCTTAGTTTGTATTACCTTGCCTTGTCCTAGCTTACCTTGCCTTACCTTATCTTACCTGACCTAAACATACCTTATCTTGCCTTCCCTTACCTTGCCTTAGTTTGTATTACCTTATCTTGCTTAACTTTACTTTACCTTAATTTACCTTCCTTTCTTTAGGTTACCTTCCCTCACCTCACCTCACCTCACCTCACCTCACCTTACCTTACCTTCCCGTACCTTCCCTTCCCTTACCTTATCTTACTTTACCTAAGCGCACCTCACCTTACTTTGATTTACCTTCACTTAACTGAGCTTCCCCCACAGTGCCACATTAACCACCTGCCTTGCACTCCACAAACTCACTCCACTTATTCCACTCCCGCTAATGGATGACGCGGGAAAACCACCTTAGCCTCATGAATGACGTGCGGGAAGAATGACGAGAGGGAAAGACGAAGATGGGAAATAGGGGGAAAAAGGAAAAGGGGAAAAGTGAAAGGGTATAAAATCATCTCCCATCTAAGGTCTTTCAAGTTCTCCCCTTTTAAGCTTAAGATCTCCCCTCCTTCCCCTCTCGTTACCCTTACCTGCTCCTGTGGTGGTGGTGGTGGTGGTGGTGATGTTCCTGTGGTAATGCGATGAAATGGAGCGCCGCTATTAACGTGTTTCTTAAGTTAAGGCTTGAAGCTAAAGTGGTGGTGGTGGTGGTGGTAGTGGTGGTGGTGGTGGTGGTGATGGTGGTGGTGGTAAAGAGGTTGTGCTTTAGATGTGAGGGATTATGGGTGTTTTATTTCATTTTATTTATTTATTTTTTTACTTTTTTCGTCTATTTCAAAAATGGTTCGTAAATTGTTGTTGATTTTGCTCTTATTGTTGTTGTTCTGCTTTCTATTTCTACTACTACTACTACTACTACTACTACTACTACTACTACTACTACTACTACTACTACTACTACTACTACTTTTACCACCAAATCACTACTACTACTACTACTACTACTACTACTACTACTACTACTACTACTACTACTACTACTACTACTACTACTACTACTACTACTACTACTTTACCACCAAATCACTACTACTACTACTACTACTACTACTACTACTACTACTACTACTACTACTACTACTACTACTTCTACAAATAGGTCGTTTTCTAGTTCATTTTCCCGCGAAGATTCAATATATTTCCTATTCTGAAGTTTTCCCTTTGGCCGAGAATAAGATTGGAATTGTGTTTATCTTCCCTGTTGTGTTTCCTGCCTTTTTGTTTTATTTATCTTGTCTTTTGCTTTTCTCATTATTCCTACCTGACTTTTTGTGTATCTCTCTCTCTCTCTCTCTCTCTCTCTCTCTCTCTCTCTCTCTCTCTCTCTCTCTCTCTCTCTCTCTCTCTCTCTCTCTCTCTCTCTCTCTTTAATTTTACTCACGTTCCATTCTCTCTTCAGATTATCTTTTCTTTCTTTTCCTTTACACACACACACACACACACACACACACACACACACACACACACACACACACACACACACACACACACACACACACACACACACACACACCTTTCCCCTCTCACCTTTCACGATCTTTACATTGTAGCCTTTAAACGGAAGTCACTCACACTCAGCATTTAGTCTTCTCGAAATAACGCAAAGGTAAACTAACTCTACTCCACCGAGAGAGAGAGAGAGAGAGAGAGAGAGAGAGAGAGAGAGAGAGAGAGAGAGGGAGAGAGAGGGTCTGAGAAATGCACTGGAGGAAGTAAGAAATGAATTGGAGAGTAGGAACATTATAATGGAAAGGAGGAGGAGGAGGAGGAGGAGGAGGAGGAGGAGGAGGAGGAGGAGGAGGAGGAGAAGGAGAAGGAGAAGGAGGAGGAGGAAGAAGAGGAAAAAGGAACGAAAAACGAGTCAGTTTACGAGGATAATGAGGAAGGATGCGGAAGAGGAAGAAGAGGAAGAGGATGACGGGGAGAGAAATAAAGACCTAGAGTACAAGAGAAAGGTCACTACACACACACACACACACACACACACACACACACACACACACACACACACACACACACACACACACACACACACACACACACACACACACAACGAGGAAGTCACTTGGCACTTTCTTGGCCCATAAGACGTATGACGAAAGATTTCCTTCCACCAACCTTATGTAGTTCCTTCGTGGGGGCGTGATTTATATGCCCCCCTTTCTGAGTTACGGTGACGGCGCCCCTGCTATAGAGGACAGACGTGGGAGGGGCGTGGGAAAGGGGAAGAGGGATGGGCGTGTAGGGGAAGGCTGATAGGTGGAAAGTGAAAGATAAACTGGGGAAGAAGGAGGATAGAGGATGATAAAGAGGGGAAGAGGGAGAATAGAGGAGGATAAAGAGGGGAAGAGGGAGAATAGAGGATAAAGAGGGGAAGAGGGAGAATAGAGGAGGATAAAGAGGGAAGAGAGAGAATAGAGGATAAAGAGGGAAGAGGGGAATAGGGAGAATAGAGGAGGATAGAGAAGGGAAGAGGAGACTAAAGTAAGGTACATGAGAAAAGAGGGCAAGTAAGGGGAAATGAGGGTAGATGAGGGAGAGAGATATCTTGTAAGGGGATTAAAGTATAGCTAGAATAGGGGAAATATTCTTATAGGGGGAAAGTAAGCCTGGGGTGAGGGGAATAATAAATAGGAAGCTGGGGAGATGAGAGGAAAGAATCTATAAAGAGGGGATGGTAGATGAGGCGAGAGGCGGTTCTGGGGAGGGGAAGTCGAGTAAAAGAGGGGAGTAGAGGGGAGGAGAGGGGAGATAAAGATGTAGGGTAAGTGGAAAGGGAGTTTAAGAATGATAAGATGTGGGAGGTATTCGAGGGAGAGGGAGAGGAGAGGGAGGGAGAGAGAGGAAGGAGGCCAGGAAAGAGTAGGGTTCATGAGAGAGAGAGAGAGAGAGAGAGAGAGAGAGAGAGAGAGAGAGAGAGAGAGTAAAACCCCACAAAAAAAGAAAAGAAAAAGAGAATCCTAAAGAAGAAAAAGTTATCAGGTAGAGACGAGGAACGAATAAGAGGAAAGGAGGAAGAACGAAGGGAAACTGCAGTAATATTAAGAAAGAAGAGGAAAAAAAAAAAAAACCAGGAAGAAAGAGGGAAGGAGGGAGCAATAGATAGGAAGGAAACTCTACCCTGAGGCATCTCCTGGCATTCACTTACATTTCTTAACTCCAAACCAGCTTGTATTTTCTTCTGTATTTTCCATGACTCGCGGATTATTTATTCCAAACCACTCTTACCAACCTTTCCTGCGGGCCAGCTGTGTGGGAGGACTGTCTGGGCCACTTACACTTAGCAGAGTCAGTGGCAGGGGAGGAAATAAGGGACGAGCTGAGGGAAATTGCAGGGATATGAAGATACAGCACGAGGAGGTACAGGGAGGGAAATTGCAGGGGTTTGAAGGTACAGCACGAGGAGGTACAGGGAAGGGGATTGCAGGGTTATGAAGGTAAAGGACGAGGAGGTACAGGGAGGGGAATTACAGGGTTATGAAGGTAAAGGACGAGAAGGTACAGGGATCAAGGAAGGGTAAGGGTAGAAAATGACAGGGGAAGAAACAGAACAGGGTAGGAATGAAGGAAGATGGGAATAGTAGGAGGGGCAGGGGATGGCAGGAGATGGTAGGGAATGTAGGCAATGATACAGACGTGGCAGGGATACGGGGAAACCAGCAGAGATAAAAAAAAATAATTAGAACCAGTTACACAAGCAGGGGACAGGAGCGTTGACAGGGTAGAACAAGGAGGAAAAGATTGTTACAGGGACAAGTTACAGGGACAAGCAAAGATATGAAAGTAATTGCAGGGAACAGGGAAGTCAGTATGAAGGAAAATGTGTGAAATAAGAAAGTGGCAGGGTACGGCAGGGTATGAAAACAGGAAGATAGGAACAGACAGTAGAAGCAGTAGGGGTGACATGAAAACTAGAGACGAGCAGGGTTACACGTAAATGGCAGGGAGGAGACAGGGGGATATAAAAGCAAATATATTCAAGCAGGGTAAAGGAAGGGAACATGGAACAGAGGTGGAATAAAAGAAGGTATGTGGTGACGAGCAGGGTTGAAGGGAGGAGACAGATGAAAGACAGAGGATGGACATGGGACGGACAGGGGATGGACAGGGATTATATCAGGCAAGGGTGAAGGGGAGGATAGGGGTGTAGAGGTGAAGAAAGGGACATTGATATCGGTAAATGGCAAGTGTTTAAATGAATATGCACAAGTGATGATTGTCAACCATTTCTATTATTCTCTTGGTTTTATGGTCTTTTGATGTTTGACCCTCCACCAAAACTCAATCCCGCTTTTTCTTTTTCTTCTTTTTTTTTTTTTCGTCTAGGCAATTATTCATTTAGTTGGATAGTCATTTGTTCAGTCTTTCAGGTTTTCAGTCGTATGGTTATCTGGTGGAAGTAGTAGTAGTAGTAGTAGTAGTAGTAGTAGTAGTAGTAGTAGTAGTAGTAGTAGTAGTAGTAGTAGTAGTAGTAGTAGTAGTAGTAGTAGTAGTAGTAGTATTGGTGGTGGTAGTACTAGTAATGGTGTTTCCTACTACTACTACTACTACTACTACTACTACTACTACTACTACTACTACTACTACTACTACTACTACTACTACTACCCCATAGAACTACAACAACTACAACCACAATATCCTAACATTGTAGTCGCATTTTTTTTGACATGTGTGGAGTACAAGTTATCAGCGGCGATGTGGCGTGGCAGTCCAACTTTCTAGGGTGTAGTCGGAGATAGACGGACTGTTGAGGGACGTTGTGGGGCGTTGTGGGGTGTTGTTGGGGTGTGGTGAGGGGCGCTATATCCCCTTGGGCGTGAGGAATGCTGGGAACTCTCGCCTCTTCATAAATTCAGCTAGCGTCTCCTCCCCTGTCACGAGGCGCGGCATGTCCAGGAACAGCTGCATTCCTGGATTACGTGAGAATTCCGAATACTGCTGTTTTTTTGCAAGCTCGAACAAGTAAATGAACATTTTTTTGTGTGTCCTTTTTCTTACGTCTTTTTTTGCAGTATGTGTGGCCAGGAGCTGTGTAGGTGTAGCAGGGAATGAGATTCGTGTGTTTGGGTGTAGGAAAGCTATTAGTGTGTGTGTGTGTGTGTGTGTGTGTGTGTGTGTGTGTGTGTGTGTGTGTGTCAGGTGACTGATGTGTAGGTAAATAAAAAGAAAGGGTTTATTACTGCTCTTTATTTGTGCTCTTGTTTTTATTGTTACCTTTTTCTTCTTTCTTTGTGATGTTTAGTCAAGAATTGTGTTGTGGTAGAAAATTAGGTGTGTGTGTGTGTGTGTGTGTGTGTGTGTGTGTGTGTGTGTGTGTGTGTGTGTGTGTGTGTGATTACGCAGTTGCAAGCATGTAGGTGAAAGAAAGGATTATTTTGCGTGTGGACTCTGCGATACAAGTGGAAAAGTAGAAAGGCTATGAAAGCTATCCTCGTTTTTCTTTTTACAGTGTAGCATGACAAGACCGATAGAAAAATAAACAGCCACACACAGACACACACACCCAGGGAAAAACACACACACACACACACACACACACACACACACACACACACACACACACACACACACACACACACACACACACACACACACACACAGAAACATCAATACTCTGCTACCGCGCAATGCAACTTGAAAGGAAAGAGATGAAAGCGAAACAAAATAAAAAAAACAAAAAGGCGAGAGAGAGAGATTTCCCAGGTGAGATATCCCGGGTGAGGACACGTACTTACCTGAGCTCTCATTACGCTGACGTGCCGCTGTTATCTGCAGGTGTTAATATTCCGTGCACCTGTACAGAACCTCGTCAGCCAAACGCATTCCTCTCAGTGAAGTGTCGTAAATTAGAGGAAGCGTTTCATCTTTTTTTTCTCTTTTTTGCGTCCGAATGGCAGTGGGGAAAATGATTGAGGAATTTGTACCCATTAGCGAAGGTGGATATGTGTCATCAACGGTCCCTTTCACCTAACATGGAAGGGTTTATCGGAGTACTTGTATTTTTAGCGCTGGTTGACGATGTGGGGGTGGAGATAGCGACGCGTAGATGCTGGAAAATTGGAAGAGTTTCATTTCTACAACATGAGTAGCGTGGATGAGGAAGGGTAAACATGGGGTGTGTATTATGTAATGTAAGATGAAGATGTAGATGCAAAATTTTGGAGTTAACCCTTTCAAGATTGGGACACACATTTACCATGAGATTTGTGTATGATTAGACCATTTTATTGACATTAGGAAGGGTCTATAGAGGTCAGAAGATTAATGGCCACAATCTTCAATATTTTAATCGCCCACATAAGTTTCTGAAGCTGTATAAGATCACCAGATAATAAGTAGAGTGAATATGGAAACGCGTCGCGGTACTGAAGAAGGTAAGTGTTTCATTTCTACAACTACAGGAGTGTGAAGTGGATGGTGAAGTTGTAAAGATGGGGTTGTATTATGAAATGTGGGATGAAGATGTAGAAGCGAGGAAATTGGAGGTAAGCGTTTCCTTTCTATAACATGAGTGGCGTGGATGATGATGGATGATAATGAGATGATGAAGGGTAAAGATTGGATTGTTTTATTAGCTGTGAGGATGAAGATAGGGACGTGTAGATGGGAGAAAAATTGGAGTTAAGTGTTTAATTTCTATAACAAGAGTGACGTGAATGATGATGGGTGATAAGATGATGAAGGACAAAGATTGGGTTATATTATTAAATGTGAGAATGATGTTAGGAACCTGTAGATGCGAGAGAATTGAAATTAATCGTTTAATTTCTATAATAGGAGTGGCGTGGATGATGATGGGTGATAAGATGATGAAGGGCAAAGATTGGGTTGTATTATTGAATGTGGAGATGATGATAGGGACATGTAGATTCGAGAAAATTGAAGTTAAGCGTTTCATTTCTATAACAGGAGTGGCGTGGATGATGATGGGTGATGTGATGATAAGAGATAGTGATGGAATTGTATAATGAGGGTGTAGATAGAAGACATGGGTGATAATTGAGAATAATAGATGAGAATAGGTAGATATGGAGGATTATAAAGAGAGGAGAAGGTAAAGAGTGTAGTGGAATAATAGGATGAAGGCATGTAGAAACAAATGGATGATAATGATAGGGAAGTGAAGAGGGATGAGGAATGGAGCGGTGGACGGAGAGCTGGGAGTGAATGGATGGCTTAGGAATATTTGGCTAATGTGGTTTTGTCATGAGCGAATACCTCTCTGGGGGAAAAAAAGAAACGCGTCTCTGTATCCAGTTTCATTCCAGACCAAAATAAAAGGAGGAAATAAAAAGAAAAAGAAAAAAAAAAAACTCGCATACGCTATTGCTTTAAAACACAAGAATGACTGGAAAAGACTGTGTTTTTTTAATATTTTTCAAACGTCACTCGCTTCCCAGGATACATCGAAGGTTAGCGTACCTGGGAGTAGCATTTTATTTGGTCACACATCGACGTGGAATTAATTTATATTCATATTAACATCAGTAGATATTAAAAGATAATGTCTAATATTTATCCGCATCGCCATGACATATTTAATTATAAAAGCACTTCAGGGGCGTTTTGACATCTGTCTACGATATTTTTTCACATATTGTTTGGGCAAGGTTGATTTTCCTTACTAAAATATCTGGCGCGGGCGTGTCTATCATCCTCAACATGCCTCTTGTAAATACGTCACCTGCGATTCACGTCAACTCTTTCTCGCTCACTTTTGGAATTATCAGCTTCAATATTCGTCTTTGGCAGCGCGTCAGGGATAAAAATTTCCACACTTCAATGCTCATCTTGTAAATTTTATCGACAACTCTTGCTGACTTGAAAATTTGACCCCAAAACGCGATTCACTTGAGGCTCTGTGTGTGTGTGTGTGTGTGTGTGTGTGTGTGTGTGTGTGTGTGTGTGTGTGTGTGTGTGTGTGTGTGTGTGTGTCCTTCAACCATAAGTAATCGCCTTTGAACGTGTGTGTGTGTGTGTGTGTGTGTGTGTGTGTGTGTGTGTGTGTGTGTGTGTGTGTGTGTGTGTGTGTGTTGTATTGCAGTGTTACCTTTTTATGCTGACTTACGATACTACTACTACTACTACTACTACTACTACTACTACTACTACTACTACTACTACTACTACTACTACTACT
>NC_059283.1:4743511-4756011 GCF_017591435.1 Portunus trituberculatus | reverse complement strand
TATAAAATCTACATAAAAAGAAGCATTGATAGATTAACCAGAGTTCGAACGCTCCACTACTCACGCTCAGTAAGGTGGAAATAAAGGTTGATGAAATTGAAACGATGAACTCAGTTTTCAAATTTGTAAACGGAAAGGCAGTGATAAATAAACAAGACAGCTTCGTACACTTCATTTCTCGCAGTCAGCAGTGTAAATAAAGTGTCGATAAAAAAATTAAACATTCATGAAATTTTACACCTGAAATCTAAATAAAAAAAAAATACACTTTGATATATAAATCCAAACTTCTACGTCCCACATTTCGCAGTCAGTAGAAAGGAAATGGAATAAAACAAACATAAAAGTTCAAAATACTGTAGACACAATCTTCAATTATGGAGGAGCATCAAGACATGGCGGAAAATAGACTGACTTCCTCTCCGATCCCACAGTCCCGTCCATTTTTGTGGAATGGCTTCGTGAAAGGGCATTTTTTCCTTCTATTTTTACGCCCCCAACGCCAATCTCGCCTATAAAAAAGAGAGAAAAACTTGTTATCCACACCTAACCAATCGGAGTCAGTCTGTAGAAAGTTTGATAGCCAGGAATGCAGATGGTATACCCTTCACCCTTCCTAAAAAAAAAACACACCTTTTTCAACACCTTAAAAAACGAAAACACCTTTTTTTTCAACACCTTTCTTACGCACGTCCGTTAAAGAGAAAAGGAAACTTAGACGAAGAGAGAGAGAGAGAGAGAGAGAGAGAGAGAGAGAGAGAGAGAGAGAGAGAAAGAGAGAGAACGAAAGAGATACAAAAACAGAAAGAAAAAAAAAGTACCTAAATTTTAAACCATTTTTTGCACGGGTAGTAGGAACAGTATCTAGGTCAGAAGGAAAGGGCTATAAAAGAACCACGACCTACCTGTCCCTACCTGTTCCCACCTGTAGCTTCACCTCCACTACACCTGTCGGGAAGGAAGGTACGAAGCAGCGGGGGCGAGGAGGAACACAGGAAGGATTATTGAAGTTGCAGGATACGTCAGGACTCCTCAGGGAGTATTGGAATATTTAATCCACAAGCTGTCCACCTAAGAGAGAGAGAGAGAGAGAGAGAGAGAGAGAGAGAGAGAGAGAGAGAGAGAGAGAGAGAGGAATGGATGGACTGACAGCCGGTAAATAGACAGATAAAGAAGACAGACAGATAGACAGACGGACAGGAAACAACATTTAATTGCATCGAAATTCAGACAATGCGGTTCTGAATACGTCGTCTGCTATTATATTTAGAGAGAGAGAGAGAGAGAGAGAGAGAGAGAGAGAGAGAGAGAGAGAGAGAGAGAGAGAGAGAGAGTCAATAATGCCAATGTTACCTCGAGTCTGCGCCAGGATTGGTATTGGGTTCAGCTTCTCCGCGTTAAAAGGATGATGTGTCCTGGAGGATTCTGTAGGATCATGACAGGGACGCTAGGGATGCTGGTAGGATGTCTGGATGATTGTATAAAGTGCTGGAAGGATGACTGTAGGATTATGTATATGCGTGAAGGATATATAGGAGTTCTTTATATATTTGAAGGATATTTTAGGATGCTGACAGGTGCTATAGGATATTAAATTGCTGGAAGACGCTTGTAGGATGTAGAAATAATTTTGTAGGATGCTGGAGATAATGCAAGGATGATATGAAATTCTATAGATGCTGTAGGATTGTAGGATGAGCTAGGATGCTTTTGTGTGGTTATATTGTAGAGACGAAAGGATATACTATAGATCCTGATGAATGCTAAAACGCTAAGAGTATCCTAAGGTGCTAAGAATCAGTAGGACACTAAAGAATCCTAACAAGAGTAGGATGTTTAAAATCACTAGGATGAAGACTGATAGAGTCCTTTGAGTGTGGTAGGATAAAGATGGACTAATGCTGAGAGTGCTTGGTGAGGTGCTGGAGACTGCTTGGTGCTATCTGGCTTCCTGGTGTGTTGAGGCTCAAAGTGTAGTAGGGTTATCACTCCCGGGTATATGGTAATGGACATCTGGGGGAAGACTCTATGGTTGGTACAATTAATATTAGTCTGTCTTCTATAAAATGTCTCCTGGATTTAAAACATATTGTAGTTTATTGATAACGTAATTGATTTTATGTGATTAATACTTGTTGACCCACCCACTCATTACAAGGACAACTCACGGTTTTCCTCAAGATGTGACAGGTACACATTCCCTTGGCCACCTTTCAAACCGAGACACAGGAGCCACTTTAGGATAGACTGACTATAGTTTTTAATTATCCCATGTGGTGTGTGTTAAAAAGAGTTGTTTTTTGTATTCTTGGCTTGATTTGTCTTGGTGCTGGCGTGTTGGTGTGTTAAATGGTGAGGCTGTGCAGTGAGGAGTGTTGAGTGGAGTGTTGAGGGTGAGTGTTGACCGTGAGTGTTGACCGTGAGCGTTGACCGTGAGCGTTGAGCGTCAGTATTGAGCGGAGTGTTGAACGGAGTGTTGAATGTTGAGCGTGTGTTAAGCGTGAGTATTAACCGTGAATGTTGAGCGTGAATGTTGAGCATGAGTGTTGAGCGTGAATGTTGAGCGTGTGTGTTGAGCGGAGTGTTGAACGGAGTGTTGAATGTTGAGCGTGAGTGTTGAGCGTGAATGTTGAGTGAAGCCAGACAGGTGTTAATGCCAGTCATGAAATGTAAATATGCATTGATGTTATTTTTGTTTCTTGTCTCTTTTTTAGGTACGCGGATTGATAGGAGTGTGCGTGTAGGTAGTCTCTCTCTCTCTCTCTCTCTCTCTCTCTCTCTCTCTCTCTCTCTCTCTCTCTCTCTCTCTCTCTCTCTCTCTCTCTCTCTCTCTCTCTCTCTCTCTCTCTCTCTCTCTCTCTCTCTCTCTCTCTCTCTCTCTCTCTCTCTCTTTCTACAGTTTGGTTGCTGCGTTATATGATCTAGTCTCTCTCTCTCTCTCTCTCTCTCTCTCTCTCTCTCTCTCTCTCTCTCTCTCTCTCTCTCTCTCTCTCTCTCTCTCTCTCTCTCTCTCTCTCTCTCTCTCTCTCTCTCTCTCTCTCTCTCTCTCTCTCTCTCTCTCTCTCTCTCTCTCTCTCTCTCTCTCTCTCAATAACGTCAGGCTAACAACGGCAGTAAAAAACACCAAAACATATTTTCCTTTGCCCCGTATAGTATCACCAGCAGAGAGAGAGAGAGAGAGAGAGAGAGAGAGAGAGAGAGAGAGAGAGAGAGAGAGAGAGAGAAACTGCTGTCATACCTTACCCCTATGACTGCTATTGATATATGAAACTTCTATTTGAACAAACGTAAAGGAGTTTAATGATGAAAAATATAACTGAAGACACTGTAAGACTAAGCAACACGATTATATCCTTTTTTTTCTCCCTCTTACATAAAAAAAGAAGGAACACTGGCCAAGGTTGAAAAATAAGGTGACAGAAGGCCCACTGAGGTGCCTATCCTTTTTTTTTTTTTTTTTTTTTACCATGTGGGCTTTTCACGGGAATTTCTGGTCTAAAGGGGTTACTTTTTTGGGGTACCTCCTATCTCAAAGCCCACCCGCTAGGAAACCGTTGCCCCGAGTGAGGAAGCCCAACCTACACTCAGACCGTGGACAGGATTCGAACCCTTTTAGAAGCTATATAGAAATACACTCGCAAAGGGACTCCGAGGATGGAAGAGTCCTTTTTTTTTTTCCCAAAGAATGTATGTGTAGATAGATGCATGTTGTTTTGTGGGAAGGTAGAGAGTAAGAGCCATTGGAAAATCATTAAACTTCTGTTACATTTCCTCATTTAAGCCCTTCAGTACTGGGAGACATTTTTACCTCGAGATTTGTGTACGATTAGACCATTTTATTGACATTAGGAAAGGTGTATGGAGGTCGGAAGATTAATGGTCAGTGTCTTCACTATTTTAATTCCTCACATAAGTTTCTGAAACTGTATAAAATCACCAAAATAGTAAGCAGAATGAATATGGAAAAGCGTCGTGTTACTGAAAGGGTTAAGGTTCTAAATAACACGATCATCTCTTATCATCAGTAGGAGCCTTTGCAAAATCAACAAACTCTCATCGCATTATGTCATTAAGTAGAACACCTTGCATTCGAAACAATTAGGATTATAAAGAACATAAAGAGAAGGTGCAAGAAGCCAACAGACCTACACATGGCAGTTCTTGTATAAAGCTTAACTATTTCCACATATTCCACACATTTATTTAATCTGAAGCTGCCTATTGACTCCTGAACATGATTACCGAGTCCACTTTAGCCACTCAAACTTGTAAACACGTTAGAAATATTATTACCTTTAGATTTGCACTGCACTACAACATTATAAAAACACAACGGTGATACGACAGTGAAGGATTCAATCTCTTGAGTACACTGACGTATTTGCATATTCATTCTGCTTATTATTTTGTGATTTTATACAGCTTCAGAAACTCATGTAGGGGATTAAAATAGTGAAGACTAGCCATTAATCTGATCTCCATAGAGTCATAGACCGTTGCTAATGTCAATAAAATGCTCTAATCATATACAAATCTCAAGGTAAAAGTGTGTCCCAGTATTGAAGGGGCTAAGAAGTGTAGAGAAGAGCCTGCTATCCCTGACGAGGCCCTGAGTTGTGTGCCTCAGGTGAAGATTGATGACCTGTACTTTTATGTGTCTCAAAGTCGTTTCTCCCTGTCAAGACCCACTCCCACCCTTGTTGTTACTCCTACCCCTTGTTTCTACTACTCTCCCCTGACCCGTGTCCCTTGCTACGTCTACTTCTGTCTACTACATTTACCTCTCTCCTTCCGTTCCTCCCTGTCAAGACCCACTCCTAGATGCTTCCCCTGCTGTTACTCCTATACCTGGTTTGTACTTCTATCCCCTGCTTCCCTGTCTCCTGCTACCCCTACCCCCTGCCTCACTCTTGCTCCGCTCCTATTTCTCTCTGTCACGACCCACTCCTATAGATGCTTCCCCTTGCTATTACTCCTACTCCTTATTTTTACTCCTATCCCCTGCCCCCCTGTCTCCTGCGACCCCTATCTTTGTCTACTGCATTTATCTCACTCCTGCTCCTCTCCTTCCGTTTCTCCCTGTCAAAACCTACTGCCAAATGCTTCCTGCTGCTACTACTAACCCTGTCTTTATTCCTACTCCTACTCCCTGCTTCTACTCCCATCCCCTGCATCCCTCCCTCCTGCTACCATTACTCCCTCTGCCTACCATTATCTTTTAGCCCCACTCCTTACCCTCTCCATCCTCTACCCATCCCCTCAGTCTTCAAGTGCTCGCCCTCTTCCTTCCCATCCCCATTCGAAGGCTCCCAGGTGTTCTCTGCTTCACTCCCACGCCCCAAGCTTTCCCCCGCCCCACGCACAACTGTCCCCTCTTCTCCTCCTCTCTCCGTGGTCTCAAGAGTGCCCGCTAGGAGGTTTGGGAGTCAATCAGCTGCTGTCTCTCCCGTGTTGCTGGAAGTGAGGGTCATTTTTAAAACTCAGGAGGGGACAACGGACCCCCCAGAGAGAGAGAGAGAGAGAGAGAGAGAGAGAGAGAGAGAGAGAGAGAGAACACAATAGCAAAACCATGTCAAAAGGAAATGGGAAAACAGAAAAGATAATTAAACGAAGCAGACAAGAAAAGAAAGAGACGAAAATCAAAATGAAAACTAGAAAAGGAAAAGGAAAAGGGAAAACGAGAAATATGTAAAGGAAAACAAAATAATAGCAAGAAAGAGAGAGAGAGAGAGAGAGAGAGAGAGAGAGAGAGAGAGAGAGAGAGAGAGGGTGTATCGTTGGTAAATCATTGTCACTAAACGAGTATGTAATAAATTTCTCTTACCTTCTCTCTCTTTCTCTCTTTCTCATCATATTTCTCTCAGTCTCCCCTTCAGTCACCCTTCCCTTCTCTTCACTTCCCTGGTTCATCCTTAGTTCTCCTCACCCTACTTTTATCATCTTGTCTCCTGTTTCATTCCTGTTCACACCGCCACTCAATTTTCTCACCCTAATCGTGTCTAACTGTCCATTTTTTCACTAACATTCTCTTCCCTCACCCTGAATACTCTTGCGTCACCTTTTCACCCTTGGCTTCCCTTGCTAAACCTACCTCTTCCCTTTTTTTTATCCCTTCTACACCATACCATTGTTCTCTCACCCTAGTAAACTCAATTTCTCACCTTTGCCATGCCTAACTATCCTTTTTTCTTTCACTTTACACCCTAATTCTTTTCCATAAGCTTAAATATTCTTATCTCACTTTTCCTTGTCTTTACAAAGCTCTTTTATCTAATTTCCATCTTTTTTCATCCTATTATTTTTTCCTTCACCTTAAGTAGCCTTCTGTCACCCTTCCTGGTTTTATTTTTTCAGTTAATCTACACCCTGTTTTTTCCATATCACCCTAAACCAGGGGTGTCAAACTCATTTATCCCAAGGGGCCAGATTTCACCTTCACATTCAATGTGCGGGCCAGATAATCACGTATGACCATAATGATATTAATAATAATAATAATAATAACAATAATAATAATAATAATAATAGTAATAGGTAATTATATAATAATAATAATAATAATAATAATAATAATAATAATAATAATAATTAGGTAATTATATAATAATAATAATAATAATAATAATAATAATAATAATAATAATAATAATATATTCTACCTTCACTCGCGTTTGCACACACGTAATCAAAAGATAAACCAGTAAAGAAAAGGAAGCATCATTTACCTTAGTTCCTGGTCGTGCCGCGGGCCGCACATAGTAGTGTGGCGGGCCGCATGCGGCCCGCGGGCCGCGTGTTTGACACCCCTGCCCTAAACCGTCTTTCCTCACCCTATTCTTACTTTTACAAGGCTCATATATATGGTAACATTTTCCTCTCACCCTATTCTTCTCTCTGTTCACTCTAAACGGTCTTCCTCACCCTATGCTTACTCTACCAAGCCTCATATGTACCCTAATATTTTCCTCTCACCCTATTCTTCCTCCACTTACTCTTTCTCACCCTACGATATATTCCTTTTTTTTTTCCTACACCTTGTATTCCTTGTCTTGTTTTTCCTCCCCGCTCTCTCTCTCTCTCTCTCTCTCTCTCTCTCTCTCTCTCTCTCTCTCTCTCTCTCTCTCTCTCTCTCTCTCTCTCTCTCTCTCTCTCTCACAAACGTCAAGGTGTTCGCTGGTTTATGAGTATTTCACCCTGCGTCAGTCATGCTCCCAGTGTGAACAAGACGAAATTGACAGTGTTCCGTGTCTGTGGCAAGTGGCCTGTGAATCCCTACGCTCTCTCTCTCTCTCTCTCTCTCTCTCTCTCTCTCTCTCTCTCTCTCTCTCTCTCTCTCTCTCTGGTTTTCTCTTATTCGTTCCTTTTTTCATTATTTTCTTTTTCCTTTCTTTCTTTCTTTCTTCCTTTTTTCTTTCTTTTTTTTTTCTTTCTTTCTCTTCCTTCCTTCCTTCCTTCCTTCCTTCCTTCCTTCCTTCCTTCCTTCTTTCCTTTTTTTTACACCTTTTCTGTTTTTCTGTATTTTCTCATGTTTTTAATTCTCTCTCTCTCTCTCTCTCTCTCTCTCTCTCTCTCTCTCTCTCTCTCTCTCTCTCTCTCTCTCTCTCTCTCTCTCTCTCTCTCTCTCTCTCTGGATTCTAAACTCACTCTAACTCTTGATATTAAACAGAATCAGTGTATTGGTATTACTGCTTCACCTATTGCCCTCTATTGCCCTTCTGACACTGCCCCCTCCCCTACCACACACCCAGACTCCTGCCCCACGACTCCCGCCCTTTGTGATAGTAAGTGGACCTACCAAAGTGTAAAGACCCCCCCGTTGGTTCCAGTTCCCAGAGTTTCAGGTTCCAGGGGCGATTGGTGTAGGTTCACTCATTTGCGATGTTCTGCTGTGTGATTACGTGCACTGTTGAAGGTTTAGGGGGTTTCTGTGTGTGTGTGTGTGTGTGTGTGTGTGTGTGTGTGTGTGTGTGTGTGTGTGTGTGTGTGGGGAAATGCCTTTGTATGTGTCTGTATGAATTTATTTGTTTGTGTATGCAAAAGTTTGTGTGTGTGTATGCATCTCTCTCTCTCTCTCTCTCTCTCTCTCTCTCTCTCTCTCTCTCTCTCTCTCTCTCTCTCTCTCTCTCTCTCTCTCTCTCTCTCTCTCTCTCTAGTATGAGTGTGGTGCGAACATACATAATGGAAAGGAATAGGACATAACAACAACAACAACAACAACAACAACAACAACAACAACAACAACAACAACACACACACACACACACACACACACACACACACACACACACACACACACACACACACACACACACACACACACACACACACACACACACACGGGAGCCAGTCAGGCGTAGGAATGCAATACATATTATTTAATCAAACAAATGTGGAAGGAAACACTGAAGCTGAGATATCAAATTTACAAGCATGAAGTTTTCCACGAGCTGAACATCAATAGAGAGAGAGAGAGAGAGAGAGAGAGAGAGAGAGAGAGAGAGAGAGAGAGAGACGTACACACAATAAATCAAAACTCACTTTACATAAAAAAAAACTCCCCCTGTGGCTTTTTATTCGTGACTTTACTGTTTGTTATGATTTTTCTGTGTATATATTTTTTTTATTAGTGTTTCTTTTATTCAGTTGTCTCTTTCTCTCTCCCTTTGTCTTCATATCTCTGCACTGTCACTTTCACACACTCACACTCTCACACTCTCACACTTTCTCACTCTCCCTCTTATCTTTACTCCTCTGCCGTGTGTGTTTGTGTTGTATCCTGTTCCGTTCCAGTGTTACCTTTCCGTGTGCTCCTCTTGTGTTGCAGTAATCTTTCTCCTTTGTTTGGATATGTGAAACCTTGGCAACCGCACACACACACACACACACACACACACACACACACACACACACACACACACACACACACACACACACACACACACACACACACACACACACACACACATACTGCTTTTGTGTTGTGTGTTGAATGGTGGATGTGTGTGATATAGATATGTATGTATTCTCTCTCTCTCTCTCTCTCTCTCTCTCTCTCTCTCTCTCTCTCTCTCTCTCTCTCTCTCTCTCTCTCTCTCTCTCTCTCTCTCTCTCTCAACTAGCCTCCTGTTGACAAGAGGCACACACACAACCAACACCTGAGACTTGAGAGAGAGAGAGAGAGAGAGAGAGAGAGAGATAAGTGAGTGTATCGAAAAGCCGTATTTTTACCTTCTAGTCATGATGTAAGTAAAAGTATACCAAATGAACCTCACACACACACACACACACACACACACACACACACACACACACACACACACACACACACACACACACACACGGCCCGGTAGCTCAGTGGTTAGAGCGCTGGCTTCACAAGCCAGATGACCAGGGTTCGATTCCCCGGCCGGGTGGAGATATTTGGGTGTGTCTCCTTTCACGTGTAGCCCCTGTTCACCTAGCAGTGAGTAGGTACGGGATGTAAATCGAGGAGTTGTGACCTTGTTGTCCCGGTGTGTGGTGTGTGCCTGGTCTCAGGCCTATCCCAAGATCGGAAATAATGAGCTCTGAGCTCATTATGAGCTCAAATGGGCAACCCTCTTAATGTTTGGCCCCTGTTCACCTAGCAGTAAATAGGTACGGGATGTAACTCGAGGGGTTGTGGCCTCGCTTTCCCGGTGTGTGGAGTGTGTTGTGGTCTCAGTCCTACCCGAAGATCGGTCTATGAGCTCTGAACTCGCTCCGTAATGGGGAAGACTGGCACACACACCACACACACACACACACACACACACACACACACACACACACACACACACGTGACATAGCACCGACTGCAGCCCACACATAAAAATTGCCTCACTTAAGTCTCGAAGCGTCGGTTATTGATCATCTTGAGTCACTGAAGGAGATGAAGAGAGATTCAAAAGATGCATCACTTGAACTTTATGTGTATGAATGGTCTGGACGTGCAATGTGCGCGTGTGATGTATTTTTTGGACTCTTCACTGTTTTTTACACTATTTCTGTGGTTATATATATTTTTTAAGGTATTTGTCACCCTTTCAGTACTGGGACTTATTTTTGCCTTGAGATTTGTGTACGATTAGACCATTTTATTGACATTTTGAAGGGTCTATGAAGGTCAGAAGATTAATGGGCACCGTCTTCACTATTTTTATCCCCCACATGAGTTTCTGAAGCTGTATAGAGTCACCAAATACTAAGCAGCATGAATATGGAAACGCGGCATGGTATTGAAGGGGTTAATGTGAATTTGTGTTTGTAATTTTGGATTTCTTTATTTTTTTAGTCTTTCTCTTGGACTTCTGTTTTTCTATAGTTATTTCTTGAAGTGTTTTTCGCTATATGTATTGTGTTTCTTGTAATTGTGATATGTTTTCTATTTTTTTTTCAATATATTTTAACCGCTTCAGTATCAAGACGCGTTTCCATGTTCATTCTGCTTGCTATTTCGTGATTTTGTACAGCTTCAGAAACTTATGTGGGAATTAAAATAGTGAAGACTGTGGCCATTGATCTTCTGACCTCCATAGACTCTTTCTGATGTCAATAAAATGGTCTAATCTTACACAAATCTCAAGGTAAAAAAAATGTGTCCCAGTACTGAAGGGGTTAAGACAGTTTCCAGGCTTATATTTTTTGTAATTCATGTTGTTTTTATTAAGATGTGTTTTTTCTTTTTTCCTTTTAGCTGGATCATGTATTTTTGTGGGATATCTTGAACGTAAAAAGCAATTAGTGTTTTTTTCAGAATGTTTCGCCCGCAAATACTCGCACGTAAACATCCTTAGGGAACATTTTCGTATTAGCGTTTTTCGCTTGCTCTCTCTCTCTCTCTCTCTCTCTCTCTCTCTCTCTCTCTCTCTCTCTCTCTCTCTCTCTCTCTCTCTCTCTCTCTCTCTCTCTCTTTTCAGGTTTCGGTCAATGTTGTTTTGAAATTTTCCTTAATTAATTAAAAGGAAAGAAAAAAAGCGAGTCTCTCAGGTTTGAATACGAAGAATTTTGCTTTTTTTGTCGTATTTTTCTAAGACTTGCATTTTTATCCTGTTACACCACACAAAAACCTTCCCAGCATATAATTACGTAGAGAATATAAGAAAAAAAGATGATTATATAGAAAATCCCTTGCTCTGCTTCTATGCTTCACCTCCACTATTTCAAAAGGCTTTATTTTAATTTACACCGCTTTTATAAGGTGTTTTATGGTCCCTCCACCTACACAGACCTTCCTCCACCTTTGATCCACCTCCACGCCAAGCCACAATACCACACACTAAGCGAGAACCTGGCCAGCATATAATTACATAGAGAAAAGTAGGAAAAGGATTATTATATAGAAACTCCTGCTTTGCTTCTCTGCTTCACCTCTGTTTCGAAAGGCTTTATTCCAATATATACCGCTTTTGTAAGGTGCTTCATGGTCCCTCCACTTATTTTTTTTTTTTTTTTTATGTCATGACCTATAGCACCTGTAGGCATACATGGAGAGTATATGTAGGAAGCGCTGTTAAGTTTCCGACCATTAGTGACGCAGGCAGTTTTATTTATAGTGGTACCCATATTAGGGCCCATATCACCACCCAAGTGCATCTAGAACCACCTAGAACCTGGGTATCTTGGTGACATGTAGGTAACTTTAAACCACTCGATGAATGGCATAGTTTCAAAGAGGTATGTGGTGGGATACGAACCTACGCGTGGACGTCTGCCCGATCCCACGCTCACCACCTTATCCACTACGCCACCGGCACCACGCTCACCACCCTATCCACTACGCCACCGCCTCCCCACACACCTTCCTATACCTTTCCTCCACCTCCACGCCAAGCCACAACACCACGCAAGAACCTTTCCACCATTTAATTACGTTGAGAATTGTAGAAAAGGATAATTACAAAAGAAAGTCGTCAAAAAAATCATGATTACATAGAAAATCATACAAAAAACCAGATTAAGTAGAAAATCGTGGAAGAAAACATTATTACATGAAATAACGAAGAAAAAAATAAGTACATAGAAAATCGGAGAAAAGAACACAATTATATAGAAAATTGTGGAGTAAAATAATTACATAGAAAATCGAGGAAAAAAAAGAACAATTATACTAAAGGTTGTAGAAAAAAAAAACATTATTGCATAGAAAATCGGAGAAAAGAACGTAATTACATAGAAAATCGATGGAAAAAGCATAATTACATAGAAAACCGAAAAAAACATAATTACATACAAAATTTAAGAAAAAAACATAATTACATAAGTCACAATTATATATACTTACAAACTGGTGATATTAAGGAAACCATCACCAGTCACTCCATTTTCTTTACTCTTCCATGAAATACTAATAAAGAAAACGTAGAATCTTAGTTCACAATTACAAATACTTAATAGCTTTTTCGTGCTCTCAAGTGAATCATTCCTTCGTTTTCTGTATCCTTAAACGACCAAGACAGTAGATCTCAAATTACTTAGTTCAT
>NC_059283.1:4723511-4741011 GCF_017591435.1 Portunus trituberculatus | reverse complement strand
TGAAGGAGGAAGAGGAGAAGAAGAAGAAGAAGAAGAAGAAGAAAAAGAAGAGGATGAAGTAGAGGATGAGGTTGATGATAAGGAGGAAAAAAAAAAAAGAGGAGGAGGAAGAAGAAAAAAAAAGTAGAAGAGGATTATGATGATGAGCAAGAAGAAAAGAAGGAGTACGAATAGGAGGTAAAATTAGGAGGTGGAGGAAGAGGAAGAAATAAAGGAAGATGAGGAGGAGCAGGAGGATTAAGAGGTAAAAGTAGAAGGAGGAGGATTTAGAGGTAAAAAAAGGAGGAGGAGGAGGAGGAGGAGGAGGTAAAAATAGGAGGAATAGGAGGAGGATTAGGAGGAGACAAAAATTGGTGGAGGTAAAAATAGGAATAGGAGGAGGAGGTGGTGGTGGTGGTGAAAGTAGGAGGTAAAGGAAGAGGAGGAAGAGTAGGAGCGTGGTATGTCTTTTTACTACCTCGTCAGGAGCCGCCGTGATAAAACTCCCCTGAACATCAATGAAATCTATGGGGGAGAATTAATTTTATGAAGGCTTTAATCCAGTGAAGGCCGTAACTTGACCTGCTAACTTGATTTGGGGTCACTCCCTCCTGGCTAACTTTATTATGTTTTAACCCAATGTTCGCTGTCTTAACGTAGCCCTTCTCCTTTCGTTGAGATTAGGTCAGCGCTTTCTCTCTCTCTCTCTCTCTCTCTCTCTCTCTCTCTCTCTCTCTCTCTCTGTCTCTGTCTCTCATATTTTTCCAGGGCCGCTGCTAAGTGACCATTAACACATTCCTCTCTTTGATCTCCAGCTTGTATTGAAGTTTTCATTGGCAGTATTTTTTCCCTTAACACGTTCAGGCGCGGCTTCCTGTACCTATAAAGATGAAGTTAACCTCTCCTAACCTCCGTCCGGCGAAGGTTTCCACGGCTAATTCTGACTAAGCATCCTCGAACCTCACTGAACCTCTGCTGAACTTCGCCCCTGACTCAGCCGGCGCCGCAACCTCGGAACGGAGCTTTAGTTTAACTCAATATAAACTGCCGCAGCTGAGACCATCCCTCTTAAGGCCCTCAGGAAGCCCTCATTTGTTCCCGGGACTGGAGTGGAGTGCAGACCGTGAGTCCGAGGCCACCTTATATATAAACTGTAAATCTGTGCCCGCTTGTAACTCCAACTCTGGAATCGGCGGCGGCAGCATCGGCTTTGTCTTGTATTATTCAGGTGGGTGGGTCGCTTTGGCGGATCCTCTGGTGGTGGTCTGAGGTGTATTGCTCCCCTCGAAGCCTCAAGATTGTGAGTCTGATCCACGAAAGTACTTGAGCAGCATTGGTGATTTGTGGAGCTCTTGTGTGTGTTTATGTGATTTGTTTATCTATTTATTTATTCAGTGATGGTCTTTGCTAAATTATCTCCAGCATCATGAAAGAACCTTGATGCTGTTTTGGTGCTATTTTGTTAAGCAGCTTTGATGATTTATGGAGCTCTCGTGTGTGTTTGTGTGTAATTTATTTATCTATTTATTTATTCAGTGAAGGTCTTTGTTAAACTACCTATATCCAGCTTCATGAAAGGACCTTAAAAATTATCTTGTTATTTTGATGGTGTTTTGGTAAGCAGCATTGATGATTTGTGGAGCTCTCGTGTGTGTTTGTATGTAATTTATTTGTATATTTAATTATTTAGTGATAGTCTTTGTTAAACTATCCCCAGCATCATGACAGTGCCTTGAAAACTATCTTGTTATTTTGGTTCTAAAAGTGAACAGACAGAGTGCTCGCCGTCATGTTATTCAGTTCAGTTGTAGATCAGAAATATCATCTTTGTTTCCCCTCACTTCCCCTCTGCATGACGTGTTCCTCCTCGCTGTCTGGAACTTCACATTTTCTTCCTTCTCTTTCCTCTTCTTTCCCCTCGTTCAAAATTTACATACTGCTCTTCTGGACTCTTCTGTATTGTCATTATTAAACACGCAGCCTTCAGTAATGTCTTCCTTCCTCCCTTGGTATTGTTGGTGCATTGTCTGAGTGTGCGAGTATAGATAAGACTCAGTGGATGGAAGCTGTCTCTATCTGGTAACAATTTTAATCTAGTTTCTCGTTTCTTATCACTGGTTGGTTTGACGGTGTTCCTAAGTAGATAACATGAAGGAAACGTTAATATCACTTCTTTAGGGAAAAAAACCAAGCGTTGTTATCTAAATACCAGTGCCTTTTGGTGCCTTGGTAGTGTTCTTTGATAGATAACGTGCAGAAATTACAAGTACCAGTTCTCTACAGTGGAAATTAAGTGTTTTGTTCTCTAAATACCAGATGAATGTCTTTAGGTTCTTAATGTTTCTTAACGGATAACCTTAAAAAACATCAGGGTAAGTGTTCTGTTTTCTAGATACCTTATGAACTTGATTTCTTAGAGTTCTTTAATATATAACTTAAGAAATGCCAATACAAGTTCTTTAAAATTAGTTGGCTATTCTGTTCTCTGGATACAAAATAAGCTTGGTTTCACAGTATTCCTTATTAGATAACTGACAAAGAGAAAAGGAATAGTAAAGTGAAAAATGAGTATAAGTATTGTAAAACGAAAAATGAGTATTTCTTAGTGTTCCTTGATAAATAACTTACAAAAGAAGCAATGATAAAGTGATAAGTGAATATTACAAAATGAAACGTGAGCATTTTAACCTTAAAAACACGAATACAAACATTTTAAATCAGTATTCAGTTCTCTAGGTACCAGATAAGGTTGGTTTCTTAGTGTTCCTTAACCTCTTCAGCACCATGACGCGTTTCCATATTCATTCTGTTTACTATTTGATGATTTTATACACCTTCAGAAACTTATATGGAGATCAGAAGAGTGAAGACTGTGGCCATTAATCTCCTGACCTCAGTAGACCCTTCCTAATGTAAATAAAATGGTCGAATTGTACACAAATCTCAAGGTAAAAATGTGTCCCAGTACTGAAGGGGATAATAAATTGAAAAGTCAGTATTCTAATATAAAGAAGACATACAAAATTACAAGTAAGTATTCTGTTCTCTAGATACCCTGTGCACTAGAGAACAGTCACCTCGGTTTCTAGGCTGCAGGTGTGTTGTGACTGGTGGTGCTGCTTCCCGGGCTCCCCTCGTGTTGCTGCGGTGCTGGGCCTTTAATAATGTACTAGAGCATTATTGCGCCACAACAGGGAGGTCATAAGGCGAAGGATTATCTTGTGTTGCCAGTTTGTGGTTTTAAGTTTGCATTTATTCGTTTCCTTCCTCTCTCTCTCTCTCTCTCTCTCTCTCTCTCTCTCTCTCTCTCTCTCTCTCTCTCTCTCTCTCTCTCTCTCTCTCTCTCTCTCTCTCTCTCTCTCTCTCTCTCTCTCTCTCTCTCTCTCTCTCTCTCTTTCCTCCTCTTCCTCCTTCCTCCTTTCTTCTTTTTTTCTTTCTCTCCCTTTCTCTCCTTTCTTTTTCTCTCCATCTTTCTTTCTTTCTTTCTTTCACATCTGTATTTATTTATCTATCCATCTATCTATATATCAATCTATCTATTTATTTATCTATACGTCTATCTATCTATCTTTTTCTTTCCTTCTTTCCTTCCTTCCTCCCTTCCTTCCTTTTTTCTTTCTTTCTTTCTTTCTTTTTTTCTTCCTTCCTTCCTTCACTGTGGCCGGAATGAGAGCGTCTGATTTTCATTCATATTTGATCTTAACGAGGCAAGGAACAGAAGTGTTAACGTGAATTAAAAAGGGTTTAATCTTACAAAATTTGATTTAATAGTCTGGCAAGAAATTCAGTCCTCCTCCTCCTCCTCCTCCTCCTCCTCCTCCTCCTCCTCCTCCTCCTCCTCCTCCTCCTCCTCCTCCTCCTCCTCCTCCTCCTCCTGTCGTCCTCGTGTCTTATTCATTACTCTTTTTTCTATCTGTAAAGTTATCAAAGTTTTTTTCTTACTTTTCTTTTCTTCCTTTTCTTAATCATCGATGTGAAAAGGTGCATTGAAATATGATTCTCTTCAGAAAATCTCATCTTTCTTCCAGTTTTTGAAGAAGCAAGGCAAGAAGGCAAGCAAAGTTCCTCCTCCTCCTCCTCCTCCTCCTCCTCCTCCTCCTCCTCCTCCTCCTCCTCCTCCTCCTCCTCCTCCTCCTTCTCGATCTTGCTTTATTAACTCGCTTTATCATCTACACTTTATTTTCTTCCAAATTTCGAAAGTAGAGGTAATTGAAACACACACACACACACACACACACACACACACACACACACACACACACACACACACACACACACACACTACTCTTCTCTTCCCTTCCCTTCCCTTCCCTTCCCTTCCCTTCTCTTCTCTCTCTCTCCTCTCCTCTCCTCTCCTCTCCTCTCCTCTCCTCTCCTCTCCTCTCCTCTCCTCTCTCTCCTCTCTCTCTCTCTCTCTCTCTCTCTCTCTCTCTCTCTCTCTCTCTCTCTCTCTCTCTCTCTCTCTCTCTCTCTCTCTCTCATATACTCCAGAGTGTAAAGGATGCAGGAAGTCCTTTACAAGTTATCCTCTATGTTCCTATCTGCTCCGAGACACTCCCTAAAGGATTCTATAAGCTCGCCAGGTCCTTTACACGCATCCTTTGTTTTGGTCTGGGATTTTTGGCTCTCTGGAAAAAAAAAAGAAAAAGAAAAGTGTAAAAATAGTTTCATAATTTTGTTGCTCATTTTTTTGTCTCATATTTTGTCTTTTTTATTTATTTTTTTTTCTCGTGTGTTCTTCCTTTCATGTGTTTCTTGTTTCTTTCATTCTTTCTGGTCATGTTTATCTTCTTATCTGTCTCTCTTTTCATTGTCCGTTCCGTTCTTTATCTTTTTTTCCTTCTCTTGTTTTCAGTCTCTTTCATTTCCCATATTCTTTCTCAATTTCCTGTTTATTCCCTCTCGTGTTTCTCTTCCCGTTTTTCTTTCGTAGTTTCCCTCTTTTGTTTTCTTTATTTCCTTCTTTCATCTCTCTTCTTTCCTATACTCTTATTCCTCCTTTTTTTTTTTTAACTCCGTCTTCTTCTTTTCATTCTTCTTTTCTTTTATTCTCTTCTCATTTGTTTCTTCCTTTCTTCGCAGTGTTGCTTCTTTTTCTCTTTCGTGGTCTTCATGTTTCTCTTCTGTCATCTTCCTTACTCCTGTTCTTTCCTTTTTTTTTCAGTTCTTCCTTTTCTCCTTCCTTTTCTAAGTTTTTCCAGCTCATCTTTTTCCTTTTAGCCTTCCTTTCCATTCCTTCCTTCACTGTCACCTCTGCCTATCCTTCCGTCCTCTCATGTCCTGCCTTGCTAAATCCTCATCTTGTCCTGCTTTCCACTCCTCTCGTTCCTCCCGCCCCCTTCCCGCCTCCTCCACTTATCCTCTCTTCTGTGTATCTATCTCTCTTCTTTCTCCTCTTCCTTGCCATCTTTCTCAAGGCTTACTGAGAAAAGCTCCCGCCCTCTCTCTTCTCGCTCCCTTCATCCCTCTCTCTTCTTCTCGCTCCCTTCTTGCTCTCTTCTCCCTCCCTTCTTCCCGCTCTCTTCCTCCCGCTCCCTACGGACATGGGAAGAAGCGCCTTCTTTCTCTCTCCTCACCCGAAGCATTCTGAAACGCCACCAGCTCTTCCCTGCCAAAATGCTCCGAAAAATTTCCTTCTCTCTCTCTCTCTCTCTCTCTCTCTCTCTCTCTCTCTCTCTCTCTGTGATTCCTGATGTAGTTTGATAAGATAACCCCTTCTCTCTTCTTCTTTCTTCCTCCTCCTCCTCCTCCTCCTCCTCCTCCTCCTCCTCCTCCTCCTCCTCCTCCTCCTCCTTCGTCACGGTGTACTCACTGGACGTTCGTAAACCACCACAGTACATTCTCTCTCTCTCTCTCTCTCTCTCTCTCTCTCTCTCTCTCTCTCTCTCTCTCTCTCTCTCTCTGACCCTTCCCTTTCAGCGCCTTATCCCTTCTTGATTCTTCTTCTCATATTCTCCATCTTCTCTGTTCTCTCTTTCTTTTCTCCTTGTCTCTCTCTCTCTCTTTTTCTCTTTTCTTTCTCTTCCTATTCACTGCCTCTTTCTCCTTCTGCTGGTTATTGTTATCTCTCTCTCTCTCTCTCTCTCTCTCTCTCTCTCTCTCTCTCTCTCTCTCTCTCTCTCTCTCTCTCTCTCTCTCTCTCTCTCTCTCTCTCTCTCTCTCTCTCTCTATTTCTCTACCAGTCTCCTGTGTCTTTCTCCCCACTGTCATTTTCGTCTCCCTTCTCTTGTCCTCTCTCACTACACTGTCTTGGTCTTGCATCCCAGAGGAGTTGGAGAGAGAGAGTGTTCATCTCCTGGAGACCGCGGCCGTGAACAAGTTCCACATCCTGGAGACGCGTCCTGCGAAGGTGCGTTGATGCTGACACCCGTTACGAACCACAACCATTGCTAGTCTACTGTGTCTTTCTACTACTACTACTACTACTACTACTACTACTGCATCCTACGAGACTACTACTGACTACTACTACTACTACTACTACTACTACTACTACTACTACTACTACTACTCCTTCAGGTGCAGTCAAGGGAGTGACGCCTTCGGTAATAGACCTGCCACTCTCCCTGCATCACTCCCAGCCATCACTCCACCTCTCTCTCTCTCTCTCTCTCTCTCTCTCTCTCTCTCTCTCTCTCTCTCTCTCTCTCTCTCTCTCTCTCTCTCTGTGTCTTTTTTTGTATCATCTTTTATCAATTGTCTCTTTTTTGTCATTTTTCTTTTATTTCTTTTTATTCTAACTTTCTTTTTCCTTTTTTTGCTTCTCAGGTTTTCTTTCTCTTTTTCCTTCTTTCTTATTTTTTCTTCCTATTTCTTATTGATATATTTATTCCCATTATTATTATTTATACCCGTTTCTTGTCTCTTTCCTTATTCTCTTTTTTTCCTTGTCTTCTCTATTTCCCTTTATTTAGCGTCTATTTTCCTGTTTTTTTCCTACTGATTTATTTTTTCCAATGTTTCCTATTATTTGTATTTTGATTCTTGTCATTTTCTTCTTTCTCTATTTTTTTTTACTTTTCCTTAACTTTTCTCTATTTCCCTTTATTTAGTGTATTTTCCTGTTTTTTTCCTACTTATTTATATTTTCCCATCTTCTTGTCTCTTTCCTCATTCTCTATTTTGTTACTTTTCCTTGACATTTCTCTATTTCCCTTATTTAGTGTGTCTGTGTCTGTGTTTGTGTTTGTGTTTGTGTTTGTGTTTCCCTGTCTTGTCTTCATTCTTTCCAAACTTGTCCCTCTCTCTGTCCAATTCTTGTCCTCGTTCCTTGTCTTTCTCATTTCCTACATCTTCTCTTTCTTCTCTTTCCTATCCCCACACATGTTCTCTCTCTCTCTCTCTCTCTCTCTCTCTCTCTCTCTCTCTCTCTCTCTCTCTCTCTCTCTCTCTCTCTCTCTCTCTCTCTCTCTCTCTCTCTCTCTCTCTCTCTCTGTTCCCATTGCGATCCTTCAACAAACTTTTTTCCCCTTTTAACTTATGTATCTTTTACATGTTTCCTCTTTCCTGCTCTTCCTTCTCTTCTTCCTTCCTTCCTTCCTTCCTTCCTTCCTCATGGCTTTCTTTATTTCTGTTTTTCCTTCCTTCTTTTCTTTCTTTCTTTCTTTCTTTCTTTGGCATCCTTTACTTGTTTTTTTTTTCCTTCTTCCCTTCTTTTCTCCCTTGCTTGCTTCCTTCTTCCCTTGCTTCCTTCCTTCCTTCCTTCCATCTTTCTTTCCTTTTTCCTTCCTTCCTTCCTTCCTTCCTTCCTTCCTTCCTTCCTTCCTTCCTTCCTTCCTTCCTTCCTTCCTTCCTTCCTTCCTTCCTTCCTTCCTTCCTTCCTTCCTTCCTTCCTTCCTTCTTTCTTTCTTTCTTTCTTTCTTTCTTCCTTCCTTCCTTCCTTCCTTCCTTCCTTCCTTCCTTCCTTCCTTCCTTCCTTCCTTCCTTCTTTCTTTCTTTCTTTCTTTCTTTCTTTCTTTCTTTCTTTCTTCCTTTCTCGTATTTTACTTTTCTCCTTCCTTTCTCTCTCTCTCTCTCTCTCTCTCTCTCTCTCTCTCTCTCTCTCTCTCTCTCTCTCTCTCTCTCTCTCTCTCTCTCTCTCTCTCTCTCTCTCTCTCTCTCTCCTTTTCTACTTTCCTTTTCTTTATCGTTATCTTGTTTATCTCATCCTATCCTCCTCTTCCTCTCGTCTTTTTCCTCCATCTCTCCTTCCTCCATTTCTCCTGTATTTTCCTCCTATCCTTCCCTCCTCTCCTTCCATTTCAAGTCACAACGTTGCCAGAATGTTAAAAAAAATAAAACTTGTAAAAGAAAGAAAAAAGAATCTGTTGAACACTTTATTGAAAACTCTCACGTCTGACCCACGTACGAGAGGAGGAGGAGGAGGAGGAGGAGGAGGAGGAGGAGGAGGAGGAGGAGGAGGAGGAGGAGGAAGGAAGGGGAACATGGCAGACGAGGAAGATAAATCGCTAGTTTTCTTGTTTTCTCTTTGTGTGGACAGTTATCACACCTTGCAAACACTTTTTTTTTCTCTATTATTCCTCTATTTATTCCTTTTATTTCCTCTTTCTCTCCTTTTCCGTTCCCTTTTGTGTCTAATTATCATCCTTGTCTTTCCTTGTCCTCGTCTTCACTCTCATAATCGTCATTTTAATCTCGCCCTCCTACTCGCGCTCCTACTTTGCCCTCCTCCTCCTCCTCCTCCTCCTCCTCCTCCTCCTCCTCCTCCTCCTCCTCCTCCTCCTCCTCCTCCTCCTCCTCCTCCTCCTCCTCCTCCTCCTCCTCCTCCTCCTCCTCCTCCTCCTCCTCCTCCTCCTCGACGTATTCTTCCCTTTTAAAGCCTTTCTCTTAATTAATGAGGCTATATCTGCGTGGCCCTCCTTCCTCCTCCTCCTCCTCCTCCTCCTCCTCCTGCTTCAGCCTCCAGGAAATGTAGTCTTGTTCTATTATTTAAAGTTCTTTCAACGTTTTGGAATAAATTTTTGGTCTATTATATTATTATTATTATTATTATTATTATTATTATTATTGTTATTGTTGTTGTTGTTGTTGTTGTTTTTGTTTGGATTTTTCTCAGTCACGTTTGTTTTTTTCTCAATTGTTAATGCTTTTTTTTCTGTTTTTTAGAGCTTTATCTATTTATATTTTTATTTCGAAGCATATTTCTCTCACCAACATTAATAATACACACCACTTTCTCCTCGTCTGCCAATAATTTCCTCGTCCTACACTGCAATATTTTACATGGTAGTATTGCAATATATTCTGAGATGCATTTTTCTGGACTAAAGCCTCTTGGATCCTTCAGAGCGCCCGGATCCTATAACTCTTGTATTTCGAACCTTTTTCCTTCAGTCAGCCCACACAATCTGCTCTAACCCGCCCCTCGTTTTCTTTTTTCAGGTACGTAATTGATGTCCAGGTGATGTCTCCCTCTGCGCCTTCTTCAGATCATTTTGTATTCGTATCACATTTCAAGGTCAGTTCATGTGTGTTTATTTGTTGTTTTTTTCCTGTTTTTTTTTATTGTAAATTCGTGTGTTCGTTCATTTTTCGTGAGGAATTGTTTGAATGAGTTGTTATTTATTGCTCTCTCTCTCTCTCTCTCTCTCCATTATCTTTCTTTTATATTCAATTGTTCATTTTATTAATTTTATATTGAATACTCTCTCTCTCTCTCTCTCTCTCTCTCTCTCTCTCTCTCTCTCTCTCTCTCTCTCTCTCTCTCTCTCTCTCTCTCTCTCTCTCTCCATTATCTTTCTTTTTATATTCAATTGTTCATTTTATTAATTTTTATATTGAATACTCTTTTTTATACAGTTGTAAGGCTGACTCTCTCTCTCTCTCTCTCTCTCTCTCTCTCTCTCTCTCTCTCTCTCTCTCTCTCTCTCTCTCTGCTTCCGGGATCTAATTTTGTGTGTGTCTCTTTGTTTTGTTGCTTTGTTTTGTTTGATTACGTGTTTGTACTGTGGTGTTTTCTTTTGCAGCGCGTGTTCTTGTTGGGTTTGTTTGTTATGTCGTGTAAAGTTTGCCGTGTGTTGCTTTTTCCTGAGCTTCATTAGACGAGGAGCCTCCAGAAGTGTGATTGTTTGTGTCTAGTTAGAATTATAAGAGTGTACCTTCAAATTCTCTTTCTTGTCCGTTTTCTTTTGTTTTTTTTTTACTTTTTTTTGTAATTTGTGTGTTGTGTTTCTGTCTTTGATTTTCTTTTATACTTGTTTGTTTTGTTTTGTTTTTCTTTATTTGTCTTTTTTATCGCATTTTTTTGGTATTTTTGTTTTATTTATCTTTTTTTGATATTTTTTCATTTACTTTTACTATTTTTCTTGTTTTAATTTTTTCTTCTATTTCTCTCATCATTTTGTCTTGATTCTTACTTTTTTTTGTTTTATTTCATTTTTTATCATTTTTATTGCATTTCCCTTTTTTTATTTTTATACTTTTCTTTTATTTTTATTCTTTTTCTTGTTTTAATTTGTTTCTTCTATTTCCCTCATTATTTTCTCTTTATACCTATTTCATTTTCGTTATTTTTTTAATCTTATTTTTTTTTCTTGTACTTCTGCTTATGTTTTATTTTTCATCGGACAATTTTATTTTAACTTTTTTTTTCTCTTCCTAATCTTGTGCAATTAACTTTTATTATTCTCTTTAAATCTTTCTTTACAATTATATTCATCATCGCAGTTTTGTTTCTACAGAATAAATGTATTTTTACCATAATTAATTTTTCACGATGTCTTTCTCTTCCTCTTTCTCTTATTTGATTCTTATTATTCCTCGTAATTTTACTTTCATATGCTTGAATTCATCTCTGTTTTACACTTTTATTTTAGCTTGTCTTTAATTTCAAATATTCTTTTATATCTTGACTTTATTTCTTATTTATCTTACTCTTATCATCCTCATTTGTGATATTGTTTTCATCTCCATTTAGCTCCTTAACTTTCTCCTTCACTCGGTCCTATTCAAAGGAGTGACATTTCATAGGAGTGACGTAACAAAGGAATGACAAATCAAATATAAATTTCAAAGGAGTGAAAAACAATAACGGAGGATCGTCTTAGTCCCGTCCCTTCTCAATTATGCAGAATAGGTAACATGAATGGGAACTATATATATAAACTTATTATTGCTACATTGAACATTGAACACCCAAGGCCACTGCACCGAACATCTCTCTCAAATCCCTTCTTCCCAGGACCCCGACTCCTCCAACCCTCCCACACTGCTGCTTCACCAGTTTTTTAATCATATGCTTCATGAAGTGGCAGGTGAGGGACATCGGCTTTTTCAGTGAATGTATGTCTATAACAAAATAATAATATTGAACTCATTGTTTCTGAAGCAGTTTTAATGCTTCAGTAGTAATACTGAAACTTAGAATGACAACAACCATTGTAGTGTTTCTGAATAAATTTTAACGCTTTAAAAGTAATACCGAATCAAAAAGTGACAGTTGTACTCGTGCTCTTTGACCAATCGGCTGTGTAGTTTCCGCTGGAACTTTCGGTTGTGTTCTTCACTTTATTTTAGACATTATTTTTCAAAGTTTTCTAACTCATAATGGATGAATATCAATTTGTAAAATCCCAAATGACTAAAAGCAAGCTAAGATTCAGAGGATACATTTACCGACACCAACACTTCCAAAACAACAATCATTATTTCCGATACGAGGACAGAAATTGTAATAGTTCCGTAACTCTTCGTGGTGTGACAATTTTTAATGCCTGCCAAGATCAAACAACAGCTTGCAGGCTTGGCACAGGTGGTTTGAAACAATAGTTGAACGTTATCGCTTGGGAGTGTATTCCTTGATAAAGGAATTCATAAAAAAACCACCACAGACCAAGAAATGGAACGACAGACTGCTGGGAACAGTTCAACAATAAAGTGGAAAGAACAAACACAGAGAGAAGAGAGAAGAGAGGCTTGCAACTGTTGTCAGGGAACATAAAATTGTCCCTCGTGACGAATACCTGGTGGGGATTGCACACAATTTACATTTCACTCGAAGAAATGTAAACGACAGTGAAATGAAGACAATTTTAGTGATGGGGAACAAAACTTTGGAACAAGTTTTAAGATATTTAAACAATTCACTGGGTCTAGTTTTTTTTAACAATCATGTTAATTTTTAGATTTAGTATGTTTTTAATAAAATATTTTGCATGTTCTGGAAAATAAGAATTTTAAACAACTTTTGACAAATTTAACCAACTTAAAGGATTTTTTTTAATAATTATATGCATACTAACAATTTAAATATATTTTAAAAATGTAATATTAATTATGCTTTCTGTCACTCCATCGTTATGTGATTCCTTTAATACGGTATTTGTGTCACTGTGTTATGTCACTCCTGTGAAATGTCACTCTTTCACTTTGTCTTTTTATATTTTTGGTATTTTGCACCAACCTGTTTTTATCTTCGTTGAATATATTCTTCTCCTCTCCCATCCTTTATTTATTTACTTAAGTATTTACATTTTAAATCTATTTGTGTTTTCTGTCATGCCTTCATTCCTAAATTTATCTGTCTTTTAATGTCTTGATTTTCATTTGTTTTATATTTATTTTGATTTATCTACTGTCCAGTTCATTTCACCCTCATAAGCTCACTTGTCATCTCTTCCCTTCTTTTTATTTAATTTGACCTTATTTTACTTATTCACATGTATCACTAGAGCTTGACCTCATCTACTCCCCTACTCATTTGCCCCTCACATCCCATGCACGTCACAACCCGTCACCAGCAGCACGCGTCACCGTCACACTCAGACAGCCAGCACAACCAAACGTCATAAATCTTTCCATCCCTGTCATTACTTCCACGTGAACACCCGTCAACCCTCAACACCTGTCAGGATTACTCCCACCTGTATTTCGTTATTAATCAGGCGTCACGGACCCCTCTACCTGAATGAGTATTGACGTTACCTGTATATGCCTCACCTGTATTTGCTGCCTCACCTGTCCACCTCAACTTTTTATGTTTCACCTGTGCTTACTTTACCTGTGTGTTGCTGTCCATGTCGTGTCACGCTGCCATACAAACCAGTGCCATTACAGGTTCCTGGAATGTATCTGAGACATTATCTCGTTAGTTATTACCTGACTTGCACACACACACACACACACACACACACACACACACACACACACACACACACACACACACACACACACAGAGCAAATCCATCAAAAGTCGTGTTCCTTTTCTTTACTACACTCAATACACCAACACATACACACGCACACACACCACTTACACCCTAACCACCACCACCAGCGGCATCTCCACCTGGCAGCGTCCATCACCAGGCACTCCACTACTGCCACTATCCACTTGCAAGGATGAACCTGGCGCCGTAAAATCCGACATGAGGGGGTCATAACATGCAGCAGGAGGAGAATAAAGGAGAGTGATGACATGACACACTCCACAGCGAAGAATGAGACTCACAGTATTGATAGGAGAGGTGGTAACGGCCCTGGGCAATTGGGTCTTGGGAGAGAGTGAGAGAGGGAGTGAGAGGAAGTGAGAGGGAGAGGGTAAAGGTGTTAGATAGAGTTGTCAGAGTTTGCTCATGGTTCTTTCTTCTCTTGCTAACTTCAGGGAACATTGGAAGAGCTTGTCAGTCCGCTACAGGTTACAGCGCTACACGTTTATCTCTTAACGCTAACACGTCCCACCTTCCTCCTCCTCCTCCTCCTCCTCCTCCTTCTTCTCCTCTCTTTTCTCTTCCTCTTTCTTCCTCTTTCTCCTTTTCTTCCTTCTCGTACTACATCTTCGCTTTATTGTCCTACTTCTGTTGCTCTCTCTCCCTTTCTCTCTCTTTCGTTCGCTTTCTCTCTTTCTCTCTCCCTCCCTTCCTCTTTTTTCCTCCGCCACTCTACTCCCTTGTCTTCTCTTTTCTTTCGTTTTATTTATTTTTTTTCCCTTGACATGTGTTCGTCTTTTTTTATTTCTGATGTTTTTGGCCTTTCTTTCTCCAGGTTTTGTTCGATTCTCTATATTTTTTGTCCTCCTCCTCCTCCTCCTCCTCCTCCTCCTCCTCCTCCTCCTCCTCCTCCTCCTCTATATACAGTCAACCGAATTGCAGGTTCTCAGTTGATAATCGGAAGGGAATCACAACCACTGTCTCCTGCAAATCGTTTACCTGCCAGATTACACCTTCACACAAATTGACAGTGGCACCTGAGTAAGGAGGAGGAGGAGGAAAAGAGGAAGAGGAAGAGGAAGAGGACGAGGACGAAGAGGAATACAAAGGAATACAAAGGAAGGAACAGACAGCAACAGCCCTACTGGGCATAACGAGGCTGTCTGTGTGCCTATGTTACCACTACAGATGCTATAAGTTAGAGGCTGAAGGACATCAGGGTTCAAGGAAGAAGAAAAGAGGCCACAGGGAGAGAGAAAGTCAAAGATGTGACAGGAAAGATTGAAGGAGAAGTGACACTATCTAGTACAGTAACTACAAATAAAAAAAGGATATCTTATGAAGGCGCAAAGTACGTCATTTGAGGGATTAATGTGAAGTGAATGTCCAACCTTTTTTTTAAAACTTTCTATCGTATTGCTACGGACAACATGTGCTGGGAGAGAGTTCCAGAAGGAGGAGGAGGGAAGCGAGGATGATCTAGGAGGAAAGGTTTTTTCTCTAAGTTTATGCCATTCTAGATTACGTGATGTTAAATTTGGATAGGATAGGTTAGGTTAGGTTAAATTAAATTCAGTGACATGTGTTTGGTTAGCTTTCGTTACGTTAAGTTAGATTCTGTTAGGTTAGGTTTATGTTGAGTTTGGTAAGGTATTGAATGCAAACTATTAACCCCTTCAGTACCATGACGCGTTTCCATATTCATTCTGCTTATTATCTGGTGATTTTATACAGCTTCAGAAACTCATGTGTGGGAATTAAATAGTGAAGACTCTGGCCATTAATCTTTTGACCTCCATAGACTATTCCTAATGTCAATAAAATGGTACACAAATCTCAAGGTAAAAAATGTGTCCCAATATCGAATGGGTTAAGGTTAAGATATATCAGGAAGATAACTGTTAAGGTGATTATTAGGGTGAAAGTTACTAGAATGAGGGTTGTTAGAGTGAGAGTGACATGTTAGGGTGAGAGGCAAGAGTGAAGATTATAAGGATGAAATTGTTAAGAGTGAAAGGTGTTAGGGTGAGAGGGGAAGGGTGAAGATGATAAGAGTGAATTTGTTAGGATGACAGAAACAAGGGTGAAAATTATAAGGGTGAAGTTGTTAGAATGAGAGGTGTTAGTGTGAGACGGACAAGGGTGAGGATAATAAGGGAGAAATTGTTAGATTGAGAGGGACAAGGGTGAATATTTTAAGGGTGAAGTTGTTAGTGTGAGACGGGAAGGATGAGGTTTATAAGGGTGAAATTTTGAGTGACAGGTATTAGGGTGAGAAGGACAAGAGTGAAGATTATAAGAGTGAAACTATTAGTGAAAGGTGTTAGTGTGATAGGGTGTTAGGGTGAGAGGGGCAAGGGTGAAAGTATTAAGGTGAGAGGGGCAAGGGTGAGAGTGTTAGGGTGAGAGGGGGAAGAGTGAGAGTGTTAGGGTGAGAGAGGCAAGAGTGAGTGTTAGGGTGAGAGGGGGAAGAGTGAGAGTGTTAGGGTGAGAGAGGCAAGAGTGAGTGTTAGGGTGAGGGGCAAGAGTGAGTGTTAGGGTGAGAGAGGAAGAGTGAGGGTGTTAGGGTGAGAGAGGCAAGAGTGAGTGTTAGGATGAGAGGGGAAGAGTGAGGGTGTTAGGATGAGAGGGGCAAAAGTGAGGGTGTTAGGTAAGAGTGAGAGTGTAGGGTGAGAGGTGCAAAGGTGAGAGGGGAAGAATGAGGGTGTTAGTGAGAGGTGCAGGAGTGAGGGTGTTAGGGTGAGAGGGGGAAGAGTGAGTGTTAGGGTGAGGTGCAAGGGTGGAGATTATAAGGGTGAAGTGGCGACGCTCTAAGGGCGAAAGGAACACTAAGGGGAGTGACTTGCGGACTTGTTCTCGTTTCCCAAGGGGGACAGGAAGTGAGATTTGCATTTTTGATGGAGTTTCTGACGGAGCACCCTTCTCTCTCTCTCTCTCTCTCTCTCTCTCTCTCTCTCTCTCTCTCTCTCTCTCTCTCTCTCTCTCTCTCTCTCTCTCTCTCTCTCTCTCTAAATGTGTGTGTGTGTGTGTGTGTGTGTGTGTGTGTGTGTGTGTGTGTGTGTGTGTGTGTTTCACTGTTTGATCTGCTGCAGTCTCTGACGAGACAGCCAGACGTTACCCTACGGAACGAGCTCAGAGCTCATTATTTCCAATCTTGGGATAGGCCTGAGACCAGGCACACACCACACACCGGGACAACAAGGTCACAACTCCTCGATTTACATCCCGTACCTATACGTCAAAGGAGACACACCCAAATATCTCCACCCGGCCGGGGAATCGAACCCCGGTCCTCTGGCTTGTGAAGCCAGCGCTCTAACCACTGAGCTACAGGACGTGTGTGTGTGTGTGTGTGTGTGTGTGTGTGTGTGTGTGTGTGTGTGTGTGTGTGTGTGTGTGAGAGAGAGAGAGAGAGAGAGAGAGAGAGAGAGAGGATTTAGTGATATGTAAATCTTATAACCTCTCTTAATGTACACACACACTTGCACACTTACACCTCCCCCCCACACACACACACACACACACACACACACACACACACACACACACACACACACACACACATGAGTAACAAGTGTATATGTATATTTTCCCATATTAATATACATTAGTGACAAATTAATATTCATTCCTGCAGAGTACAGACCGACATTACAGTATTTCCAGGATAATTTATGTAATTTATGTCAGAAAAGGAAGGGATGGTCGGGTTCGCGTTGCTAGCTCGGAGGGAAGGAAGGAAGGAAGGAGGGAGAGGAAGTGAGGGAGGAGAGAAGGAAGGAAGGAAGGAAATGAAGGAGGGAGAGACGATTAGGGAAAATTTACAAGACGAGACGCACAACCAAGAGAGAGAGAGAGAGAGAGAGAGAGAGAGAGAGAGAGAGATATCAAAGTGGAGATTAACAAAGGTAAAAAGTTAGAGATTGTAAGGTAGAGAGAGAGAGAGAGAGAGAGAGAGAGAGAGAGAGAGAGAGAGAGAGAGAGAGAGAGAGAGAAAGTTGTCAGGATCTTGGATGGAAAAACGCAAAGACGCACGAGGATTGAAGACAGGGAGAGAGAGAGAGAGAGAGAGAGAGAGAGAGAGAGAGAGAGAGAGCGGAGAGCAAGATCCTTTGGGAGAGGGAGAAGGATATTTTGAGTGGAATTACTTGCCATCTTGCGAACGATCCTCCTCTCTGATTCTCTCTCTCTCTCTCTCTCTCTCTCTCTCTCTCTCTCTCTCTCTCTCTCTCTCTCTCTCTCTCTCTCTCTCTCATTGATTCCCCTCTTCCTCTCTCTTCTTCTGACATTTATCTTTCCCCATATTTCTTCCTCATTCGTGACTCTCCTTTCATCTTTTTTTATATTCTCCTTCTCTTCTTCCTATTTATCTCCTT
>NC_059283.1:4686011-4718511 GCF_017591435.1 Portunus trituberculatus | reverse complement strand
ACTATGACGCGTTTCCATATTCATTTTGCTTACTATTTGGTAATTTAAAGCAGCTTCAGAAACATATGTTGGGATTAGAATAGTGAAAACTCTGGCCATTAATCTTCAGACTTCCATAGAGCCTTCCTGTGCTAATAAAAGCGTTTAATCATACCCAAAAATCCAGGTAAAAAAGCGTCTCGGTACTGAAGGGGTTAATGCATCTGACAATCTTACCAATATAGATAAACAGAACCAAGAATACTGAAGACAAGAACAACTACTAATACTATCCACTAATTAATCTCTTCAAATAAAATCGTCTAATACGCAAAAATCAAGGTAAAAATTCGTCTCAGTATTGAAGGGGTTAAAAGATCTACTGAGTTAAAAAAGAAAAGGCCCATGAATATTTTTTTCCTCAATATCCTCAAATTATATCATATTTCGAGACTCTTCCTTACCTTCCTTGATGTTTTGTCTTTGTCGTCCCAAGTGATGCTGTTTTAGTGACGCCTGAATTTTTCCTTTGTTTTTGACAGTTTGCGTTTCGTTTTCTACATTTTTGCTCGTTTCATTCCCTCTCCTCGCTTGTCCTCTTTTGATTTTCTGTTCACGTGCTTCGTTTTTTAAGTGTGACGGGTTTTTTTTATTCGTTTTATGCTTTTTTGTTGTTTTTGCCTTTGTAGTCTGGTTTGTGATGTGGATTTTAGTATTCCACACACTCTCTCTCTCTCTCTCTCTCTCTCTCTCTCTCTCTCTCTCTCTCTCTCTCTCTCTCTCTCTCTCTCTCTCTCTCTCTCTCTCTCTCTCTCTCTCTCTATGTAACATGGCACAATTTTTTTTCTTTTCGTTTTTTATCATTCATATTCAAGGTTTTTTCTTCTGTACGGTGAGAAGTTTCCAGTTCCCCCTTCCCTTCTCTTTTTATGTGCATTTTTTCTCTCTTTCTCAAGCTGGCAATGGATTTTTCTTAACCCGCACGCTCATTTTTTTAAGCTACTTTTTCTTTAGCCCTCTGTGAGATTTGAACTTCACAGGTGCGGCAGAGATGGCCGGGGCAGCAGTTCTCTGGGCCCAGGTGTGCTCAAAGGGCGGGCAGGTGCGATGGTTGTCGGTTAATTTAAAGGGAAGGACATTTTCGTTTTACTTCCCGTCGCTTCTTTCCTCTTTGCATTTAAAAACCTGAACATTGTTTCTTTATGTGCGTGATTTTTGCTTTAACATGTTTTTTTTTTACTCTGGTATATAAAACTCGAAAGAAAAATGATCGTAGCTTTATTCTCGTGTCTACTATTCCATTTATAAAGAATTTACTACTTTTGGTTATAAAATCTTGAGGTTGTTCTTTTTCCGTGCTAACTTTTGCTCAAACATTTCATTTCCGAGGTCCATTTGATGATTGTGTGTGTGTGTGTGTGTGTGTGTGTGTGTGTGTGTGTGTGTGTGTGTGTATTTCTCTGTCTCTATGTTGTTTGTGTTTGTATTCAAAATTATATGTTATCTGCATCACCAAAATCTTAAAATTATTACTTTTTATATAATATTTTTTATGAAGTTAGTTTTTTTTTTTTGTTTTTCCATTGATTGTCCATAAAATTATTCCTTATCCTGTAATATTTTTGTTGTGAAGTTTTGGTTTTCAGTTTGCCATTGATTAATTTAAAGATGATTTCTTTTCAGTAGGATTTTTTATTTTATTCCGTTTCGGCCTATTATTTTTTCTTCTGGTATGATCTTGTGTTTTTATGTTTAAGATATTTTGACTCTGTTTCCGTGTTTTACTCTCAATTTACTTGTTTTAACCTTTTTATTATTTTAAGTTTCAGCGTGTTATTTCGTTTTACTCTTCCTAGTTTTTGCATTCGCAGAAAATATGCATATTCTTTATAATGAATAGGAAAGTGAAAGCTCGCGTGTGGCCTTGAAGTGCAGAATGCTTTTAAAATCTACATTTCACGATGTATTTTTTGCTAAGCTGAATTCTAGTAGATTTCCTGTTGCGAGGCATAACAGTGAGAAACGTTCTTTATTAGTCACAGGAAGCCGCGGAAACGTTAGCGGTTTTGAGACCTTGAACACATTTTACAATTTTTTTTCACAGTGAATTCAAATTTTTCTATTTTAAGCTAAAAAAAAAGGAACATTTTATTATAAGTAATTTGGAGGAGCGTAAACACTTCTGGCCTTGAAAAAACACGACACTTTAAACATTTTACATCAAACAATTCAATTTTACTGGGACGGAAGTGACAAATTTAGTATTAATAGCGATAACAGTGACATTTTTTTTTCTTTTAATAGCGAGATGAGGCCTTGAAATGCACAACACCTTTTTTACATTGACATTACACGATACATATTCAACAGTACGTAGTCAATCTCTCGTGTTGGTGGCGATGATGGTTGAGTGTCTTATTCATCTTATTGTCAACATGGAGAGCGTGGAAACAATAGCGGCCTTGAGAAGTACAATATTCTTTTTACGTATTCATCACACGATGCATTTCTAACGACACGAAGTCATTAAATTTTGTATTGGTAGTGAGAACAGTAAGAAATGTTATTATTGGTAACGTGAAGCCGCAGAAACATTGGTAGCCTTGAAATGCTCCTTTTTACATTAATTTTACTCGATACATTTTTAATAAGGGTATGAAATCAGTCTTGTATTGTAAAGGTAATAAAAGAAATTAGAGTTTTATAATCATTTATTTATTTTGTCATAAGAAGCCACATGATTACTAGTGGCTTTAAAATACACAGTTTTCACACATTATACGGTAGATCCTTCATCATTTTTGGCACATTTTTCCTTTACCTTTAACCCTTCAGTACCATGACGCGTTTCCATATTCATTCTGGTTATTATTTGGTGATTTCCGACAGCTTCAGAAACTTATGTGGGGGATTAAAGAAGTGAGGACTGTATCTCTTAATCTTGTGTCCTCCAATAAAGATGGTCTAATCGTACACAAATCTCAAGGTAAAAATGTCTCCCAGTACTGAAGGGGTTAGCCATTCTGAGACATTTCTTCTAGTTAAGCACCCACCTTCTAACATCACACTGGCTGAAAAGTGTAACATCTCTTTTTTATTGTCATTCCTGTAGTTATAAGGACTTCATACCTTCCTGTTAGTGCTGTAAATAGCTGGATGTCAAGGTAAAAGAGTCATCAGCACAAAGTCAATAAATAAGTTTCCAATTAGTAGGAGTACAAGTAAGAATGCTTATAAAGACTTCGTACCTTGCTTTTAGTGCTGTGAATTGGTGTATATCGCGGTAAAAGAGTCAACAGCACAGTAAGTCTCGAATTAGTGGCTAAAAAAACAAGGAACAGTAATAATACACAGTAAATCTCGAATTAGTGGCTAAAAAAAACAAGGAACAGTAATAATTAACCATTTGGAATTGAAAAAAAACTAGGGAGCGTTGAGGGTGACGTGGTGACTCGCCGGAAGTAGTAGCAAGAGGAAACCCGAGGGAGAAATGTACGTCTTTGTGGGGGCCAGCAGGCAGCGTTCCTGGGCGTGATGCGGAGTGAATGTCGTAATTTTACCGCGCGGATATTGGAAGAAATGGTTTTGTGTTTTGCCGTGACAGTGACTGCAGCAACCCTTACCTGTCGCCAAGGTGGGTGGAGAAAGCTCCTTAATGGCCACCACTACGGGAGAGTCCAGCGTGGTGTGAGGAAACTTCAGGAGGTGTTTTTGGGTTTCGAGTGGAAGGTGGAGGCGAAGGAAAGCAAAGGGAATGTTCTGAAGGACAATTTTGGATGAAGGTTGATGAAAGATGAAAGTTTGGTATATTTTGATCTCGATATACATTTTTAGTGAAGGCAAACGTCTCTAGTATTGGCAAAAATATTCTAGTAGTAAAGGGGAATCTTTGCAGTGAACCTCCAGACTTTCTGGGTAAATACAAACGTTTACATTGTAGACAAAACTGTATTTATTGAAGTAAAACGTTTTTGGTGAAGCCCAGGCTGTGTATTAAAGACATATGTGTACAGTAAAGGCAAACGTTTCCATTGAAGACAAACGTTTGCAGCAAAGGGAACTGACTGCCGCGTTTCATCTGTGAAGTAAATGCCGCACCTGAGCGTGGTAACGAGAGGAAACGTTTGCGACAACACGCGGATCTAACGTTTGGACACAGGCACCAATCAGCGGGTGGGTGGAAGCAGTGCGAACACAAGCCGCCGACGAACCCACCAATCCGATATTTAGTGGGATTCGAAACAATAAACCGCGTGATAAACTCAGTCTGGAGAACCAATAGGAGACGCGGAGGAAAGACGACTTGGGACTGTAAGAAAAACAAACACATTTACTTAGTGTTATTTGCTCATTAAGCTGTGTCAGTATAGCCTCCATTAATGTTTCCCTGTGTGCTTTTATTTGAAAACGTTCTTAATGCATGCATGATGAAATATACAAATTCTTTACTTTAAATGTAAGTATAATGACGAAGAAAACAGAAGAAAAATACAATGGTGAGGAATGGTGAAATATTATATCTTACCTTGCAAGACTTACCTCATGAATATAGTGACAGATAGACTAGATAAAAAAAAAGAAGAACTTCACCGCTATAAAAAGTAAAAGGGAAGACTAATTTACAAAAGGTGACAAAGTAAATAGACAAATGTATACATAAATAAGTTGTAGAAAAACAAATTTCCTCGATAAAAAGAAAACTAAAAGAAAACCAAATTCACACGAGAGAGAAAATAAAGACAAAAAAATAAACAATTCACAAGACCACTGACACCATTGCAATAAACCAAATGAACGAAGCACAAATCACATTAGAGACGGCGAAAAGATAGAACACTCGCCGCTCACCTACCTGCCCATAAAACTGGAGGAGCAATCAAGACGGGCAGGTGTGCTAATGAAGGCGGAAGGACGCGGCTCGTCAGTGTAGGAAGGGTCTTGGTGTCCTGGGAGACTCTGGTGCTTCTCTTGGTATTTTTGCCGCTCAGAAATTCAATCATGCTTCTTTCTTGGTGGAGAGTTCGCCGGCCACCTCTCCTGGGCCGCGCGTGACCTGTCCTCGCTCTCTACCTCCAATTAACAGGGTCCAGGTGGGGCGGTGGGTTACGCCTCACCTGCCTCCATTTGCCTGGTGACGTTGAGTGGGGTTACGTGGGAGGGGCGTGAGGGGCGTGTGTTTCCTGACGGCGAGGCTGAAAAGGGGAAGAAATGTACCAAAGAGAGTTAGGGAAAAATATGAATAGTATATTTTTCTGTGTTTTCTAGCTCTCTCTCGCCTCTTTTTTTTTTCTTTTTTTTGGGGGGAATGAATTTAGAATAGGTGAAAAATATTAGTGTGTTTTTTCCAGTCTCTCTCTCTCTCTCTCTGTGTGTGTGTGTGTGTGTGTGTGTGTGTGTGTGTGTGTGTGTGTGTCTGAGTGAAAAAATTAAGAAACGAGGTACATGTCTTTTTTAGTGATTTTGAGTTTCCAGGAAAATATATGAAAAATAAAAGACATGGTTTTATTATTTTCTCTTTCTATTTTCTCTTTCCTTTTCCTTTTTTTTATCTTATTTTGTTTTGCATTCTTTTATTTACATTTATTTTCATCTTTTAGCTTTGCATATTTTGTATCTTTTTAACTTTTCCTGTTTTTTCTTGCTAGTTTTATTTTTCCTTTTTCCCTCGTATTTTCCTCTTGTATTCCGTAATTCAATTTTGTTTTCCTTGTTGATTTCTCTCTCTCTCTCTCTCTCTCTCTCTCTCTCTCTCTCTCTCTCTCTCTCTCTCTCTCTCTCTCTCTCTCTCTCTCTCTCTCTCTCTCTCTCTCTCTCTCTCTCTCTCTCTCATTCAATTTTCTCACTCCTTCTTTCTCATCTCCTCACCTCTTCACTTCTCCCCTTTTCTCATCTTCCATTTCGTCTCCCTTCCTTCATCTCCCCTCTTTCTCTCCTCTCTTCGTTTGCATCCTGTTTCTCCTCTACTCTTTCATCATCATCATCTTCTTCTTCTTCTTCTTCTTTTCTTCTTCTTCTTCTTGTAATCATCACAATATATCCTTCTTCACAGTTTTCATATTCTCCTCCTCTTTATTTTCTATTTTCTATTTTTTTTCATATTATTTAGTTATCCTTTCTTTTGTTTATCCATTTCCTTTCTTCCCGTTAATCATATTTGTTTTATTTTTCCCTTTTCTCTTTTTTCCTTCTCTTGTTCCATCGCCCTTTTTAATAATTCAATCTTTATCATTATTTCATAATCATAAATTTCTGCATCATTAACTTTCTCCTTTTTTCTCTCTCTCTCTCCCTTTCTCTCTTTTGTCTTTCGTGTCTTTCATTTATCGTTCTCTATCTTTCTATCTCTTTGTTTATTGCTTCTTTCGTGGCTTCCTCTAATTATTGTCTTTTTCTTTCGTTACTTTTTCTCTTCTCTCTCTCTCTCTCTCTCTCTCTCTCACTTATTGCTTGGTTTTTTATTTGTTCTTTTTTTCTCTCTTGCAACATGTTGGGTGATTTTCTTGTAATTACTGAGAGAGAGAGAGAGAGAGAGAGAGAGAGAGAGAGAGAGAGAGAGAGAGAGAGAGGGTTTATTGTCCAGATTCTTTTCATTTCTCTCTCTCTCTCTCTCTCTCTCTCTCTCTCTCTCTCTCTCTCTCTCATCAATATCTGTCCAGTTTATTTCTGTAAATCTTTTAACACATCTTTTATTCACCTTCACTTTTAGCGTTTTTTAATCTTTTTCTTTTCTTTTCTTTTCTTTTTCATTTGTTGTGTTGACTCTCCCTGTACGCTGTTCTGGTGTCGCTTGGCTGTCTGTGTGTCTGTGTGTCTCTTCTTTCATTGTTGCTGGTGGTGGTGGTGGTGGTTGCTCGAATGGTGTTGAAAGCTTTCTTTTCTTCGTACTCTTTGTTGCTGTTGTTGTTATTATTATTGTTATTATTATTTATTTTCTTACTATTATCATTATCATCATCATTATTATTATCATCATCATCATCATTATCATCATCCTCATCATCATCATCATCAATATTACTATTATCATCACTATTATTACTATTATTATGTTATTTTGGGATTAAGTGATATATTTCTGGCCTAAGACTAAGCATTTCCAACCTCAGGAATTCCAAGAGAGAGAGAGAGAGAGAGAGAGAGAGAGAGAGAGAGAGAAGTTAGGTGGCGCAGGGAGACCTAATCATTTATGCATATTAATTACACCTTAATGGAGTTTGCATAGGTAATTGTTAGTAAATGAATGTAAAGTCAAATTAGACATTTTTTCTCCCTGAGCTGCATTCCTGAAGTCATGTTGTTCCGCCACTTTGGAAAATGAGCGACACTTCCAGCCAGTGTGTGTGTGTGTGTGTGTGTGTGTGTGTGTGTGTGTGTGTGTGTCGGAATTAAATACCAGAGGAAATGAGGAAGTGGATGAGTAAAGTGTGTGTGTGTGAAAGAGAGAGAGAGAGAGAGAGAGAGAGAGAAACTTTGTTCCTCCTCCTCCTCCTCCTCCTCCTCCTCCTTCTCCTTCTCCTCCTCCTCCTCCTCCTCCTTTGTGTTTCCTCCCCGTGTCAGCTGCTTCCCTTGAGACTGTCCTCTTCCATTCCCTCTTTCATATCTTCCTCTCTTTCATTTTCTTTCATTCCTCCCTCGTATTCCCTATCGCATTTTGTCTTTCTGATCTCATTTAATTCGTCCACCACCTTCCAGTCTCTCTCTCTCTCTCTCTCTCTCTCTCTCTCTCTCTCTCTCTCTCTCTCTCTCTCTCTCTCTCTCTCTCTCTCTCTCTCTCTCTCTCGCTGGAAATTATACGTTGTTTTCGTGTAACTTATTGCCAACTTTCTCGTCTGTGTACTTTAGCGATGGATATTTTACTGGACTTAGAATCCTCACGAGAGAGAATCCTGCGGGCGGGAACAAGGACTGTGAAGAGCTGTGAAGGACTGGGAGGAACTGGGAAAAGGTGGTAATTGTAGGGGTTAGGACTGGGAGGGACTAGAAGGGGCTGAAATGAACTGGGAAAGACTGTCACAAATAAGGAGAATGACTGGGAGGAACTGGGAGAGCGGTAAGGACTGAGAAGGGACTGGTAGAGGCTTAAACGGTGACTGGAGGGACTGAGAGAAGCTGAAATAGACTGTGACGAAGACTGGTGAAGAATTGTGTTGGGAAAAAAAAAATCTGGGAGGGGCTGTGAATGACTGGAAGGGCTTGAGAAGGGACTGGGAGAGGCTGTGACTGGTAAGATTTGGGACTGGTAGCAGGTAAAATGTCCTGAAAGTGAGAGGGAGTGGGAGAGGCTGTGACGGAGAGGAAGTGAGAGAGAGTAAGAGAGAAGTGAGAGGAACGTGGCAAGAAAAAGGAGAATGACCACCTATTTCTTCTACTTCAGCACGCACTTTTCCTTTTTACTCCTTTGTGGAAGAGAGAGAGAGAGGGAGAGTGGGAGAGGTAGAGAGTGCCTGTGGTCTTTCTTTGTGTGAGTGGAGTGTGTGCGAGAGAGATAAAGTTAAGGATGGCTATGAGAGAGAGACGTGCCACTATGAGACAGGTATGAGAGAGAGAGAGACAGGTGTGAATTCAAGGAACTGGTAGATTAGAGACAGTTTAGATAATAAGACAGGTGTGGAAATTATTATTCAGGTGTGCAGTTGCCAGTAAGTTGAGGACAGGTGTAAATTAAAGAAACAGATAAATAGGAAGGTTTGAGTGAGGTGAGATAATGAAACAGGTCTGATAAACACTTTGATAGTCGTATTATTAAGAGAGAGAGAGAGAGAGAGAGAGAGAGAGAGAGAGAGAGAGAGAGAGAGAGAGAGAGAGAGAGAGAATAGATAGTATTCACTTCTCACATTGCAATTAAGAGATGACTGGTAATGCTATTCATGTGAGTATTGCTTTGAGTGGACTGTATCACAAATGTCCTAATGTATTTGCAATTTACTATGAGAAATATTTTAATGCTTGATAATTTGAAACACATGTACACGGGTTTTTAGAGACAACACAACTGAGCATTGGCATATACAACTCGTGCAGTAGTTACGTGAAGAAAAACAATATGCGATGTTACTGAGAGAACACACAACTGGTTTTAAGACAGTAATCTTAGTCTATTCACATCAAGACAAACTGTTCATTACTCGTCAAAATTATGATGTCTCTATTTTTCAATTTGTTACGTATACAATGATAGATTAGCAATTACTTAATGAATATAAACCTAACCTAAATTAACTCAACCCAACCTAATCTAACCTCACATCACCACACCCTACCCCAACCCACTCCTCCCCCCACCTCATCTCACTTCACTTCCCCTCACCTCATCCTACCTAACCTAACCATAACCTAACCTAACCTAACTTAACCTCAACTAACCAAGCCTTAAACCCTCGGAAAGAAACACTAATGGTCTTTCAATAATCCCCCACACAGACTTCTCCATTAACGTAAATAACTTGCAGAATCGTAAAGAAATAGTCATGCATTATACACACAGGGCAGCGGGTTGTGTGCATGAATTAAAGGGCCCATTAACCACTTAGGCAGTTACACGGATCTTAATTGTATATACGTAGCGTGAAGGGATAGACTCCGTAAAGGGAAACCGTGTCGTATCAGGGAATATATTAGACTAAGTGTTATGAATGGAGGACTTAAATATTGTGGCAGTAATACACCTAATGACTGTCTCTGTGTGTAATTGTGGTGCTCTTAATATATGCATCGTTTAGGTGTAATTAAATCGATGAATGAAATGGTGGTAATGATTAAAGTCACTAAGTTATTAGAAGTAGTGTGTGATTTGTATATGTTTGTGAGAAGTTAAGTCGAAAAGTGTTATTGACTCCTTCAGTACCGTGACGCGTTTCATATTCATTCTGCTGCTTACTATTTGGTGATTTTATACAGCTTCAGAAACTCATGTTGGGGGATTAGACTAGTGAAGACTCTAGCCATTAATCTTCTGACCTCCATAGACTCTTCCTAATGTCAATAAAATGGTCTAATCGTACTCATATCTCAAGGTAAAAATGTGTCCTAGTATTGAAGCCGTTAAAAAGTAATTTCTCGTAAGGATCAAATTACTGTACAAACAAAACACGTGAGAATTTGCTTATATAAAGCTTGAAAAGCTTGTTATTTCGTTATATTTCTACTCACTTATGTAACGCGGCCTTTAGTGACTTAAGTGTGTCAGTCTTAACACGATGAGTCAGTGAGAGGAGAGGAGGTAAGAGGGAGAGGTGAAGAGAGGCGAGGAGAGTGAAAGGAGAGGGAGAAAGGATGGTTTAAGGAATGAAAGGAAGGTATCAATGGAGACTGTAATGGCTGGAGGGAAGAGAGAGACCACCACCACCACCACCATGACTGTCACTTGCCATTCACAACGACCAGATTCACGACTCCATCTCCCACTTGATTAATCCATGACGTGATAGTTCTCCTCCTCCTCCTCCTCCTCCTCCTCCTCCTCCTCATCCTCATCCTCATCCTCATCCTCATCCTCCTCCTCGCACACTTAAGACATTTCGTAATTTTCAGTCCGTTAGTTCTTTTATTTGTTTTTTCTCTCTCATTGTTATTTATTATGCATTTCCTCTTTTTTCATTCATTTCTTTAGTTTTAATTTTCATTTTCATCACACTTCCGAGAGAGAGAGAGAGAGAGAGAGAGAGAGAGAGAGAGAGAGAGAGAGAAGGAAAGAGGAAAATAAGGGAAAAAGCAGGGAAAGAGAGGAGGTGCATATTACATAACTTGGTGAAGGCTGCAGAGAAGTTTTTCCCTTACTTTTTGTAGGAATAACTGTAGACACGACCTAGGAGTGTTGGGCACTTCGCTGTGTTACGAGGGCACCGCCACGGAAACCTTGAAAACTGAACCGGCATTAAGAAAACGAAGAACAGAGACGAAGGAAAAAAATACAAGGATTTATTTCCTATACTAGATTAAAGAAGAAAGAGGAAAATTCGTGGGGGATTAGACTAGTGAAAACTCTAGCCATTAATCTTCTGACCTCCATTGACTCTTCCTAATGTTAAAAAAAATGGTCTAATCGTACTCAAATCTCAAGGTTAATTAGATAACAACAAATGCCACCATTAGAACCTTGAAAACTGAACCTGCATCAAGAAAACGAAGGAAAAGAGGAAGGAAAAAAAAACAAGGCAGTTATTTCCTATACTAGATTAAATAAGAAAGGGAAAACAATTTAATTAGATAACATAAAAAAAAACAAAAAAAAAAAATGCCTTCACTGAGAACCCTGAAAACTGAGCTGCATTAACAAAAATGAAGGAAAAAGGAAGAAAAAAAATACAAGGCATATTTTTTCACTAGGTTAAAGGAGAAAGTAGAAAACTATTTAATTACATAACATGATGACACATACCTTCACTGACAACCTTGAAAACTGAGCTGCCATGGTGAAAAAAAATGAGAAAAGATAAAAAGAAAGATTAGATTAACTGGAACTACTTTGTGTATTGAATTACATGAAATAATGGATGGTATTGATTGACTAGATTAGGTTTTATTGACATACACTGTCGCTGAGAACCTTGGAAGTTGAACTGCCGTGAGGAAGAAAAAGAAAGACGGAGGAAAATAAAAGAAGATAGGAAAGGTGATAAAAAGAATGATATAAATGAAGGAGGAGGAAAATGAAAGATAGGAAAGGTGAAGAGAAAGATATAAATGAAGAAGGAGGAAAATGAAAGATAGGAAAGATGATAACGAGAAAGATATAAGTGAAGAAGGAGGAAAATAAGATAAGATAGGAAAGGTGATAAAGAGAAAGATAGAAGCAGTATAGCTGTTTTATATGCATTAGATTGCATGGAAAAGACAGGTGAATTAAGTTAGATTAAAGAAAATCGATACGAAAAGTGATTAGTATATTTATTTAATGCAGTTAATTAGGATGTGAAAATACGAGTGAAATTAATGTCTTCTCTTTTTTTCTTACTCATTTTTGCTTTCCTGTTTTTTCTTTTGTTCGGCTTTTTAATTTTGGTTTCATAATGATGTTTTTCTCTTTTTTCTTACTCATTTTTGCTTTCCTGTTTTTTTTCCTCTTTTTAATTTTGTTTCATAATGATGTTTTTCTTTTGTCTTACTCTTTCTAGCTTTTCTGCTTTTTCTTTTTCCGTTTCATTTTTTATTTGAGGAAAAATGTTTTCCTCCTTTTTTCCTCTTTCTTGCTTTTCTTCCATTTTTCCTTATTCTTAATTTTGTTTTATATGGATGTTTTTTCTTTTTTTCTTACTTTCTTGCTTTTCAGTTTCTTTTCTTTTTTTATTTTATTTCATAGTTTTTTTTTATTATTCTCTCACACCATCTCGTCCATTTATGAGTCAAAATCACCTTTTGTTACTGAAGAAATGCAAGGTTTTCGGAGAATGAAATTGAAGCGGAATGAAAATTGAATTAACAGGTGAGTCGGGTGAACTAATGAAAGGTAATTGATTAGGTGGACGAGTTTGTCAGGTGAGGGAGGAGGAGAGAGGCGAGGAAGTGACCCTGGTATGAAATGATTTAGGTAAGTGATGAGTGAATGACACAGGTGAGGTAATAAGAGAACGTAAATTAGGTGAAGGTGAAGAAAGATAGAGACAACGATGTGAACTTAATGTTATATGAAAAAGATTAGTATGAAGGATAAATAGTGGGTGGGTGAGTGAGTGAGTAAGACAAGTAAGGTAATGAAAACGTAAAATAGGTAAAGTTTATAATGCGAAAGTAAAAAGAGATAAGGATATGAGATTGATGTTATATGAATGAAGAGTAGTAAGAAGAATAATGAGAGAGTGAGTGAGTGAGTGAGTGAGATGAGTAATTAGAAAACGTAAAGAAGGTAAAGTGTATAAGGTGAAGGTAGAGAAAGAGATGAGAATATGATATTAATGACATATGAATAAAGATTTAGTAAGAAGAATAATGAGCGAGGGAGTGAGATGAGTAAGGTAATTGGAAAACGTCAATTAGGATTTTCAGATGAAGGTAAAGAAAGAGATAAAGATGTGAGTTTGTTACATGCATTAAGATCAGTATGAAGGATAAGTAAGTGAATAAGTGAGTGAGTGAGACAGATAATATAAATAGAATACATAAATTGTGCAAAGTTTAAAAGGTGAAGGTAAAGAAAGATAGAGATAAGGATGTAAGTTCGTTATATAAATTGAGAACACTGAAGGATAATGAATGAGGAAGCGAGTGAGAATAATTAACAGAGATTAGGTAACGTTTATGAAGTGAAGCTAAAGAAAGATAGGAATAAGTAAATGGTCTTAATTCTAGATGGAGAGAAATTAGGTAAGTGAGCGAGACAGGTGAGCTAATGAGATAAATTAGATAAAGTGGATGAATTAACCAGGTGAGGATGAAGAAAAAGACGTGACGAGAGATAATTAGGAAAGAATCAGGATGGTGAGAAATAAAGTAAATGAGTGAGACTGGTGAGATAATGAGACAAATAGATTAAGTAGTTGAATTAATCAGGTGAAGAAAAAGACATGAGGTGAGATAATTAGGGAAGAATTAAGACAGAGACGATGAGCGAGAATGAAAGTGACTGGTGAAGTGATGAAGGAAAATAGATTACAGGTGAAGTGAAAGTGAAGAAAGATCAAATTAGGTGAATTACTGTTTGTACTTCCTTTGTATTCCTTTGTGAAGAAGATACTGTTGACGGATTAAGGTTTATATAAGGACTGACAGGAAATAAGTACATAAGTAAGTAAGTAGGTAAGTTGCACAGGTAAACAAATGAAGAAAATACAATAAATTAAAGAGAAAATGATGAAAGAGATGAGCAAAAATAGGTAAAATATAGAACAATTCCGTCTACCATTAAGATAACGAGGGAAAACCAAACAAGTCCTTATAAAGAAAATACAGACGATGTGGAGGACAAAAGGAGACAGAGCTTTGGTAATAGAAGGTATTAAGTAAAGGTAAGTTGTCAGCAGGTACACGAGGCTTGGGAATAACAGAGTAAGAAGAAGAGAAAACGAGGATAGACGCATTCGACTAACTCTTGTCAATACCAGTGAAGGATAAAAATATAAATATAGCGTTATCAGAATCCGCTCAGCATCCTCTACCTCCCTCTCTCCACTCCCTCTCTCTCTCTCCCTCCCTCCCTCCCTCTCTCCCCCTTTCACTTGATCTTCTCTTCCTCATTATGAACACATCTTCCACTCCTCCTCCTCCTCCTCCTCCTAAGTCTCAAGAGCGCCACCCAATTGCTCATTTTGAAGAGTTGCAAAGTTTGATATTTTTCTCTCCTCTCTCTCTCTCTCTCTCTCTCTCTCTCTCTCTCTCTCTCTCTCTCTCTCTCTCTCTCTCTCTCTCTCTCTCTCTCTCTCTCTCTCTCTCTCTCTCTCTCTCTCTCTCTCTCTCTCTCTCTCTCTCTGCGCGTTCCGACAAGACGATGTTATAATTTTGCCAAGAAGCAGTTAAGCCTTTCTTAAAGAGGAGGAGGAGGAGGAGGAGGAGGAGGAGGAGGAGGAGGAGGAGGAGGAGGAGGAGGAGGAGGAGGAAGGAGAAGAAGAGGAGATTGTATTGTTGTTCCTTTTTTTATCGTTTTCCTCTTTGATTTCCTGATTGTTTATCATTAAGTGACAATATCTCGACTTGAAACTTAAATTCTTGTGTCTTTTCCTCTCTTGACTTTAAAGAATATTAGTGGTTTTTTCTTAAGTACCTGGATTACCTGCATGCTCTCCACCTCCTCCCCTCCTCCTCTCATCACCATAAGTCTTTCCTAGTCACTGTTCTTAAAGCTTACCCAATTTTCACATTTTCCTCAGTTCTCCATTCTCTCATCCTGCTTCTCCTCCTCACCTCCTCCTCCTCCTCCTCCTCCTCCCTCCTCCTCCTCCTCCTCCTCCTCCTCCTCCCTCCTCCTTCGTTCCCTGACCCTTTACTTCCTCCTCCTCCTCCTCCTCCTCCTCGTCCTTCTCCTCCTCCTCCTCCTCCTCCTCCTCCTCCTCCTCCTCCTCCTCCTCCTCCTCCTCCTCCTCCTCCTCCTCCTCCTCCTCCTCCTCCTCCTCCTCCTCCTCCTCCTCCTCCTCCTCCTCCTCCTCCTCCTCCTCCTCCTCCCTCCTCCTCCTCCTCCTCCTCCTCCTCCTCCTCGTCCTTCTCCTGCGCCATGTCCTCCTCCTCCTCCTCCTCATCATCATCATCTTGCATCGTCGTCCCATCAGTCTTGAGTTAATCAGGAACTTTGGAAAGCTGAGAAGCCGTGAACTCTCTCATCTCGTTTCATCTTGCCTCTGAACACATCGCCTCGCCTCCTCATCTCCCCGCACTTGGCCCTCTTCTGCCACGTCTCTACGGTCGCTCGGTAAATTAATGTGGCTTGTCTTGTCTTGATTTCTTCTCGTTTGTTGGTGATTTTGATGTTTTTTGTGGTTTTTGTGTAATGTTAGTGTTCTTGTTTTGTGTTATTCTTTCCTATGATTTTGTTCGTTTTTTATTTGTTCGTCTGTATTTTTCGTTTTTTTCTATTTTTCTTGTTTTTCTCGTGCTTGTGTTTTGTGTTATTTTTCGGTTTTTTATTCGTTTTGTTTTTTTCTTTCTATTTTTCTTTTTTTTCTGTGTGTGTGTGTGTGTGTGTGTGTTCTCGTTTTATCATCCCTGTTTGTTCTTTCTCTTTATTTTCTTGTTTTTTTCCTTCTTTATGTTGTGTTTCCTACTTTTTCTCTCACTTCCATATTTCTTTGCATTTATATTTCTTCTTTAATTCTTTACTTTTGTGTTTCTTCTTTGTATTTCCTTTCCCCTTCAACATTTTCTTCTTAATCTCCTTCTGGTCCTTTCTCTTATAATTTTTTCCTTCCCTTTATTTATCTTTCCTTCTTTAACCTTCCCTGTGCAGTCAAGTCCTTATTTCCTCCCATTTACCTAATTACCTTCATGTCATTCACTTCTCACACCTCGTTAGTTCATTTCCTTCATTATTTTTGAGACCCTTTTGTTTTTATTTTTGATTTTTCTCTCATTCCATTTTGCTTCGTTGATCTTTCTCCCATTATCGTGTCTTCTTTATGCCTCTTTTGCTCAACGATCCTGTTTCCTCCTCGTTAACCTTCACTGGGTGTTCGTGTTCTTTTTTTTTCCCGCTTCTTTTTTCTTCCTCCGTTATCTTTTGTTACTCTTATTTATTTTCCTGCAGTTGGCGTTCTGGATTTTTATTTCCGGTGGTTGAGATGAGGGGAGAGAGAAGGAATTTTTTTTTCCCTTTCTTTTCCTCTCCTTTTTATCTTATCTTCATCTTCTTTATAGTTGTCACATTTATGAATTTCTGTTTCCCTTTCGTCTTTTATTCTTTGTCGAGGTTCCTTTGTGCTTATCGCTTTATCTTTCCTCCTTTTATATTCTTTCTCTTTTTTATATATATATCTTCTATCTTAGGTTTTCTCAATCTGTGTGTCTATCTATTTGTGTCTGTCTGTCTGTCTGTCTCTCTCTCTGTCTGTCTGTTTGTCTGTCTGCCTTTCTTTATGTCTTCTCTCAAAGCGTTACCTACATTCTGTATTCTTGCTCTCAAACACACACACACACACACACACACACACACACATGAGGCAAACACAGACACAAACAATTTACAGGTTCTCTCTCTCTCTCTCTCTAAGCATAATGATCACAGAACAGGAATAACATCACATAAAACCTCAACATATAATCAGGAGACATCACGACGCATTAAACTTGACCATTACAATTGACAGGAAAGAATACGAGGAAAAAAAAAAAAAGATCAGGTAGGAAGGGAAATCATATTAATAGGTCCCTTCTGTGGGCCTGTGTGTTCCCCAAAGGCTGTGTTTTCCGTGTAAATAGCGACAGCCTTTCTCATTTTAGGGAGGAGGAGGAGGAGGAGGAGGAGAAGGAGGAGTACGGGGAAGATAACTATTGTAGGAGGAAAAGAAGCTAAAGACTGTTGACATTAGTTAATTTGTTAAGGAAGATAGGGAGACGAAGACAGGAGAGGAAAGTATATGAAAGGAAAGTAGAGGGTTAATAGACAGTTAGATGTAGAGGGAAGCTTCAGTGAGGAAGATAGAGGACTGGAGTTGAGTACAAGGGAAAGGAGAGGAAGGGAGAATATAGAGAGATACATATATACACATGATAAACAAGTGACAGTGTTATTCCTAAGAGAGTAAAGGGGAGTGACGACGAGGAGGCTTATAACGTGCAGAACTGTAGCAGCTGTAGCACTGGCGGCTGAGCTGATGAGAGAGAGAGAGAGAGAGAGAGAGAGAGAGAGAGAGGGTGGGAATAGATACACAGAAAGGGAGAGAGAGAGACAGGGAGAGACCAGAGAGGCATATACCGTTTGTGTGTGTGTGTGTGTGTGTGTGTGTGTGTGTGTGTGTGTGTGTGTGTGTGTGTGTGTATTGTTCATGCGGAATATTATTGGTGCTTCCGTGTCTGAGTCCATTAGATCAGCCTTGTGTAAACTGCGCTCCCGAAGTCCAATGAGGTTGTGTTTTTTTGGGGCCCAGTGTATTACTGTGATCAGAGAGAGAGAGAGAGAGAGAGAATGAATGTCAAGTATGAATAGATAATAGCTGTGTGTGTGTGTGTGTGTGTGTGTGTGTGTGTGTGTGTGTGTGTGTGTATCAGGTAACCAGGAACATTAGGGTGAATTTAGAGATGATTATGTATAATGTATGATACGGTGTTGACCACAGGCGTGCATACTAACCCTCGTAATTGTGTGTGTGTGTGTGTGTGTGTGTGTGTGTGTGTGTGTGTGTGTGTGTGTGTGTGTGTGTGTGTGTGTGTGTGTGTGTGAGGATGTTTCCCTAACACTGCACGCGGCAATGAAGTGGAAGAGCCTTTGATAAAATTACCTTTGTCGCTCAACCTGTTATGATACAGTAACTTGATGAGCATAATTCAATGGATTAATATGCGCTGAGTGGAAATGATATGCTTTAATGTTTATGATGTGAAATGAAGGTGTATTTATTCCTTTGTCCGCCTGTTGTATTACGGCACGCTCTGGTATTTGGAGTAAGTGTGGTACATATCTGTGTGAATTTGAGAGATGCACTTAGGATTGGCTAGATTAGATTATGGTATGTAAGTTAGTTGAGGTTAACCCATTCAGTAGTGGAACGCCCTTTTGTCATGAAATTTTGGTGTGATTAGATGATTTTGACATTAGGAAGGGTCTTTGGAGATCAGAAGATAAATGATATTCTGCACTATTTTTTTGAAGCTGTTTAAAATCGCCAGATAGTAAGCAGAATGAATATTAAATCGTGTCATGGTACTGAAAGGGTTAAGCTTAGGTTAAGTTAGTTCAGTTAATGATGCGATAGATTTAGTTAAGTTATATTATGTTAGGTAATGTTAGGTTGAATTAAGGTTAGGTTACGTAGGTTAGGTTAGGTTATATTAAAATGTGAGGTTAGTCAGGAAATTAGACAATCATATCTGACTGTAATTATATCCGTAAGTACATAAACTCTATAACGATAACATTAATCAATTAACTGAGAGACTAAAGCTAACTTCTACTTCGATTAATTTCAGACGTGGCTATAATTATATAACCATGAATAGATCGCCCGTTAGCCGTAACCATCACATTAATCACCTTAATTAATTGCTTCGTTACCTGATGCTTCTTAATGATTCCGACCCGTTCTGTCCACTGCAGCTCAGTTTCAGCCTTACCTGTCTTGCCACCTGTATCTCGCCACAGATCAAACCAATCCTATTAATTCTTTAGTAATCTCAAAAAAATACATTCCTGTGGTGTCATTCCTGTGGCTGCGAGGAAAAGATGATACCTTAATTAACTTAACCTGCTCTCCTTTCACCTGTCCTTAACGACGCTGCTCTTCTTACCTCTCCCCTCTATTATAAACGCTGCCTTACCTGCCACCTCCTCCTTTCCCATTAATCTCCCTTGCAACTTTACCTGTCTGGCGTTCCTCAGGTTAGCGAAGTGTGAAGGAACCTGTCCATCGCCTCACCTTCCTGTCCTTCTACCCTTCTCTCGTAACTTCTACTGGCGCCATAATCCAGGTATACTCTGCTCTACCTGGAAAAACAGCAGACCACATACTCATCTTAAAATGGGACACGCTATAAATTTCTCCACCTTTTCATGCCCTCTCTCTAATCCCGGCGGTGTAATCCAGCGGCTCACTCCACGATATGATGGCTGGGCACACATTCCACCGCCACACGCCATGCCGATATTAATAAAAAGTGGATACGGAGAATTATTCCAAGGCTTCAGTCACGCACGCAATCTCATGCACATCACACTGCTGCAGGAAAACATTGTACATAGTCGCCCTCCACATGAATCACAAACCACACACTGCAGCGTCCATCCACATTCCTGTATTCCACTAAAACACCATGTATTGTCGTAAATTGAACTAAACACGCTCTCTCTCTCTCTCTCTCTCTCTCTCTCTCTCTCTCTCTCTCTCTCTCTCTCTCTCTCTCTCTCTCTCTCTCTCTCTCTCTCTTATTCCACCGCACTGCCACACAACCACACATTGGCGCCACTTTGTCTCGTTCACCTCCATATAGCATTCCACATTGTTTTACTCCACATACCGGAACTGTAAGCGACCTCACACACACACAGCCATAAATCCACACATGCTTTCAATCTGCAATCTCAACCACATACATTATTGAAACCAAAGCACTTCACTACACCCAGACACACACACACACACACACACAATCTATCACACTACTACTACTACTACCACCACCACCACCACCACCACCACCACCACCACCACCACATACTACTACTATCAAGACGCACAAAGGCCATCACGCAGACCAGCCTAAAACTTTATACACCAAAGTGACAAGCAATAGGAGAGGCGGCCATTATTCACTGCTCGCGCTCGTGGAAAAATGCAACCTCCTGAATATATGACGGTACTAAATCATCATCCACCTCGGCCTCCCTGCTGCTTTGGGTGGATTTATGTGGAAGGTGCGAGTGGGTTATAGCGGACAGGTGATTTTCAGGCTTAACAGGTGAACAGGGGCCGACCGTGTTACCTGTCCGCTCAAAAATTGGAAATCCATATGTGAGACAGAGAGAGAGAGAGAGAGAGAGAGAGAGAGAGAGAGAGAGAGAGAGAGAGATTCACCTTCTCCATTTCATCTAAACTCCAGGTCTCTATTTCTTCTAAGTAAAGTAAATCGATGCGAACAGGAAGGAAAGAAAATGGGATGAGGAAAACTACACAAAACTAAAGACTTAAAGAAAACTAATTTTATGGAAGTGAAGACAACAAAAAGACAAAAAAAAGTAAAAGAAAGTTTTACGTCGTCTTCTATAAAATAATGAACCATGAAGGAAAGCGAAGAAGAAAGAAGTAAAAGAAGCGTGATAACAACGTGGAGAAAAGAAAGACGAAACAGCTAGAAAAGGACAGAAGAGGAAGGGACTTGAAGAAGGCGCTTCAAACAGAATTCCAATGATAATATAAACAAAAGAGAATATTAATTAAAAGAAGAAACAGGTAATAGAAAAATAAACCACTGAAAAGGAAGGAGATAATAATACTGTAACTGGTAAAAATGAAGAGAAAATACAAAGAAAATAAGAAAGACTTGTAGGAAAAAGACGAAGAAGAAAGATAAGATGAAGACGCACCATAAATGTAACAATCCACAATATTGAAGTTGAAAGAAAGTATTAGGAAACAAAACGATAAAGTTAACTAGCTGAAGGAGCAGACTGAAGGAGGGAGAGGAAGAAAAGGAAGGAGATAAGACAAGAATAGCAACAATAACAAGAGGAACAAGAATCTGATTATTGGAAAGAGGACATTCACTGCTTCCTCTCACAGTGCCTTGTTAGCTGTCACACACACACACACACACACACACACACACACACACACACACACACACACACAGTCCAGCTAACGAACAGCTCAAACCATAAGCAGCTTTGAACTCAGAAAATAAAATAGAATAAATACAATGCCAAAATAACAAAAAGCGACGCGTAGGAGAAGCGAAGGGACTGAAAGAAACGCAGTATATTATTGTATTACGACATTCACTGATGTATAAAGGCTGGAAAAGTACCTAGCGTTGTATTTTTATTATTTTCAAGGAGTTGTTGATTCTTTTGGTACAGTACGAGTGGTGAGCGTTGCCTTCCTCTGAACAGTGAACCGTGGAAGCTAAAAAGGTCGAAAAGGAAAGAAAAACATCGCTGAGTTTTTTCATCTTTGTAAAAATATGATGACTATTAGCACGGAGCATTTTGAACAGTACTTATCTCTTGAGTCATGGCAGATTTTGATAAATGATTGCGTTTCAAAAAAATGTCGAAAAGGAAAGAAAAGTATCTGTCAGTTTTTCATCTTTGTAACATGATGATTTTTAGTACGAAGCATTTTGAACAGTACCTATCTCTTGAGTCATGGCAGATTTTGATAAATGATTGTTTCAATAAAAAAATCGAAAAGGAAAGAAGTATAGCCGAGTTTTTAATTTTATTTATACCATGTGGGCTTTTCACGGGAATTTATGGGCTAAAGGGGATACTTTTTAGGGTACCTCCTATCTCAAAGCCCACCCGCTAGGAAACCGTTGCCCCGAGTGAGGAAGCCCAACCTACACTCAGACCGTGGACAGGATTCGAACTCATGCACTTGGAGACCCTCGGACCACAAAGCACGCATGGTTCCACTGTACCATCTTTGTAACAATATGATGACTTTTAGCACGAATCATTTTGAACAGTACCTACCACTTGAGTCATGTGGAGATTTTAATAAATGATTGCGTTTCACTTCAAAGGCTTAGCTTGAGATTACACCGCGCTACTTTGGATTACCTAGGAATCACAAACTGAAGACTTGTACTTTACTCCGTCAATATTAAAACTAGAAACTAATACACTTCAGGCTTATAAACTTTAACCTTTCAACTCAAACGTCCTTTGCATATTACTTAATTAAGAAAGTTACTAAGCTCACACCTGTACGAGTATAATATCACCTGTCCATTAATCTGTTACTCGCTTTCTCATGACGGATAGACAGAGGCAGACAGGAAAACACTCCGTCTCTTGGCACAGCACAGAAACGTGATAATTGACGTCCAGCAGAAACACGAAGCAAACGAGAAGAAGAGGGGAAGTGAAGGAAAGGGAGACGAAATGGTAGATGAGAGAAGGGGAGAAGTGAAGAGGTGAGATGAGAAAGGAGGGCAGAGAAAATTGAATGAGAGAGAGAGAGAGAGAGAGAGAGAGAGAGAGAGAGAGAGAGAGAGAGAGAGAGAGAGAGAGAGAGAGAGAATGTTACGTTCACCGGTTAAACGGGTAAGATTGGCATCGGGGAGCCGGTGAATAAAAAAAAAAACACTGCAGGTTCAACTGGTGAGGAAATGCAAAGGGGGCACTTTAAAAAGCCATTTTAATAACCCATAATGAAACTGACATACACATAGATATAACATGAACCATGAAGCTGACATACACAGATGAAACATAAAGCTGACACACATATAACACAGAAATAAATACAACAATAAAGAACCCAACTTAATACCTAACAATAATCCTAGTCTTACATGGAGGCAATGTGGAAAAAACGGACGAGGGGAAGTGATACTTATGCGGTGTCGCAGTGGTGAAGTGCTGGGTGATGGTTGATCCCACGGCAGTCCAAGAGGCGTTGTGTTCACTGGTTGAGGCCTGGACCTCGACTGACTATTCAGAAAGCCGAGCTTGCTTTGACACTTCCGGTTGAGTCGAATGGGGCCGCGTGAATCCAACTTCGGGACAGTAGCGGGCTTCATGAGACGGTGACGTGGAGGGTTCATGAGACGGTGGCGTGGAAGGTTCACGAGACGGTGACGTGGAAGGGGAGGCGGAGAGGTGGCGAACGAAGTAACAAGCGGAGGAGGAGATGGTAGTGGAGTATGTTACGGGCGGGCTGTAACAGAGAGTGAAAGCAAAACCTCATCTGTTCCTTCTCACCTTACCTATAGAAATCAATCTTAACCCCTTCTGTGCCATGCCGAGTTTTCATATTCATTCTGGTTGTTATTTGGCGATTTTATACAGCTTCGGAAACTTATGCGGGGATTAAAACAGTAAAGACTCTGGCCATTAATCTTCTGACCTCCATAGACCCTTGCTAATGTAAATAAAATCGTCTAATCATAGTGAAAACTCGTGGTAAAAATGCGTCTCAGTACTGAAGGGGTCAAAACTAGTAATTATTCTTTCCCAGTATTTAACAGTCTCGTAAAGAGGAAAAACAACAGCAGCTCTTTATTTCCGATCAATTAAACCTTTATTTATTCAACGCACTGTCATGAATATTAAAATGAGCAACCCATTCTTCCAAACTTTCCCTCAATTCCCACCTTTTTCTTTCTTTACCTTCACCTAATTAATCTTTTAAGTAAATCTCTCGCCTTTATTTTATTTTATTATTTCTTGATCGAGTTTCCCGTTTTTTTTTCTATATAAGTTCTTTCTGAGATATTAATTAAATCTCTCTCTCTCTCTCTCTCTCTCTCTCTCTCTCTCTCTCTCTCTCTCTCTCTCTCTCTCTCTCTCTCTCTCGTCGTCGTCGTCGTCACCTGAGCACCTCCTTGGTTGCCTGAATAATCCTCTCACCTTTACCTGGAATTAGTTGTTGTGTTAGAGAGAGAGAGAGAGAGAGAGAGAGAGAGAGAGAGAGAGAGAGAGAGAGAGAGAGAGAGAGATGAGGAAACTTAGTATAAAAGAATTATGAGTGAGGAGGAGGAGAAGAGGAAGAAAATAAGGAAGAGGATAGAAGATCGAGAAATAACTTTGCAGTGAAAATAACAAGCAGAAAAATAATAGCGCGAATTGACAGATTGGCGAGAGAGAGAGAGAGAGAGAGAGAGAGAGAGAGAGAGAGAGAGAGAGAGACCCATACCACCATCAGCACATCAGGCTAACATTCCTCTTTGTAGATAGATGCATAATTATAATGAATAAATAGATAAATGAATAGATGCTTCATTTAAAAGAGCTGAAAGGAGAATAGTAATAATTAACAAGCTTGACATTCCATTCACCTCTTCAAACACGACAAAAGTCCAATGAAAACACACACACACACACACACACACACACACACACACACACACACACACACACACACACACACACACACCTGAAGAATAAGCAAAAAACAGGTATTTATTCATCTCTACAAAGGTATTAAACAATTTCGCAATTAATACCAAGTTCTTTTTTAGCATTATTTTCTCCAGGTGCCTCGAATACCAGTTATCGTAAGGCTGGTAATCCTTTTTTTTTTATGGTACATTCTCCCCCTTGTGTCTTTTCCTTCCAAGGTTTGTTTTGTACCTCGCCACTCACAAAGAGATGTCAAATGCTGTTCTTTTTTTTTTTTTTTTTATTTGCATTTTTTTTTGTAATATTTTCATAGCGTGAGTCTTTTGTGCATTGTAGCGTTGAAATATCTTGTGTTTTTAGGGTTTTTTTCATGTTTTTTTTTTCGTTTTTCTTTAGTTTAATTAAGCTTTTCTTCTCCTCATCCTTGTTTTATTATCTTCTTCTTCTTCTTCTTTTTTTTTTTTTTTTTTCTTCTTCTTCTTCTTCTTCTTCTTCTTCTTATTATTATTATTATTATTATTATTATTATTATTATTATTATTATTATTATTATTCGTCGACTTCTTCGTCTTGTTCTTTTTGTTCTTGTATTTGTTGTTGTTGTTGTTGATGTTGTTGTTGTTGTTCTTCTTCTTCTTGTTCTCTTCTTGTTCTTGTTCTATTCTTGTTCTTCTTCTATCCTCCTCCTCCTCCTCCTCCTATATCGCTGCTGAACGTATTTATAAATGGTTTTCTCGCTTCCAAAAATCACATATACATTAATTCTCTCTCTCTCTCTCTCTCTCTCTCTCTCTCTCTCTCTCTCTCTCTCTCTCTCTCTCTCTCTCTCTCTCTCGCCATTTCCAGAGCCGAGAATAAGCAAAAGTCGAATTATCCAACCCATTTATTGCTCAACATTCTCGACTGCTTCCTTTTTTCCTCCTTATTTCCTCCAATGGTAAGAGGAAAGGTGAGGGAAAAATCTCCAATGACCCTCTTTTGTCTTTTCCCATTTTTTCCCCTCACTTTCCCTTTGTCGTTTTATTATTTCCTTCACCTTTCCTTCACCTCCAGGGGCCGAGTGTTTTCCTTTTTCTTTTCTTTTCTTTTCATTCTTTGTCTTTATTCTTTGGAAAATCTGGAGACTCAAACTGTTGGAATAAATAATTAAACTTTTTTTTCCCTACTGCAGGCATGTCTCATCTTCCTCCTCCTCCTCCTCCTCCTCCTCCTCCTCCTCCTCCTCCTCCTCCATCATATCCTTCTCTTCTTTTCTCTCCTTTTCTTTTTTCCTTTTCCTCCCTCCTGTTGTTGTTTTATTGTTGTTGTTTTTGTGTTGCTCTTGTTATCCTTATTTTCCTTTCGTTATTCTTGTTTTTCTTCTTATTCTTTTCTATCTTCGTCGTCTTGTTGTGCTATTTCTTTTCTGCCTTGTCTCTTTCTCCTCCTCCTCCTCCTCCTCCTCCTCCTTTACCGTAATTTTCTTTCTCCTCGCTGCAATCTTCATCCTCATGCTTCGCTTCTTCTTCGTCCTCCTCCTCCTCCTCCTCCTCCTCCTCCTCCTCCTCCTCCTCCTCCTCCTCCTCTATATTCCACTGTGCCTGAAATGGAAGATGATAAGGAGTTCAATAGAAAGAATAAGAGGAAAAGAAAAATAGGAAGAATATGGATTAGAAAGAAAACGGAGATTGTCTTCCTTACTTGCTTGGTTTAGGGGGAAACTCGACTAATTCATTTAATCCGCCTTTTCTTGTTTGTTTTGTGGTCACTTTGCTGGAAGGTTATTGAAGTTCTCTCTCTCTCTCTCTCTCTCTCTCTCTCTCTCTCTCTCTCTCTCTCTCTCTCTCTCTCTCTCTCTCTCTCTCTCTCTCTCTCTCTCTGATATTTTTACCTGTTTTCCTTGTGCTAAATATTTTCTACTCCCCACAAGAGAGAGAGAGAGAGAGAGAGAGAGAGAGAGAGAGAGAGAGAGAGAGGATGCCTTGACGTCTACTGCAGGGTTCTCAAGGCTATCCAATACCCTTAGGTGGGGCATTAGCCTACTCCCGAACCTCTTCCCCTTACCTTTCCCCTCTTCCCCTTCCTCTCTTTCCCCCTTCCCTCTTATTCCTCCCTCCCCTCCCCTTACTTCTCTCCTTTGCCTACCTCATTCCCTGATAATGCTGGAGCCTTCACCGCCAGAGGAAGAGGAGGAGGAGGAGGAGGAGGAGGAGGAGGAGGAGGAGGAGGAAGAGGAGGAGCGGATGATGTTTAGGGAACAGGAAATTTCGTAGAAGACTAAAAGAGGGTGAATCTTTGCAGAGAGAGAGAGAGAGAGAGAGAGAGAGAGAGAGAGAGAGAGAGAGAACATAAATGGCTTACTGAAAGTTCAAGAAATTCAGAGTTGCACAAAGAAGAACATGACAAAAAAGTAGAATGGAGAGAAAGAGAGAGAGAGAAGAAATTATACTCTCTCTCTCTCTCTCTCTCTCTCTCTCTCTCTCTCTCTCTCTCTCTCTCTCTCTCTCTCTCTCTCTCTCTCTCTCTCTCTCTCTCTCTCAAAAGACACGGTAACAATTTTCATTCAGAATCATTAATATCAACACAAAAGAGGAGGAGGAGCAAGAAGAAGAGGAAGATAAAGATAAAGAAGAAGAAGAAGAAGAAGAAGATATTGGTTTCAGAAGACTGTAAGAAGTAAAAAATCATAAAGATATTGACAAAGATAAGTCCAAATTAGCAACACACTGAAACCATAAAAGGAAACTGATATAAATGAATAGAAGAAGAAGATGAGGAGGAAGAAGAAGAAGAGGAGGAGGAGGAGGACGAGGATATGCAAGAGGAATATGAATGGAGGAAGAGAACAAGATAAATCACTGGAATATTGAGAAACAAAACGTAATCAAAATGGAAAAAAAAAGGAAGGTTTAAAAAAAAGTAGGAAAATGAAAACAGCGATAAAAAATGGAAGAGAAAAATGAACGAAGATAAAAGAGAATGAAAGATGAAATACAAAAGAGAATTTAAAATGTAGTAAAGCTGAGGAAAGAGACGAAAGAAAATAATGTGTGAAAGAGAAAAAAAATTGTGAAAAGTGAGAAAATAAGCGAGGAAGTAAGACAAAGGTGGAGGAGGAAGGGGAAGAGGAAGAAGACAAAAAAAGAAAACAAGATTACCTCAATAATTTTTCCTTTTGTTTTCATATTTTCCATTATATTTTCTTTAAGGTTTCATTGTTTTCCTTCCTTCATGTTTCCTTTACCTTCATGTCAGTTATAATTCTCTCTCTCTCTCTCTCTCTCTCTCTCTCTCTCTCTCTCTCTCTCTCTCTCTCTCTCTCTCTCTCTCTCTCTCTCTCTCTCTCTCTCTCAGTTTTTATCACTTGTCTTTCTTTTCTATCAGTTTCTCTCCTTTCTCTCTTTCTCTCTATCTCTCTCAATTCTCTCTCTCTCTCTCTCTCTCTCTCTCTCTCTCTCTCTCTCTCTCTCTCTCTCTCTCTCTCTCTCTCTCTCTCTCTCTCTCGGACATTATATCTTTTTTATTGTTTCATCTCTTATTCTTCTTAATTTTTTTGCTTATCTTTATTTCTCTTTTTAAATTCCTTTTCTCTAATTTTTCAACATTAAGAAGATTATTTTATTAGCTTTCATTTATTCATTTACTGTTTTTGTGGTGTGTTTGAATGAACAATGCACGTGTTTTATTTCGTTCACTTTTATCTATTTACATGTTGATTTATTTGTGTGTTCTGGTATTCATTAATTTGTGTGTATATTCCGTCCCGCGTAATTTGAGTCTCCTCTCCTCGCTACATCAATGCAAAGTAATGGCGAGGGTGTGAGCGAGGGACACACACACACACACACACACACACACACACACACACACACACACACACACACACACACACACACACACACACACTCTCTCTCTCTCTCTCTCTCTCTCTCTCTCTCTCTCTCTCTCTCTCTCTCTGTTATGAGTGGCAATAACAATGTACCTCCGTATTATGACCTTTATAATAGGGGGGAAAAGGGCTATTTCGTGTTATTTTGAATTACTATTGTGCTTCGCTTTGCTGCTACTGTTGTTGTTGTTGTTGTTGTTGTTGTTGTTGTTGTTTTGATGAAGACTGGAAAAAATGCGATAAATCAAAGGAAAGTATGCATGTAATTTAATTTTATTCTTGTTTTTATGTTATTTTTTCTTTTCCTTATCTTCTCAATCTTCTGTTATTCATCTCTCTCTCTCTCTCTCTCTCTCTCTCTCTCTCTCTCTCTCTCTCTCTCTCTCTCTCTCTCTCTCTCTCTCTCTCTCTCTCTCTCTCTCTCTCTCTCATCTGATTTCTCCTTTCTTATTTTCTTCTATTCCTCCTCTTCGCTTTTCTCTCTAAACCTTCTGATATTTCTCTTCTAATTTTACTTTTCACTTGTACCTTTCCTGATCTCTCCTATTTCCCTTTATTTCCCCTCCCTTCCTGTCTCTCTTTCATCTTTCCTTTCTATCTCTTTCCCTCTCTCTATCTCTCTCTCTCTCTCTCTCTCTCTCTCTCTCTGTTCTCTTCCCCTCGTTTCCTTCTCCTTTTCCCCTCACCTAATAACAAGTTCATATGGGGATTCTCTCTCTCTCTCTCTCTCTCTCTCTCTCTCTCTCTCTCTCTCTCTCTCTCTCTCTCTCTCTCTCTCTCTCATTCGCTTTTTTGTCACATTTCTTCTCATCTCCTTCCATTGCTTTCTTTTTTCGCTTCTCTAAGTTTCGATTTTTACTTTCTCTCATTCGTCTTCCTCTTTTTCCCTCCAGTGCTCCTCTCTTTTCCTATTTTTCCTCCGGCTTTCCCTTGTGAGGAGAGGAAACAACTGGAGACCTAATGAAGCAGAAGAAATGTGATTGGAATCTTTATGGACAGGATCGGATCTCATGTCTTGAGGAGGAGGAGGAGGAGGAGGAGGAGGAGGAGGAGGAGGAGGAGGAGGAGGAGAAGACAAATAAAGAACAGGAAGAGTGTACATTACTATGTTTTTTTGTCATATCCACAATTTCTTTTTCATCTTTTTATTTTTTTTATTTATTTGTTAATTTGTTTTTAAGTATGAGGTAAAATTATATGTAAAGAAGTGTCTCATTTATTTATTTTTGTCTTTCTTATTTGTGTCTTTCATGTGTTTCTACTTTCATTTTTAATCTTTCTTTTTTTTTTTTTTGGGGGATGGCCGAGTGATATTAGACATAAATAAGACACGGAAGAGAGCGAATATCCAGAACGCAATGAATGAAAAGCAGATGGAAATGTGTAACGAATGAATGAGATAATGAAAACTTGCACAATGAGGATGAGATGGAGAAGTCACACCTCAATATGAAAAAATTAATAAGAAGTCAAAATAGGAGATTAACCAATGAATAACCTAAAACTATCGCCAGTAACACACACACACACACACACACACACACACACACACACACACACACACACACACACACACACACACACACACACACCGCAACACATCTCCATCAATATCTTACAATACGTGGAATCTCCATTGGAAACCCTCGCTGTGTGTGTGTGTGTGTGTGTGTGTGTGTGTGTGTGTGTGTGTGTGTGTGTGTGTGTGTGTGTGTGTGTGTGTGTGTGTGTGTGATGCAAGCCAGAGCACGAGAAGACTGGAGTCTGGACTAGATAGGGAAAGGAGGAGGTGCAGGGAGGAGGAAGCCAACAAAGGGAGGAAGCTGGGGAGGTGAAAGGCAGGAGGTGTATGTCAGGTGGGATAGAATGAGTGTGAAATAAGAAGGAATGAAATTGGCTGGTTTTCAAATAAACTAGTAGATGAATGGAATAGATGAAGTAGAAAGCTAAGCAGATAAAGAGGTAGGTTGCAATTGGTTCTTTAATATAATAGTAGATGAAAGTAATAGAGTTAGATTGAAGTGGGTTCTCAATCAGAATAGTGGATGAATGTGATAAACTAATATCGAATCAACAGACAGTTTCAAAGGATCTTACAAATTTATATATTGAAATTGAATACGGAAATACATGGATATATTTCAAAGAGAGCTTGCCACGTGTAACATTAATAACTTCTTGAATCTCCTTTATGTTCTTCCTATGTTCTTAAATTACACGAACTATGCAAGCAGACCTTCAAATCCTATTACCCTGGAAACTAAACCAGAGAGAGAGAGAGAGAGAGAGAGAGAGAGAGAGAGAGAGGAGAGGGGAGATGGGGGATGTCTTTGAGGAACTAAGGTGAACATTCTGTATTGGATTAGACGCCACAGTAGCCGCTGGGATTAAATTATACTACCGTGGCTATGTAGCATTAGTTCCTTCAGGTGAGTGGGTTCGCCAAAGGAATAATTAATCAGCTATATTCAGGTAGACCCCGGAATTACCTCACGTTTTCGTCACGGCCTGCACACTCATTCAGAGAGAGAGAGAGAGAGAGAGAGAGAGAGAGAGAGTGAGTCCAAGTGATTATTTTCTCTTCTGAATGCGGAATGATTAGAAACAACAGCTATTGTGTTTGGAAATATTGAAGTAATCTCATCCCAAACCATCACCTGCTATGATGAAGTACACACACACACACACACACACACACACACACACACACACACACACACACACACACACACACACACACACACACACACACACACACACACACACACACACACACACACACACACGGAAAATATGATAGTGACCCATAAAGTTATCGAAATAGAACGGAATCTTCACACTATAAATCTTGCACTTGAGTTTTTAAAGCCTCACCTGCACACTACCTGTCCACCAACCCTCCTTCACTCCCTCCTGCCCTCAAAAACCTTCCTGCAGTCTTCTTTTCCCTCTTTCTCTCCCAACATTTCCTTCCTTGCCTCCCAGTAGTTCTTCCCTCCTTTCTTTCCTCCAAACCCTTCCTTCCCTCTTCTCATGCTTTACTCCCTCATGATCCTTCTTTTCTCTCCTTCCTTCCTTCTCTCTCCACCTTTCATGCAGTACCTCCTTTTCCTTATATTCTACTCGTAACCCTTCCTTCCTTCCCTCCACGCCTCCCTTCCTTCATGTTTTACCCTTGCCTCCGCCACCAGGAGTAAGTTTATGCCGCGTAAAATATTTCCATAAAACCAGAGGCAAGCAGGATCGTCCCAGCAACTTTTAGCGGGCGGCCGTGACTCGCCAACCCCCCTTTGCGTTTATGGCAGCAACAGGACGTTAAGTGAGCCTAATATTGCAAGGTCACGGCCTCTTAATCTGCCCCCTTTGCTCTCCCTTCCTTCCTTGCCCTCTGCGCCCTTCAGGTCTTATCCTTTAGGTCTTAGTGAGAGAGAGAGAGAGGATTGTAACTGTGAGGTGAGGAAAAGATGTAGTGTTGAGAAAAGAGAAAAAATAATTGATAAAAGAGGAGATGACAGGGAAAAAGAGAGAGTTTTTAAGGGAAAGGTGAGGAAAAGATACAGTGGATGAGAAATGGGATGTAAAGAAAAGGTTTTAGCAATTTGGTGAGAGAAAAGGGACGTGAAGAGAGAGAGAGAGAAGAAGAGAGGGAGAAGTGCGAGGAAGGATAGATAGGGAAACTCAGGGTGTTGTGAATAAGGAAGAAGGTATAAAGAAGAGAGTAAGCGCCGAACGAGGAAGTGAAGAAGGGGAAATGAGGAAAAAGAGAGAAAGAGTGAGAGGAAGAGATGAGTTCGGATAGTGAGAAAACTTAGAGTATAGTAAACAAGAGTAAAAAAAGATAAAGATGAGTAAAGATGGATATGAAATTGAATGGAGGGAAAGAAGACAGAAAAAAAAAGAGCAAATAGGATGAGAAAATGAGATACACTGAATAAGAAAAAAAGTAAAGGCGGATGAAAAAAACAAATGGAAGGAAGGAAAAAAGAGAAAAAAAAAGTAAGAGCCATGAAACAGGTGGAGAGCGATGAGTGAGAGGTGAGGTTAACTTTATGAGGAGTCAAGGTTTTTAGGCCATTGTGAGAGTGGGGAAGAGTGGTTGGGAGAGGTGAGAGAGGCAGAGAAATGAGAGACAAGAGTGAATGCAGCGGAGGAGAGACAAGAGAGACAGAGGTGGGAGAGGGAGGAGAGATAAGAACCAGAAGTGTGAGAGGCGAAGTGAGAGCGGCAAAGAGGGAGAGGAGATTGGCAGCGAAATGAGGCAATTAATAATTAAAGGAAATGTTGAAAGAAAAGCAAATGCAGAGGGGAAACAGAAAGAGGGGAAAAAAGAAAGGAAGAAGGAAAAAATAGCGAGATAATTGATAACTAGGAGATATGATAAGGAAATGAATGAAAAAAATGTATGCAAAGGAGAAGAAGAAGAAATGGGAACGAAAAAGGAAGAGAAAGAGAGAATTGAATAAAGAGAAGAGAGTGAAAATATATAATAAACGTGGAGAAGAACAAACACTAACTGC
>NC_059283.1:4666011-4683511 GCF_017591435.1 Portunus trituberculatus | reverse complement strand
TTTAATCATTATATTTATCCACAGTAAAAGCAAATTGAAAGCAAACAACTTTTTTTTTTACCTTCCCAAAGCACCAATGAAAAAAAAAGCAAAAAGTGAGAGAAAATCATATGGAAATCATCTAAACCACCACAAAAAAAAAAAAAAAAATTAGCATAACATTAATTTCCCCCTTATTTATACACAGTTTTTCCCCACGAAGCAAGAGGGGGAAGCAAACAAGTCTTTCCCCTCACCCACCCACCCAGAAGCAGCGTCACCAGCATCACTTACAGCAATAAACGTGTGCAAAGTGGGCGTGCTTATCCTGCTTACTCACGCCGCTTAAACTTACCGCCGCCTGAATGTTGCCGTAATCCTCTTTCACGGCGGGAATTGAGGCGAGACTTGAACGTTAAGGCGTGATGGAGGGCAGCTGGTGTGGGTGGTGTTGGTGGTGGTGTTGGTGGTCACGCGTAGGTATAGGGATGGAAGGGTACGTGGTGTTGTGTTCTGTGGGTGTTAGTGTTTAGTGTGGTGTGTGTTTGGGGTGTTTTTGGTGGGGTGTGGTGTGGTGTGGTGAGGGTTTGGGTGTTTTATTGGTGCAGTTGTGGTGTTCCATGTGTTTCGAGGTGGTTTTAAGACATTTATCCCTGTCTTTCGGCTAACCCTTTCGGATATGTAAGGGGACTGGCGACTAAGTGGTCTTTTTTATATATTTTTTGTTGCTCTTAGCCAGTTTTCCACTCATACATAAAAAAGTTGTGTTTTTTGGTGTTGTGGTGATATTAATGTGTTAAGTTTGGTGTGTGGTGGTTACACTATTTGTGGTGAGAGTTGTGGTGTGGTGCGGTGTGATGGTGGTATAGCTGTGGTGTGTGAGGTGTCAAGGATGTTGTGGTGGTGTGTAACTTTAGTGTGTGTGTGTTCTGGTGTGGTGTGATTTTGAGGTGGTAAGATTGTGGTGATGACGTGTGGTGTGTGGTATTTTAGATGGTAAAGTGTGATGGCTATTGTGGTGATGAGTGGTGGTGTATAGTATTAAAGGGTAATAGTGTGTGATGGGTAGATTAATTATGGTGTTGAGCATACTGTGAGTGTTAGTGGTGATGTGGTGTTTGTGAGGAGTGGCAGCTAGTGATGTTGATGGGAGTGGAATGGTTAGATTAAGCTTGAGTCAGTGCAGTGAGGTGTGGCAGTGGTGCAGATGTGTGTTGCAATATGCTGATGTGCTGAGAATGCTGACTGACATGTGGTGGTGACCTGGCGAAACCTAGGGATTGGATGACGCTCAGACCTGATGGCTTGAGGTTTAACACTCAAGATATGTAAAAAAAAGTTGGATATATGAGGCTGTTTTGCTCAGTCCGTCTTGAAAATCTTACGTGGTGAAAATGAGTACGAGAAATGGCCACGTAATTAAGCGGTTAATATGCAGATTACTACTACATGTGGGGAGGAGGAAAAAGGAAAAAAGAAACGCCATTACTTTAATTTTATTTGTCGTTATTAAAGGTAAACACATTTGGGGTCCAGTGAGGTTGTACTAAGAGAAAATATGAACCGTTAACTCTTATCACACACACACACACACACACACACACACACACACACACACACACACACACACACACACACACACACACACACACACACACACACACACACACACACACACACACAGCCCTGTTCACCTAGCAGTGAGTCTCTGTAAATCTCTCTCTCTCTCTCTCTCTCTCTCTCTCTCTCTCTCTCTCTCTCTCTCTCTCTCTCTCTCTCTCTCTCTCTCTCTCTCTCTCTCTCTCTCTCTCTCTCTCTCTCTCTCTATTTCTGTGGGTCTTTTGGTATAGTTTCCCTCCTTCTTGAAAGAAAACTGAGCTGGAGGAAATGAATGGAGAGATAAATGAAGGGAGAGAAGTAGAGGAAAGAGAGCAGACTAGAGGAAGTAAATGATGAATGGAAGGGAGAGAGATGTATGCAGTCATTTTTAGCATTTCTTATTGTTCTTTTAGAGGCGGAGGAGAAGGAGAGATAGAAGTCAAGAATAGAGAATAGGATGGAGGAGATTAATTATGGAAGGGAAGGAAGATAGGTAAGAGAATGTAAGAGAAGTGAAGAAAAATTATTAACACATCTTTTTCCTCCCTTCTCCTTTCTCGCTATAACCTGAAACAAAAGAAAATAATTAAGAAAAGGATAATATGAAGAAAAATGCTAAGAAAACTAAGTAAATTGGTGAAAATAGATAAACAACTTCAGAAGAAACAACAATAATGATAATAATCGGTGTTTTCTAATGAATTACGTTACCTGTGTGATAATTAACCTTACCTTTGTGTTGCTACAGGTGAGGGGCCTGCAGTGGCGGTGGTGTTGCTGTCGTCACGCCGAGGAGACACCTGTGGCTTAGGTATGTACGTGTGTGTGTGTGTGTGTGTGTGTGTGTGTGTGTGTGTGTGTGTGTGTGTGTCTCGGCTCATTCCTTTTTACTAAGAATTTCAGTTCATTGTAAAAAATTAAATAATAACAGACGCGCTACAAAGCAAAGCAAGATCTGAAAGGTAATATCTGTCACATTCTCAAGGAAGGAAGGAAAGAAGACTAAAGGAACAGCAAAAATAGACAGGAACAGAAATTACTCTAGTTGACACACAGGAGGAAGAGAAAATAGAAAGAGCAAGCAGAGGAATGTGATAAAGGAAGACCAGGATAGAAGGATAAGAAGGAGAAATAAGAAGAATCAATAGAATAAAATGAAAATGAGTTTGATAATTAGAAAACTGCTAAGAAAAATAGAAAAAAAGGATCAGGAGTAAAGGAAATCAAGTCAAATATAGAAAATTAAATAAAAAATCAAAGAAATCAAGTCAAAAATAAAAAAAATCAAGTCAAAAATAAAAGAAATCCAGTGAAAATAGAAAAAAAATCAAGTGAAAATAGAAAATAGGAGAAAAAGAGAAGTTAGCAAGGAGTTTGTTAAGAAATACAAGTGCAATACAGGGAGGAGGAAGAAAGTGAAGAGGAAAAGGAGAATGCCAAACGGAGAGAAAAGAGGAAGAGGAGGAATTAGAAAGGAAACTCGAGCTGAAATTCAAAAGTAGTTAGCACAAGAATAGAGAAAGACGAGAGTGGGACGTGTTGGCGTGAGGAGGGAGGTCTCGGAGGGAAGGGAAGAGAAAAAAAAGGGAGGAGAAGAAGAGAGAAGTGATGGGGAGGGAAAGGGAGAGACAACCAACTGACCAGTCTGAACAATAAATCAAATTTGCCTCATAACTTTGGTGTTTGTGAAATCTTGGTTAGTTGATGAGTGAGTTTCCATGACTACGTCCCCGAGAGAGAGAGAGAGAGAGAGAGAGAGAGAGAGAGAGAGAGATTCAGCAATTCTAAAAGCAACAGTGGCACTTTTCTAGCCCACATTTTTCTACTGTACATAAAGTTTTTCCCTTGTTCTCTCTCTCTCTCTCTCTCTCTCTCTCTCTCTCTCTCTCTCTCTCTCTCTCTCTCTCTCTCTCTCTCTCTCTCTCTCTCCACGGCATTATCTTTACATGCAGTTTAATTCTAGTCGTATTAATCGTTCATCTCGCTTTTAATTAAGTGTGCTGTTATTTTTTTACTCTTTACTTTACAGAACAGTCACGGAAACACTTACCTGGATCCTTGTCCTTGTGAAGTGTAGAGTGAAAGAGGCCCGACACACACACACACACACACACACACACACACACACACACACACACACACACACACACACACACACACACACACACACACACACACACACAGCTCTGATCAATTAAATGGGCCAGAACCTTCAATTTACTTCATAAATATCAAATTCCCAGCAGAGAACAAGAACGCCTTTGTAAATTAACACGCGCAGGTGGCAGGCAGGCGAGCACAGGTGAGGCGGGGGAGGATGGTGCTAATTGTAAAGGTGTGTTGGAGATATTGGTGTGAATAGATTTGTAACAGGTAAGGATGGAAATTTCATGGTTATGGTTTGTTTTTCGTGTTTTTTTTCGTGTTTTTTTTTATCTTGTGTTTTTTTCCTTCCTCTTCTTTGTTTCTGATTTATCTTATTCTATTTTTTTTTTTTTTTTTCTTTTTTACGTCTGTTCTTTGGTCTTTCTTTGTTTTGTTTATTTTTTGTCTTTCCTTTTTCTTCGTGCTCTTTTTTTTTCTCTTACTTTTTTTATATAGATTTTTCTCAATTCCTTGTACTATTTGCCAACTCTTTCCTTGCTTATCCTCCTCCTCCTCCTCCTCCTCCTCCTCCTCCTCCTCCTCCTCCTCCTCCTCCTTTATAATTTTTTTCTTTCTTCCTTTGTTTGATTTTCTTTTCTTTTAGCTTTCTCTTCATTCCCTGTATTTTAATCATGTCTTTCTTCCTCCTCCTCCTCCTCCTCATCGTTTTTCTTTTTCCCCTCTTACTTTCTTTGTTTAAGTGTCTTTTAATTCTCTATTTTTTCTGACTTCGTTCCTTCCTCCTCCTCCTCCTCCTCCTCCTCCTCCTCCTCCTCAGCGATCAAGGCTCAAAGCTCACTAGCCCTGAGGCCCCTATTATCTACCCTCTTTGTCCTCCTTCCTGGTTCAGAGAGCATTTGCGTCTCTAAACACTGAACTAGAAGGGTGGGAATGAGTGGAGCGGAGTGGACTTGAGAGAGAGAGAGAGAGAGAGAGAGAGAGAGAGAGAGAGAGATAGTGGTTGCGGTTGTGAGCGAGACGGGAATAAAAAGAGAGAGATAAGGAAGGGAAAACCAGCAGAGGGAAATGGAAACTGCGAAAATGCGAGGGAAACTATTATTATAAACACTGTGATGGGGTATTGCGTGTGTGGTGTTGCTTATTCACGAGACCCTACCTCCCTCCCCCCCCTTGAACACACACACACACACACACACACACACACACACACACACACACACACACACACACACACACGAATAATGGATTTAATCTTGCGTTTCAGACTCGATTTAAATTTGCTTTTTCTATGTCCTCCCTGCTTTCATTTGTTGGTTTATTCACTGTTGTTGTTTTCCTTTGTTTCACCTCGGCCTCTGTTATTTGCTGATTTTCTTTGTTTGTTTTGCATTAAGTGTCTTGACGTCCCGCAAACATGGCCAACCTTTGGTAATATGTTTGTGTGTTTGTCTGTTTGTCTTGTCTGTGGATTAAATTCTGGTGTTTGCTTGAAATGTGGTGTGTAGAGAGAGAGAGAGAGAGAGAGAGAGAGAGAGAGAGAGAGAGAGATGGTGTACAGAAACATCTAAATTATCTCCAACCCTCTTGTTGTTGTTAAAGGGAAAGTGATCACAAACTCTCACAAAATCATCGTGAGAGAGAGAGAGAGAGAGAGAGAGAGAGAGAGAGAGAGAGAGAGAGAGAGAGAGAGAGAGAGAGAGAGAGAGAGAAAGACAGAAGCACATTAATAAATAAGATAAACTATACACACAAAAAAAAAACACGAATTTCTAAGTCACTCTTATTCACCCTCAGTTTCTTGGTAATATAAACCTTCATAGAGTTTCCTTGCAAATACACGCACATTACTGCCTTGTGGAGCCCCGGGAATGGCAAATCCGCGCGGTGGATGAGGAGGAGGTGGAAGAGGTGGCGGTACAACATGGAAATGGACGAAATGAGATAGGAATGGAAGAGGAGGAGGAGGAGGAAGAGGAAGAGGAGGAGGAGGAGGATGTGGAGATGGTGATGGTGGTAAAAACGAGTCGAGATACAGACCATCTAATCAGAAATAAAATGGTAAAAGGAAGAGAGAAAGAGAGGGAGAGAAAAGAGGAGGTGGAGAAGGATGGAGAATGACAAGATAAATGGGAGGAGGAGAAGAATGAGAGAGAATATTTGGAATTGAAAAAGGAAGGAGAGGAAGAGAATTATGAATAAAAGAGAATAAGGAAAAGAAAGGAGATGAGAAAGAACAAGAAGAGAAGGATTATGTAAAGGAAGAGGAGGAGAAAGAGTGGAAAAAGGAAGAGGAAGAAAATTGTTGAGAAAAATCAATCGGTAAAAGAGAATTAGGAAGAGGATAAAAAGATGACATGAGGATTAGGAAGTAGGAAGAAGAGAAGGAAGAGGAAGAGATGAAAACAAATAGGAAGAGGAAAACAAGATGAAGCTGAAAAAAAAGCAATACAAGATAATTATGAAGAGGAACAATGACATAAGAAGTAGGAGGAAGAGGAGGAGGAAGAGGAGGAGGAGGAGGAGGAAGAGATGAAAACAAACAGGAAGAGGAAGAAAAGATGAAGTTGAAAAATGAAGAAGTGCCAATGAATTATGAAAAGGAACAATGATACTAGGAAGAAGAAGAAGAGGAACAGGAGGAGGAGGAGGAGGAGGAAGAGGAGGCAGAGGGGGAAGAGATTAAAACAAGTAGGTAGAGGAAGAAAAAATGAAGTTGAAAAAAAAATTGAAGCAATACCAGAGAATTATAAAGAGGAAAAATAACACTAAGAAGATGATGAAGAAGAAGAAGAGTAGGAAGAAGAAAAATAGAAAGAGTAGGAAAAAGAAGATGATGACAAGGAAGAAGAAAAGGAAGAGGAGTAAATAATAGTAAGAAGAAGAACAGGAAGAGGAGGAACCAAGTCAAAGGAAGCCACAGGGGAGGACAGCCAGAGTAGTGTTGCCGCCTGCCATGCCAACAAATGCCAGCGATCCATGGGGAGATTACTGGCGATCTCTCAGCCATCAGTGGTGCGGTGTCGGGCATTAGCATCACGTGTCCCAGTGCGTGGCTGTGCAGGGGAGCCGATCCTGAGGGAGGCGGTGAAGGAAGTGCTGTATCTCTCTTCGTGTTGTGTAATGTTGTGTGTCTGTGTGTTATTTCTGAGTATGTCATGGGTGTGTGTGTGTGTGTGTAAATCCTTCCTGTCTTAAAGCATGGAAATAAATAAAAAAAAATGTATATATGCTCAGAGACATAAAAAATATGCAATAACTAATTATATATCGAAAACAATTGAAGTTTTAAGATACACAAAACAGAAACGAAAAATATGAAACAGATATAGAATTTCAGAGTTCAAAAACCACATGGGATGAAACGATACATAATCTGAGCAGACAGTTTTGTGATTCGTGTCATGATTGGATGGTGATACAAGAGGGACTGGAAAAAGAACGGTAAGCGAGTCCGTGGCGTATATGAATCACTAGGAACTCCGTATTAAAGTTATCTTATGAATTTACGTACGAGGGAGTTACTGGGAAAGATATATCAGAGAGAGAGAGAGAGAGAGAGAGAGAGAGAGAGAGAGAGAGTAATGAATTGTCACTTCTCCATCGTGAGCGAGATGATATGTTATGGCAACGAACCAGAAGAGGACAAGGAAGAAGAAGAAGAAGAAGAAGAAGAAGAGGAGGAGGTGGAGAAGGAGGAGGACAAAAAATACGAGAAGAAAACGAGATAAGACAGCAATTGAGTCAGGAAGAAGAGAAGCAGAGAAGGAGAAAATTAAAGAAGAGATCACAAATAAGATAAGAAAAATGGAATAAGAAGAAAGATTGGAAAACGAAAATAAAAAAATGAAAGGATGATTTTTTATACAGTGTGAAATGTTTAAGGGTGATGGATCTCTCTCTCTCTCTCTCTCTCTCTCTCTCTCTCTCTCTCTCTCTCTCTCTTCTCTCTTTCCTCCAAATTTGTCCTTCCATTCTCCTCCTCCTTTTTCCTGATATACTTTCCTCCTTCTCCATTCCTTTTGACTTATTTCCTCTCATTTTCTCTCTGCCCTTTAAATTTTGTACACCTCTCTCTCTCTCTCTCTCTCTCTCTCTCTCTCTCTCTCTCTCTCTCTCTCTCTCTCTCTCTCTCTCTCTCTCTCTCTCTCTCTCTCTCTCTTCTCTGATAACTCTCCTTGATGAAGTAATTTTTCGAAGTCTATATATATATATATATATATATATATATATATATATATATATATATATAGAGAGAGAGAGAGAGAGAGAGAGAGAGAGAGAGAGAGAGAGTGCGGATATGCATACAAATAAACAAACGGACAAGGAAATGTATATCGGTGTTTTGTTGTGCCACTGTTGATAAATTTTTGCTATGTTTATTTTAACTTTACTCTCTCTCTCTCTCTCTCTCTCTCTCTCTCTCTCTCTCTCTCTCTCTCTCTCTCTCTCTCTCTCACCACCACCACCACCACAACCACCACCACCACCACCACTTAAATGCAACGTAACCTTTCTGTAATATAACGTGAAAATCTTCTAGCCAAATGCCTCTCTGCAATATTCAGGGATCATCTTTGCAGGAGCCGAGATAAGACGAGCTCTCGGAAATTGCAGACCAGACATAGTGCAAACCAGACCCTTGGGAACTGTCCTGCTAATCCCCCAAGGTCGCGAGAATGTAGGAAAGTAGGAAAGGCGTACAAGAAAGTGAGTTGGTGCGTGTGTGCCTGTGACCTTCGTGGTGGTGGTGGTGGTGGTGGTGGTGGTGGTGGTGTCAGTCTTCATTTTCGTGTGTTTTTTTTTTTTGCCTTATTATTATTCTCCCCTCTCTCTCTCTCTCTCTCTCTCTCTCTCTCTCTCTCTCTCTCTCTCTCTCTCTCTCTCTCTCTCTCTCTCTCTCTCTCGCGTTGTTTTGTTCTTTTAGTGTTTTTTCTCGTTTTTTATATCTTTTTAATGACTAAATGATTTGACAACTTTATTTTTCTCTTTCGTTTTTTTTTTCGTTAAATTACCTTCTTTTCTTCTTCTTCTTCTTCTTCTTCTTCTTCTTCTTCTTCTTCTTCTTCTTCTTCTTCTTCTTCTTCTTCTTCTTCTTCTTCTTCTTCTTCTTCTTCTTCTTCGTCTTCTTCTTTTTTCTTCTTTTTTTCTTCTTCTTCTTCTTCTTCTTCTTCTTCTTTTCTTGTCCTTTTTTCTTCTTCTTCTTCTTTTCTTCTTCTTCTTCTTCTTCTTCTTCTTCTTTCTTGTTCTTGTTCTTCTTGTTCTTTTCTTTCTCTTCTTATTTCTCTTCCTGTTCTTGTTCTTGTTCTTGTCCTTCTTTTCTTCTTCTTCTTCTTCTTCTTCTTTTTCTTCTTCTTCTCGTGTTTCAGTTCCTCATTTATTCTTTTTTTTCTCTTCTCTTCTCTCCTCGTATCTTTCCCCTTCTCTGCTTCACTCTCCTTTTTTCTCTTCTATTTACGCTATTCTTATCCTTCCTCCGCGTTTTGTTGCTCCCTCATTATTTACGCCTTCCACATTCTTTTCTTCTTATTTCCTCATTTTCATCCTCATTCGCCCCTGACAAACCACTTTTTCCTCTTGCTGCTTTTCCTCCTCCATTTCTTTTTTTTCCTCTTTTTCCTCTTACATTTTCCTTTCTTTTCTTCCTTTCACTTCTTTTCTATCGTCCTCTTCCATCCCTTCTCTTTATTACCATTTCTTCTTTCTCTCTTCCCTCTTTTCTTTCCCCTCTTCCACCTCTCTCTCTCTCTCTTTCGTTCTCTCCCCCTCCTTCTCTCCCTCTTCCTCTCTTCTTCCCTCACTTCGGCACCATGTTTTGCTTCCACGCCACTTTACTTTACCATCTCCCCTCTCTCTCCCCTCTCCCTCTCTCCTCCCCTCCCTCCTCTCCATCTCTCTTCCTCTCTTTCCTCTCTCTCTTCCTCTCTCTCCTCTCAGCTTCAGCACAATAGACACAACACACGATGTCTCATAAGCCCCCATTCGCTGGAGAGAGAGAGAGAGAGAGAGAGAGGATGTTTTGCAGTGTTGATTCTCTCTCTCTCTCTCTCTCTCTCTCTCTCTCTCTCTCTCTCTCTCTCTCTCTCTCTCTCTCTCTCTCTCTCTCTCTCTCTCTCTCTCTCTCTCTCTCAACTCTACCTCATTGTGCTTTATTTAATTTAACAAACTATTTTCTCTTTCCACCATTAAATTACAGCGGTATCATTTTTCGTTTCGTTAATTATTTTACCTGTTTATTAAGTGTTCCTCTCTCTCAGGTACGGTGTTGTGCTTGTTACCTGTTTCCCATTCATTGTTCACCACGCTCAGGTAGGCAAGAGTTTCGTCACCTCTCTGAAAATTCTTGTGCTAGTAATGAATGTGTCTTTGTTTGTCTCTGTGTGTTGTGACTAAAAAGCTGTTGTTTCCTCCTCCAGTTTGAACTTTATATTTTTGCAGTTCCTCGAAATAAAAGTGGATGAGTAGAATTTTTTAGCGTGGTTTCGAGACATCCGAGTGACCGGTGAATAAGTGATGGTGTCTTTCAAATTATTCATTGCGAGGGACTTTTTTTTTTCATCTGCATTCGAATCACAGAAGTTTGCGTTTTTTTTCTTATTATAAGGATTTGTCCAAGTGCAACACAAATAAGAAAGAAAAATCAGTGTCTTTCAAACGATTCAGTGATTGTAGATTTATTTATATTTATTTTAATCACATAGGGTTACATTTTTTTTTTTTTATATGTGAGGATATCTGTCCAAGGCAACACTGGAAGGAGGACTCCATTAAAGGTACCTTCCGAAGAGGACAGTCCGAGAAAAAAATCCAGAAATACGTTGAGAAGTCTCCTGGAAAGTAAAGAAGCAGGTGTCAGTCATTACTCCCAGAAGTATTAACCCCTTCAGTACTGAGACGTATTTTTACCATGGAGTTTTTGGTGTGGTTAGACGATTTTATTGACATTAGGAAGGGTCTGTAGAGGTCAAAACATTATTGTCCATAGTCTTCAGTATTTTAATCCCCAACGTAAGTTTCTGAAGGTGTATAAAATTTCCAAATAGTAAGCAGAATGAATATGGAAACGCGTCACGGTACTGAAGAGGTTAAGGTGTCCAAAGGCAACAATATTGAAAAAAAAAGTAAAATCACAAAGGAAGTAAAAAAAATGTAATATTAAGTGCCCTTGAATAAAATGAACAATCGTCTGAGTCACTACCCGCAAAAAAAGTTAGAGTAAACGAAGAAAAATACACTAAAAACAAAACCAAAATTATATTGAGAAGTATCCTAGAAAAATTAAATATCTTGTGTCGCACTGCAATTACTCGCCTGAAGGTTTAGCAGTGACAAAACCATGAAAGCTGACTAACATCCACTAAAGTCGTGATCACCTGAGGCTTGACGGGTTCGTGTAGGACTTACATTATTACCATCAGTTTCCGCCAGACATCCATCCCCTCGACGACCTCTCACGGCCACTGCGTCCTGCCTCCACGCCAAACTTCCCGTGTTTCTGTGCTGCTCCAAGGGGCGTGTGGCAGAGCTTTGTGCATGTAACGTGTAATCATCACGAAGGTATGGATTCAATGTAATGCTTAGGATGTATATAACTGCATTTATAGGTTTTGGTCTTTTCTTAACGTGTTCCAACATATCCTGTCTTGCCTTAATCTGTCTTGTCTTCATCACTTTGAAAAACCTGCAGTCTAAATTAATAGAGATTCCAGGACTGCTCCCATAACAAAAATATCTTACATCATTAACGAGAACAGTAAAGCGTCAAGGGAAATGCATGTAGCCTCTGAAAATACTGCACACGAAACAAAGCCTCTGAAACCACGGAGCGTAGGAATACCACGATTACACATACTGTCCCTGCGTTGCCTGTGTCACTGCTCCCTGGGGTGTGTGTGCCTGTTTTGATGCAGGAGACAGGTGGTGTGTGGCGCTGCTCTCCACTCTCTAATGAGCTCGTGTCTCGCCTTCGCCCCATTGTTCTGCTTCACTAAAGGCACCAGCGGGAATTCCAATTTGCTTCACCTTCGATCTTGACACAAGCCAGACAAGACATCGGTACCTACACACATGACCAGTAGTTCAATGAATGTCTCACTAAATTCCTTTGTAGTTTAGTGTCTTCCGTCACTCTCAAGACCTCTGATCACCAGAAAAATATGTGTTCTTGCAAGGAAATTGTTGGATTTATAATTGAGGAAAAAGGCTGAAGACAAAAGAAAAAGGGAGGTTACTCAACTTACAGCTGGGGAACATAAGAGCTTAAGAGAATGGAAGTGGCAAGAACATAAGCACAGAAGATGGTAAGGGAAGCTGCAAGAAGCCATCAAGTTCACACGTGGCGATCAATTTACAAAACATACCTGCTTATTTCCACCATTGCCTTCCTCCTCCTCCTCCTCCTCGTCCTCCTCCTGGGTTGGTGGAGATTGGCGGGACTTGGCTGCGATGCTTGATGTTGAATGTCAAAGTGGATATTGTAATTGTTAGTTATGATGGTGTTAGTGATTAATGTTTCTCAATGATTGTATATCTGAAATAGTTAATGATATAATTCTGTTGTTGCTACTACCACAACGTAATAATAATAATAACAACGATAATAATAATAATAATAATAATAATAATAATAATAATAATAATAATAATAACGATAATAATAATGATAAAAGAAGTGATTAAAATTTAGGATATGATTATATTAGTAAGCCAAGCAACAACCCAGACAATGATACGAATGATATCGCCAGTATTTGTAAACATTCTTTATAATACGGATGTAAAATTTTTCAACTAATCATCACATTAGCAAAGAAAACCATGATCTGGACAATAATGCGAGTAATAATGTAAACAAATATGATTAAGTGCTTGTCATAAAGTTGAATAGCCTTCGTAATTGATGAAAATTATGAAAAGAGGTGTTGTATTAGCGAACGGAATGGTATACACAATAATACGAAGGATATCCAAGTAATGTTGAATAATGTTAAGTGAGCAGTGTGTTGTGCAGCGCCGGGGAAACATTGACTCCAGGAAGCATGAACAGTCTGCGGGGAAAAGCATGCTTACTTCAATGTTTCCTCCTGACATTACCTGCGTGATTAGCGATTCATTAGCTTCTTGCCCCTTTCCTCCTCCAGCTCCTGCTCACTCATCATCATACCTCTCTCTCTCTCTCTCTCTCTCTCTCTCTCTCTCTCTCTCTCTCTCTCTCTCTCTCTCTCTCTCTCTCTCTCTCTCTCTCTCTCTCTCTCTCTCTCTCTCTCTCTCTCTCTCTCTCTCATTTTCATCGTTGTGACTTAATTTTTCGTTCTTTTTTATTCCTCCTCCTCCTTCTCTCCTCCTCCTCCTCCTCCTCCTCCTCCTCCTCCTCCTCCTCCTCCTCCTCCTCCTCCTCCTCCTCCTCCAAAAATCCTGCCGCCTATGTGAGGATAATTCTTGGCAGATCAGTGCGGGGTTGCCATCTAGTTAGCCACGGTTTAAACTTGTCACATTCACCGCTAAAAACGACGTTGTAACACTTGGAAACACGACCGTCCTCTGCTTCCATCCCTCCTCTTTCTCCTTCTCTTCCTTCTCTCCTCTTCTTCCTCTTCTTCTTTTGTCCTTTTGCTTTGCTTCTCAGGACAACATCTTCCATCCTGGTTATTTTTGCTTATTTTTGCTTATGGTGCTTCTGTTGCTCGTCTACCTGTGTTAATTAGTGATGAGGTGTGTAAGGTTGTATTACCTGAGTTTCCTTCCTTACTGTCCTTCAGCTTACCTGTCTCCTTACCTGGTAATTTAAAGGGAGATATACTATTGCTCTCCTGTGCTGTTCTAGTCGTACTCCCCTTTTCGTTTTGTCTTACCTTTGTTCCTCATACACGTAAATTGCCTCTCAGGTGTTGTTTCCATCTTTTTGTACCTGTTCATCTACCTTATTTGTTCCTGTATTGTTGTTACCTGTCTTCTGCAAATTGTTCTTATTTTTCTAACCTTTGTATTGATTCTCAGGTGTTTTTGTGACACTCACGTACTGCTGTTACTATTAATTACTCACCTGTCTCTACCTGGCCTTGTTCCTCTTACCTGTATATTGTTTGTTAGTGCTTTTCTCTGTTTCCTGTATTGTTAATTAACTCTTCTCTACATACGAGTGTTGTTTTAATCCATATATTGTTTCTCAGATACTATTATAACACTTTTTTCATCTGTAATATGTGCTATATGTACTACTACTACTACTACTATACTACTACTACTACTACTACTACTACTACTACCACCACTACCACACTGAAGGAATAGGGACGTGTGATATCCTTTGTATCCTAAGCTATATATACTTTTTTTTTTCCTTTTTTGTCGTTGTGTTGAAGGTATGGTGTCAATGTCGCGCTGGTATTGGAGAAGTGGCCGCTGTGTGCCGCTGTGCCGCCTCCTAGGACACCATTTCTGTGTAACACCTGTACACTTTCTATCTTTTGAATATTTTTTTCCCTGTGTATTTTTCCCTCGGTTTTCCACTTTTGTTTTAGTTTTTCCCCCTTTTTTTTTTATTTGTTGCATTGTTTTTTCTCTAGTTTTATTCTCTCTCTCTCTCTCTCTCTCTCTCTCTCTCTCTCTCTCTCTCTCTCTCTCTCTCTCTCTCTCTCTGAAATTAATGTTTGAGGTATAAATGTAAATTCTTTTCGCTTCCTGCATTTTACACGAATAATCGGCCTTTTAATTCAAGTTTTTATTCAGTTGTGGCGTTTAAATGTTTTACTCTTGGCATAGAAAAGTGTGTTATGACCCTTTATGTGTTTGCCTGTGTGTGTGTGTGTGTGTGTGAGAGAGAGAGAGAGAGAGAGAGAGAGAGAGAGAGAAGAGCATTCCCCAGGCATCCATCCGCAAAACCACTACTATTACTACTGCTACCACCACTGCTACCACTACTACTACCACTACTACCACGGTTCCCTGCGTCGAATTACAGCCTCCCGCCTCCTCCTTCAGCCTGTTGCACACGCCCTCAAAGGCGCCCACAAACCCACAATGAAACAGCGCCCAAGCCTCGTAATTAAATAAGGGGTTTCCATCTCTAGCTCACTATCTTTTTTCTTTCATCTTTTGTATCTTTTAATTTGAGGTGTTGCGGAATTCCTGCTTTGTTTTTTGTTTTTTTTCTTTCTTTTCAGGGTGTTTGTGTCTGTTTTTCTTTCTTTCTCTCTCTCTCTCTCTCTCTCTCTCTCTCTCTCTCTCTCTCTCTCTCTCTCTCTCTCTCTCTCTCTCTCTCTCTCTCTCTCTCTCTCTCTCTCTCTCTCTCTCTCTCTCTCTCTCTCTCTCTCTCTCTCTCTCTCCAGTGCGATATAACTAGAATTGTGTTAGTGTGTGTTGTGTGTGAGTTTGCTCCTCCTCCTCCTCCTCCTCCTCCTCCTCCTCCTCCTCCTCCTCCTCCTCCTCCTCCTCCTCCTCTTTCTTTTCTTTTCTTTTCTTTTCTTTTCTTTTCTTCTTCTTCTTCTTCTTCTTCTTCTTCTTCTTCTTCTTCTTCTTCTTCCTTCTCCTCCTCCTCCTCCTCCTCTACATTTTCTTCGACTTCCGTGTGTTGTAACAAGAAATATTCCTTGTTTCTCTTTGTTTCTTTTGTCGGTATTTGCATTTTTACTTTACTTATTAATTGGAATATGTTGTGATTTTATGTTTGTTTCTTTATTTTCTGTATTTTTCTTTTCTTTTCCCAGTAGCTTCGGTTTTTTTTTATATTTTCTTCTTTTTTTTATTTATTCCTGATTCATATTTCTCATTTTCTCTTTCTCATTGCATTTTTCTTCTTATTCTCTTTCCTATTTTTTTTTTCTCTCATTTGGTTCCTTCTTGACGTCTTCCTTTCTTTCCATGACTTTATTGCTTTTCTCATTCTTTACTCTCCTTCGCAAGTTTCTTCTCTTATCTTATTCCATTATCTCTTCCTCATTTCCTTCTCTCATCTCTCCTTCCCTCCCGTAATCCATTCCTCCTCCCTCCTTTCTCCCATCTCTTCCGTTCTCCTCCATCTCTCTTTCTCTCCCTCTCCTCCTGTCTCCTTGTCTTATCCTTGTAATTCTTTCCCCTTCTCTTCCTTCCTTTTCTCTGTTTCTCCTTCATTATTTTCTCTGTTCTTTCTTCCTCTTATTGTCTTCTTTCTTATTCTTCTCCTTTGTGATTTTTGTCTTTAGTTCTTTTCTTTTACTTTTCATTGTTCATTTTTACTTTTCATTATTTCCATCCCTCTCTCACTTCCTTCTTTCGTCTCTTTTCTTTTCTTTTTTTTTCCCTTTCTTACTTCCATCTCATCTTTTTTCCCTTCTTCCTCCATTTCTTCTCCATTTGCTCATTACCTTACATGCATTTCAGTCTTCTTCCCCATCTCTCTCCTCTTTTCCTTCCTTTTTTTTGTCTTTTTCTATCTTCTTTCCTTTTTTCTCGTTCACATTTTCCTTTACTCATCTCTCGCTTTTTTTTATTTATTCATCATTCCTTACTATCTTTCTATTTCCTCAGCTTATTTCCTTGTATACCTCTCTCTCTCTCTCTCTCTCTCTCTCTCTCTCTCTCTCTCTCTCTCTCTCTCTCTCTCTCTCTCTCTCTCTCTCTCTCTCTCTTGTCTTTCCTCCGTTTCCTCCCTCCCTTTCCTCCGTGTCCATACTGGAGGTTGGAGGGAAGATGCACTGTTGCCAAATAAGAATTCAATAATAAGAAAGTAGACCAGCTCTCCCTGACTTGGTAACACTGCTCTGGATTCTTTCTTAATTTCGAAAATGAGGGAAAAACTGAAGAAAAAATAAAGAATATCGTGTTTTTTTTCTTCTTTCAATCTCATATTATTTTTATACTCTGCTTGATTTGTTTGTATTTTTTTCATTTTTGGTGTATTTTTTCTCGTATTGGTAAAGAAATTGACAGGCATCTAGAAAAATTAATGTTTTTTTTTTCTTTTTTCTCTCAATAGTTTATTTTTAAGTGTCTAGAAAAATTAGTATATGCTTTTTTTTTTTCTCAATTTATTTTTTTAAGTGTCTAGAAAGAATAGTACGTGGGTTTTTTTTTCCTTTTTCCCTCAATAATTTCTCTATTTTTAACATATTCTCCTTTTCCATTAATAATCTCTATTCATAAACACGCTTTGAAGTTCGTGTTTGTTAAGATGATATGTTTTCCAATCCACCAGCTTCTCTTTTATCTTTTCTCCTTTTCTCTATTTCTTTTATCCCTGCTCATTATGTCTTTTTTTTTCGTCTTTTTTTATCATTTTCGTCTCTTCCTTTGACGTTTGAATTAGGTTTTTCTTTCTTTGGCTTCTTTCATTTCATCCTTTTCCTTTTAATTCTGTGCTTTTTAATTTCAGGCTCTTCTATTCACCCTTTTCATCATTCATTTTTTAACTTATTTTCATATTCGTCTTTTTCATTTTGCTTTTATTGTTATTCATTCTCTTTTTTTGTCATTCACTTCATCTGCATATTTACATCTCTCTTTATTCGTGGAGAGAGAGAGAGAGAGAGAGAGAGAGAGAGAGAGAGAGAGAGAGAGAGAGAGAGAGAGAGAAAGTAAAATCCTGACAACATTTTTCATAACACTATCCTCCTCCTCCTCCTCCTCCTCCTTCTCCTCAACCTCCTCTTCTTCCTCCTCCTCCTCCTCCTCCAACACAACCCTTCCTGTTTGTTTCCTTCCTTTCTTTCCTTTCCTTTCCACTTATCTCGCTCAGTAAAACGTTTAAAATAATCCTGGCTCTCATTTGGCCTTTTCCTCCTCACCTGTGCTCACCTGTGCTCACCTGCTTGCCATTACCTTCACCTGAATTCTGTTTTACTTT
>NC_059283.1:4633511-4658511 GCF_017591435.1 Portunus trituberculatus | reverse complement strand
TTTTTCTTGTCAACTTATTCATCCTCATTTTTCTTCATTATATTGTCTACTCTTACTCTCTTAATCATTCCTGTGACTATTTTTATTCTCTCTGTCCCTCTTTTCTTTCTTTCTTTGCTCTTACTCCATATTACTCCTCTCACGTTTTCTCCCTTTCCTTTTTTTTTTCTTCTTTCTTTCATCTACTTTCTTTGTCTCTCATTCTTCTCACGTATACATTCTCCTCCTCCTCTCACTTTCACATTCAAGTTCACTGTATAACAAAGAATATTTCGTGTATTTTACGAGAGGCATCAAGTATTTTTCTCTCTCCTTTTTCTTTTCACTCTTGTTAACTTCCTTTCACTCACTATCTCTCTCTTTCTCTTTCTCTCTCACCTTGCTTTGTCTCCTTCATGCATAACTTTCCCGCTTTTGCCTTGATTAAAATTTCCTCTCACCTCACACCCTCATGTCACTCTCACCCACCTGTCGCCCTCACCTCACCCTCCCTTCACTCACAGGACACTCACCTTTAAGTCAACCAACCGCACACCACACCCACCACAGCTGCGTCCACTACCACCACTACCACCACCAGCTCTCCGATATTCCGTGACCATCGCAGCTATGACCAGGAAATCCAAAGCCACAATATATTTCGCGGCCGTGTAGCGAAGTATAACACCCGCGGTTTGAGCTTAAATGAATTCCGCGCGTGTTGACATAAGCGGACGAGGATTCTCAGGAGTGTTATCTACGTAGCTTTTGGTCGAGTTGTTTGGGGTTCGTCGCGGTGAGTTGAGTGACAGGCGTGGCCACAAGGAGGGGTGTGTCACTCACTCCTTTTATTTGCAGTGTTTTTTGGGTCATGTTTTAGCTCCTTGGGTCTTAGAGTCTATTAACTGATGTTTTTAAGATTTGTCTGTTGATTGGAGTTGTAAAATTAATGGAAAGGAATAAGTGATGATTAGAGGTCAATATTTCAAACTTTCTGTGACTCTATTCATTACTTTTGATATTGTTAGTGGATTGTAGACGTTAACCTCTTTAATACTAGGACTCGTTTTTACCTTGAGGTGTGTGTGCGATTAGACCATTTTATTGACATTAGAAAGGGTCTATAGAGGTCAGAAGATTAATGGCCACAGTCTTCAGTACTTTAATCCCCCGCATGAGTTTCTGAAGCTGTATAAAATCACCAGATAGTAAGCAGAATGAATATGGAAACGCGTCATGGTACTCAAGGGGTTAAGCTGAAGGAAAGGATTAATTAATTCTAAAAGTCGATGTTACATACTCATTTCTACTATATTCCATTCTTTGCCTCGATTTTAGTTCTCTGATTCACTGAAAACCTGTCAATTGCCTTTACACACACACAGGTAAGGATAGGTAGGTGGAAATAAATAGTTTGTGCCAAGGAGAGTCTTATCGGATTATTGCGCTAGAGACTAAGACACTAAGAGAACACACAAGGTCATGAACAGAAATAAAATATCACAACATACCACACTCCTGTTGTGTTTGCCATTTTCTATCACATTTCTACCCTGTAATTAGATTAGGAGAGTGCCAGTAGGTCATTGCACGAAAAACTGAGACAACACGCACAATCATCAGAGGTAAAGTAACATAACATACCCTGCTACAATTTTGACCACTTTCCATCACATTTCTGTCCTCTCATCAGGTAAGGAGAGTCTCAGCGGGTCAGTGCACCAGGGACAAGCAGAGAACGGAGGACAGTGGAGATCAGTGTTGTGTATTATTTGACTGAGACCAAAAAGGAATTGACTGCATATTTTTTTTCATTTTCACATTTTTTTTCGCGTGACCTTTGCTGCATCGGTGCCAGAAACAGTTGTCAGGCAGTTGTATTCTTTTCCACAGTTTAAATATGGAAAAATAGAGATAAAAATAGATGAATGAATAAATATCCTTGTTCACTTATAGGTGGTAATTATTTTGGGTATCATCCCTGCTCTGTGCCTTCACTTAATGACGTTTTATTCTTTATTTAGAGAAGAATTTGCATTAGTAAAATTAAACAAAAAAGCTGAACTTGTAATCATTGAAATATTTGACCATTCTCTTTATCTGGAGCAATTTTAATAATTTACGTTTTCTGTTGAGAGAGAGAGAGAGAGAGAGAGAGAGAGAGAGAGAGAGAGAGAGAGAGAGAGAGAGAGAGAGAGAGAGAGAGAGAGAGAGAGAGAGAGAGAGAGAGAGAGAGAGAGAGAGATAACGTCCCTTGGTGTGGGCTTCAAACAAATGATAATTAATCGCTCTTGTTCATGTATTTTTAAACTTTATTACAAATTCCTGCTCCGCGTTCCGCCGTTTCACTTGTTTGGGCAGAATTTTTTTTTCCCCCACAGTTGCACGAGGTGAATGTTTGATGGCTTTGTTTTCCCTTTGTTTCCTCCTTTTGTTTCCTCTCTCTTTTTTCCCCTCACTATTTCCTTACTTTACCTCTTTTTTTTTCCTCCCTTTATTTCTTCATTTTAACTTTTTTTCAGATTTTTTAAGCAGTTTCTTTTTTCATATCTGTTTCCCTCCCTTTCCATTTCCCTTGTTTCACTTTGTTTTTTCTGTTTTCTCTCTCCTTCTCCTCCCTTTGTTTTGCTTGTTTTCCTTTTTTTCAGTTTTTTTTCTCTTTTTTTGACAGTTATTTCATCCTTTTAGTTTCCTGTTTTTTCTTTTCTTTTTTCTCATGTGTTTGTTTCCTGTCCCCTGTTTGTTTTCTTGTATTTCCTCCTTTTTCTCCTTCCCCCCTCTTGTTCATCCGCTTTTGTCTTCTGTATGACTTTCCAATTGCTTTTATATTCACCTTTACTTGAACTTTTTCGTTGTGTTATATTTTGTAGTATATTTGTCTCATATTTATATAGTTTTATCTCATGTAGAAGTTGACGTGTATTTTTTTTTTTTTTTTTTGTTAGTCTTTTTGATGGTTTATTAAATTTACGTCTAATTTATTATCCACAAAATAGACTCGGTTATCAAATTTGGGAGAGTTTTAAAAGAGTACACTAAAAAAAAAAAAAAAAATGGACGGAAATGGTCAGAGGAAAAGATAGGTAAATTTTAAACAGAAATTCCGATCTGTAGAGCTGATTTCTTCTTCACAGTTTCCCTTATCTTATCTCCTTACTTTGTTGCTCCTCCTTGTCAGTTTGTTTGTGGTATCATTTTTATTTGATCGCTTTATTTATTTATTTATTTTTTTAATTGCTCGCGTGTGAAAAGCGCCGCATCACACACGACGATTAGCAATACATGTACTGTTATAATATTTGAGCATTGAGTCGTTTCGTTAATGAATTATACCATTACCACTATTATACCGACAATAAAACTCTTCAAAGTGCAACGCCAGACTGGAGAGAGAGAGAGAGAGAGAGAGAGAGAGAGAGAGAGAGAGAGAATAAAATGATAAATAAAAAATGTGGATTCAATAGCAATAACGATATTACTGCAACACTTTAATATTTCCTCCCCTGTAAAACATTCCCTCGTGAAATTTTAGAAGGTTGTCTATTGTAAATACTTCACTTTTGTGCGGCTCTCGTGAAAAAGTCCCGTAACAATAATATTTGGTATGTTGCAACTGTCGTGCTGATAAGAAATAAAAAAAAAGTTGTTTCCAATTAACTCTATGAAAGTGAAAAGCAACAAGGATCGGGAAAGAGTCACAAATGGAATAATAAAGTAAGGCTATACTAATTCCACTAAAAATTGAATAAATAAATGATGTAGAATAATGAATAACAAAGATAATGAATAATACAGCGGTGGTCAATGCTGCACAGATTGTAATTGGTGGTAGAATTGTAATGGTGAAGTGGAAATTATGCAGATGACATAATTCGATGGAAAAAACAAAAATAAAATGGACAAATAATATAGAAAAAAAAGCAAGAAATAACGTCAAAGAATAATAAAATAACTAATTTATTTCCCTTCAATACATTAGACATGGAAAAAAAATGGAAAAATACTAGAAATAATTTAGATACGAAAGCAGAAACACACAAAAAATAATAAAATAAAAGAAAATCCTGTTTATTTATTCCCATTCAATAAACAAAGTACAAGAAAAAAAAGACAATAAAAAAATCATATAAATGGAAAACCAAAACTCAATAACAACACAAAACCACACAAAAAAGTCAATAACAGAGCATCACTTCCCTTCAATACACAAAATAAAGAAAAGAACGAAAAATTGAAATAAAACAAGACCCACAAACCCACAAAACAACAAATATCAAATAGCCATGCAAAATCCCTCACACAAAGCCACACCACACTAAAAAAAAAAAAAACAGTTATTCTCTCCTTTCCTCCACCGCCTCCGCCCCCCGTCAACATTTCAACGGCAGAAGCGGACGCCGAGAGTCTGCCCGGCCTCCACATTTCACTCATCCTCCTCGTGTCCCTTCCTCCCAGAGAGACGCGTGATATACGGCGTGTGTGCTGCGAATATGCAGTTTCCATCCCAGCCCGGCGTCTGAACTGAGTGGAGGCAAGGGAGAGAGAGAGAGAGAGAGAGAGAGAGAGAGAGAGAGAGAGAGAGAGAGAGAGAGAGAGAGAGAGAGAGAATGTGTGTGTGTGTGTGTGTGTGTGTGTGAGAGAGAGAGAGAGAGAGAGAGAGAGAGAGAGAGAGAGAGAGAGAGAGAGAGAGAGAGAGAATGTGATAAAGACAGGAACGGTGACATAGTAAGACAAGTGGAGAGACAAATAGAGATAAACAGAGGGAGATAGAGACACGAGATACAAGCAGACATACATACAGACTGACAAAGAGAATCGAACACAGACCATAACAAAACTTAATAACCAAACTTGATGAGAAACAAGAACAGACAAACAAAACAGAGAGTAAGACAGACAGACGGACAGATAAACAGACCTTAGGCGAGACACACAGACACACAGACAGACAGACAGATAGAGAAACAGACAGAAGATGCAATTTAAGCCCGTGTTTACTTATTCATGAAAAAAGGAACCTGACAACCCTTTGAAACTTGCACTGAAAAAAAAAAAAGTGTAGAGTTTGGTGGTTTTAAGTGAATGGAAATACGAAGGGGAGATTGTAAGGGGTAAGTTGAGGGAGGGTGAGGGGGGAGGGGTGAGTGTGGGAGAGAGGGAGAGGTGGAAAAGGGAAATAGAGAGTGGGCGGGTCCTGTTAGATGGATTCTGTGTGTGGGCGTGGCTAGGAGTGCAGATTGTGTGTGTGTGTGTGTGTGTGTGTGTGTGTGTGCTGTAAGAAGAAATTTTAATATATAGTTATTCTTATTCACTCAAACTCAACATAGAGACATGGCAAGAGATACAAACACACACACAATTACCTTACACCGATATTTTCTTTCCTTTTATTTATATTTATTTTCTTTTATATATTTTTTTCTTTTACACCCACACTACATATAAACGTAACTTTTTACACTAAACTTACGCATTCTTTATCTTATTGACTCAGAAGAAAATGTATATTATAATCCATAAGTGACCAAAAAAAAAAAATAAAGAAAGAAAGAAAAAGAAAATGGGAAAAAAGTATATTATGACCAAAAAGTGACAAGAAAGCTAATAAAGAAAGAAAATAGGAAATAAAATAGGAAGAAAGAAAAGTTCATTATGAGCTTATTGACCAGAAAAAAAAGGAAATTATGACCAAAAGTGACAACAAAACGAAAAAAATAGAAAAAATGAAAGTTACAAGAAAGCTAATAAAGAAAGAAAATAGGAAATAAAATAGGAAGAAAGAAAAGTTCATTATGAGCTTATTGACCAGAAAAAAAGGAAATTATGACCAAAAGTGACAACAAAACCAGAAAAAAATTGAAAAAATGAAAAAAAATATTATAAAAACATAAGAACATAAGAAAGAAAATAGGAAATAAAATAGAAAAGAAAGAAAAGTTTATTATGAGCTTATTGATCCAGAAAAAAAAAAGGAATTTATGACCGAAAAGTGACAACAAAACAAATAAGAAAAAAGGAAAATAGAAACAAATAGGAAAAGAAAAAAGGTATATTATAAGAACACAAATAAAATAGGAAATAAAATAGAAAAGAAAGAAAAAGTTGATAATGACCTTATTGACCAGAAAAAAATATGACCAAAAAACTGACAACAAAACAAATAAGAAAAAAGGAAAATAGAAACAAATAGGAAAAGAAAAAAAAAGGTATATTAGACCAACAGGTGACAACAAAACAGGAATGGCCAGGTAAAGTATCACCACGTGACAGGAAATCTAGAAAACCTTTATATAGAAAATGACAAATTCAAGGTAAAAATATAATTGCTAAAACACAATTATAGTATTTAATAAAAAGAAACTGTAGTAATTAGAGGAGGAGGAAGAGTGGGAAGGGAGAAAAGAATAGTGGTGGTGGTGGTGGTGGTGGTAGTTATAACAAAGAAAACTAAAATAATAAAACGAAATAGCCAATAAAATAGAATTAAGTTTAAAAAAAAAGGAAAGAAAACTAAATGGTGGTGATATTGAGAGTGGTGGTAATAGTGATGGTGGTAGTGATGGTGGCGGTTGCTATGACAACCACTAAAAATGAAAAATGCACAGAAAACGAAAGAAACTTGGAAAGAAAACCAAAATAAAGTAAAATATGTTGACAGTGGAGGTGAGAGTGACAATAACGATAGCGATGGGTAAATAAAACAATGAAAAAGACAAAGGAAAAAATTGATAAAAAGTAGAAAGTGAAAAAAAAATTACGAAAGGAATGAAGAAAAAAAAACAAGGAAAGAAATAGACAAAGAGATAGAAAGTAAAAAAGAAAAAAAAGTTGCGAAAGAAATGAAGAGAAAAAAAAATAGAAAGTGAAGAAAATAATTACGAAAGCATTGAAAAGGAAAAAATAGATAAAAATAGACACAAAGTAGAAGAGGAGTCACAAAGGCGATGAAGAGAAAAAAAAAATAAATAGAAAATTAAAAAAAATTATGAAAGCAATGAAGGGAAAAAAACAATAGAAAAAAAAAAAGATAGTGAAGGAATGAAGAGAAAAAACAATAGGAAAATGGGGAATAAAGAAAGGACATAGAAAAGACATGAAGAGGAAAAAGAATAGAAAAAATAGAAAATAAAGAAGAGAGATAGTAAAGGAATGAAGAGGAAAAATAGAAAAAAGCAGAAAAAAAATAAATAAAGACATGAAGAGGAAAAAGAAAGTAAAAAAAATTAGAAAATAAAGAAAGGAGATTGTAAAAAGAAGGGAGATAATAAAGACATGAAAAGAAAAAAAATAGAAAAATAGTAAGAAAAAAGATAGTAACGACATGAAGAGGAAAAAATAATGGAAAAAAATAGAAAAAAAACTAAAACAACGAAGAGAATAGAAAAATAGAAAATAAAGAAAGGAGATAGTAATGGAATGAAAAGGAAAAAATAGAAAAATAGCAAGAAAAAATGATAATAACGACATGAAGAGGAAAAATAATGGAAAAAAAATTGAAAATAAAGAAAGGAGATAGAAAAGACATGAAGAGGAAAAGAATAGAAAATAGAAAATAAAGAAGGGAGATAGTAAAGGAATGAAGAGGAAGAATAGAAAAAAGCAAAAAAAGATAATAAAGACATGAACAGGAGAAAAAATGGAAAAAATATAAAATAAAGAAAGGAGATGCAAAGACAGGTAGAGGAAAATAATAGAAAAAAAATATATGGGGAAATTGTAGACATGAAAAGGAAAAAAATAGAAAAAAAGGAGATAGTAAAGAAATAAAGAGGAAAAAGAATACGGAAAAAAAACAAAGGAAGAAAAAGACCATGCGCGCTTTGGGGTCCGAGGGGTCTCCAAGCGCACGGGTTCGAATCCTGTCCACGGTCTGAGTGCAGGTTGGGCTTCCTCACTCAGGGCAACGGTTTCCTAGCGGGTGGGCTTTGAGATAGGAGGTACCACAAAAAGTATCCCCTTTAGCCCATAAATCCCCGTGATAAGCCCACATGGTATAAATAAATAATAAAAAAAACAACGAGGAGGAAAAAGATTTAATAAAAACTCAGAAAATAAAGGAAAAACTCACGAAGAAAGTTCATATCAGAAAGCAAGGTGGAAAGGAATATTGTGGAATAAGTCTTTACGAACAACTGGGAAAGCGTGTGCGTCTGTCTGTATGTATGTATGTATGAATGTATCCAGTCCATATTTTAGGGGGATGAAATATTTTTAGTGCGCGTATTTGTTCTACGAGAGAGGAAAGAAAAGAGAGAGAGAGAAAAAAAATCAAGGTACATTTCCCTCCTATGCCTGAAGATATTTACTTTGCTTTGTGTGTGTATGTATGTATGTTTGTATGTTTGTATGTACGTCTAGCAGTGGTCTCTTTTTTTTTATATAAGTGAAAAGTGTAAAGTTCATTGTTATTGTTGTCATTCTTGTTCTTTTCTTGTTCTTAATCTTGTTCTCTTTTTTTTCTTCTTCTTCTTCTTCTTATTATTATTATTATTATTATTATTATTATTATTATTATATTATTATTATTATTATTATTATTATTATTATTATTATTATTATTATTATTATTATTATTATTATTATTATTATTATTATTATTATTATTATTCATTAGATTTTCACCTTAAATATTTTTTTTTTCCTGTATATAAAAGAAGAGGGGGATGATTTACTGTTAATTGAAGGCGCGGGTTACAGAGAGGAGGAGGAAGAGGAGGAGGAGGAGGAGAGGAGGAGGAGGAGGAGAGAAAGGGGAGATGAGATATTTGTTCTCATTTTTTTTGTTTAGTAAATTTTCTTTCTCTCTCTCTCTCTCTCTCTCTCTCTCTCTCTCTCTCTCTCTCTCTCTCTCTCTCTCTCTCTCTCTCTTGTTTTTCCTGTTATTGGAATATCAAGGAAAAATTTCTTTGCAACACTTTAAATCTATTGATGTTTTTTCTCCTTTTTTCTCGTTTGGTCTTCCTTTGATTTTCTTTTCTTATTCATTTTTTTTTTTTTTTGTATTTGTATGTCTTTCTGTGCTTGTTTATTATTTTTCTTCGTCATTTTTATTTCTCATTTCTACGTTTCATTTTATCCTTTTTTCTCTTTATTTTTCTTTATCTTTCTCTTTTCTTTGCCACTCGTTTGTTTTTCTCCATTTTCTATTCTTTTTTCTCTCTTCTCTTTGCTTTAATTTCTTCTTCGTTTTCACTTTTGTTTTTCTCTTTCTTTGTTCGCCTTTTACCTCAAATTGTTTCCACTTCTTTGTGTCCAGCATTCTCTCTCTCTCTCTCTCTCTCTCTCTCTCTCTCTCTCTCTCTCTCTCTCTCTCTCTCTCTCTCTCTCTCTCTCTCTCTCTCTCTCTCTCTCTCTCTCTCAAGTTTCCTCCTTTCATTCTTAATCTATTATATCTTCACACCTGTCTCTCCTCCTCCTCCTCCTCCTCCTCCTCCTCCTCCTCCTCCTCCTCCTCCTCTTCCTCCTCCTCCTCTTCCTCCTCCTCCTCCTCCTCCTCCTCCTCCTCCTCCTCCTCCTTGATCTCTCGGTCCTTTGAGAGATCTTTGTTGCCTTAATGATGCTCTAACGAGGCTTCTTATCCTGCTGCTGCTGCTGCTGCTCGTGGTGGTGATGGTGGTGGTGGTGGTGGTGATAATGCTAAATTTAGACTCTGCTTTGAAAATTTAACTCGTTTTATTCAGTGTAATAAGTTCTAAAGGACTTCTGGAGGTTGGTTATACGTGGATGTGTTCCTTATGTATATTTTTTATGCTATATTCATAGTTTTTCTTTTTTTGTGTGTATATTTATGTATGTATGTATGTATGTATGAAAGTTGCTCTTCTCTCTCTCTCTCTCTCTCTCTCTCTCTCTCTCTCTCTCTCTCTCTCTCTCTCTCTCTCTCTCTCTCTCTCTCTCTCTCTCTCTCTCTCCTCTATTATGAAAGAGATACGTGGAATAGATTTGATCGTTACTCGGTTATACGTCATCTCCTCCTCCTCCTCCTCCTCCTCCTCCTCCTCCTCGATTCGTAAATCTATATAATGACTTCTACAACCAGAGAATATTATTTAATCATGATGGTTTACATCTTAACGAAATCGGATCGGCGCGGCTTGGCCGTCTATTTCACGACGCTTTTGTTGCTCACCTGGCAAAAAACGCGAGCCAACTAGCACGGCCAGGGACAACGTAAATAGTAATGGTAATGCTGACACGGCCCCATCTACTCAAAATTTTTTCAAGTTTTGCTTTGTAAATGCTCGCAATATCAGAAATAAATTTCAGGATCTTGAAGAAATCGTTTGCATGGAGGAATATGATGTTATCGGCGTAACGGAATCGTGGATTGATACAGTAAACAGAGACTTTTGGCCGAATTTTCAATACCCGGGTACAGTTTATTCAGTTGTGAAAGAAACGAAAGAGAAGGAGGCGGGATGCTCCTGTACGTTAAAACTAATCTTCACCCAATTGCAAAATCCACCACGAAAATAGCTAATATAAATGCGTCATTCATTCAGCTTAACCTCCAGTCCCGCAAAATCGTAATTGGTATTATTTATAGACCTCCAAGTCAGTCAACGGCAGTAGACAACCAACTTTATGAACAGATAGCTGAAATCTGTTGCGAAAACGAAACCGTAATCTTTGGTGACTTCAATCTTCCTATACGTAGATGGGGCGATCCTTTAAACTCACATACAGGACTCAGTTTATACGCGAACTTGCTCGAAAGCAGCCTTTATCAATTAGTAGAACAGCCGACAAGAGGAGAAAATATTTTAGACCTTGTCTTAACTACGAATGAAAACATTGTCGGAAATGTAAAAGTAGGACCTGAGTTCAGTAGCAGTGACCACCGGGTGATTACTTTCAGTATTCAAGAAAATAAATCTATAATAAAGGAAAGTAAAGAAAAAGTACCTGACTATCAAAGGGCCAACTATAGAAAACTTAGAAACATTCTTGCGCAAAGCGATTGGAGTGAGCTCTCGGGAAACATAAGTATTAACGAAGCATGGCTAATATTTACATCCAATCTTAACAAAGCAGTAGATGCATCTGTTCCACTACGAAATAGGCGCTCGATCGTTAACTCAAAACCGAAGTGGTGGAATACGGAAATAAAAAATAGCCTCCTTGCTAAGAAACGCGCATTTCAGAAATATAAGCTCACTCAAATAAACAGTGATAAGATAGAACACGACCGATTACGCCGAAATACCAAAGCACTCATCAAGAGAAGTAAGAAAAACCTCGAGCTTCACATTGCAAATTCCAGTAAGTCTAATCCCAAGGAATTTTTCAGCTACATTAGAAAGAAAAGACCTTACCATCAGTAATAGGCCCATTAAAAATGCAAAACGGCGAGTACACTGAAAACGATACCATGATGGCAAATATCTTAAATAACTACTTCTCAACCGTATTCACAGAAGAAGTTAACTTAGAACAACAGCCGACTCCTCGCATTCAAAGTAATAACGTCTTTCTGAATACGTGCACATTTGAAGAAAACGAAATTTTGCAAGCGATCAGTAAAATTAAAGTAAACAAAACGCCGGGCCCTGATAGAATTTCTCCAAGAATATTAAAAGAGGCTAAAAATGAATTAGCTAAACCACTTTCGATACTGTTTGGTAAATCGTTAAATACTGGAAAAGTACCCGACGAATGGAAACTCGCGAACGTTACACCTATATTTAAAAAGGTAACAAGTCTGAAGCTCAAAATTATAGACCGATAAGCCTCACATCGGTGGTAGGTAAACTAATGGAATCGCTTATACGAGACAAAACGGTAGCATTCCTCGAAAGTAATAACATCATCAAGGACTCTCAACACGGATTCAGAAACAAGCGATCATGCCTTACAAACTTACTCGACTTTTTCCATCACGTATATAATCTGTTCGACGACACTAGGGCGGTTGATATAATTTATTTAGATTTTCAAAAGCCTTCGATAAGGTTCCCCACAAACGCCTCATCAATAAACTAAAAGCTCACGGTATAACTGGCGATCTCGTTACATGGATCGAAGACTGGCTATCGGGCCGTGAACAGCGTGTAGTAATAAACGGTAAATCGTCAGAATGGACCAGCGTAAGTAGTGGCGTTCCTCAGGGATCAGTCTTGGGACCGATTCTTTTTATCATATATATAAACGACATCGAGGAAAATATTAACTGTAAAGTATCAAAATTCGCGGATGATACAAAAATTGCAAACAGGGCGGACTCAGTAACTCAGCGTCAACTTTTACAGAACGATTTAGATACCCTCGTCGAATGGTCTAAAACGTGGCTGATGAATTTCAATTTTGACAAATGTCATGTTCTACATATTGGAAATAGTAATCCACGAGCGAACTACACAATGGGGAATGCTTCCATAAAGAGCGTACAGAGAGAAAAAGATCTTGGCGTTGTAATATCGGCTGACCTCAAACAAAGTAATCAATGCACCGAAGTTGTGAAAATCGCAAATAAATTAGTCGGCTTTATCGGAAGATCATTCACATTCAAAACGGAAGAGATAATATTAACTTTATATAATTCGCTCGTACGCCCGCACCTTGAATATAACGTACAATTTTGGTCACCCTATTATAAGAAAGACATTGAAAAATTAGAAAGAATACAGCGTCGATTAACTAAAATGGTTCCAAGATTACGTAATAAACCATACGAGGAACGACTTAAAGAACTAAATTTATTTACTCTTTCCAAACGTCGATTACGAGGGACCTTATCACACTCTTCAAAATTTTAAGGGATTTACGAATATGAATCCTGATAACTTCCTAACGCTTGACCGGTCAAATTTCACCAGAAACAACGGTTTCAAGGTAATAGGAAAGCGATTTAAAACAAACGAAGCCAAACATTTTTCTTTAATCGCATTATCAATATTTGGAACGGTTTGCCATCGAACGTAGTTGATTCAGGTACTATTGAGACATTCAAAATTCGTCTTGACAAATATTTCGAAACTAATCCCCGGTTGTCACTGTTTATCTCCGAGTAATTTGCGCCGTCCATAAAGAAATATGCCTCAGATCGTGAATTGCGGGTGTTTCGCGAATACACTTACCCTCCTTACACGACACAGACAGCCCCGAGTTAACGGTCACTACTACTACTCTCGACCTGTGACGGGCTGTGGAAAGTCAGGAGCCCTGACAGTAGTGATCATCATCGGGAATTAAAGTACCAGGGTCACTGCTGCAGGGGTAACCATGTAGTGTGCGGCGCCCCTTAGTGGGAAGTACACTTTACAGTGGACTGAACGGAGCTGGGGCCTGATTGACTGCTGCCTCCTTGAAAGCGCCAGGCAAGGCTGCCGCACCACCTCTTGACCTCTACACTGTGTCCACATTTACATTACACTATACTATACTTACACTCACAGATAACCCTGAGTTAACGGTCACTACTCCCACTTTCGACCTGTGACGGGTTGTGTTTGTCTAGGGCCCTGTTAATTTTTATCACCATCGGGACAACCAGGGATCAATGTTGCAGGGGGAAATCAGTGTACGGCGTCCCTCCAAGGGAAAGTACGCTTACTCAGTGGAGTGAACGGAGCTGGGGCCTGATTGACTGCTGCCTCCCTTGAAAGCGCCAGGCAAGGCTGCCGCACCACCCTCCGACATCCACACTGTGACTCCACCCACACGCACATTCACCACACTACACAACCGTAAAACACCTACATAGTCCCCACAAACAAGAGTAGACGTAGATTACAACTTCTTTTCTCTATTCTCTAAAATTCCATTTGGTTTTTCAATACCAGATGGTGCCTTTCCTTTTCCGGCCGGCTTCGGCTGGTGGGATGGGTGGGTGGCCTTCTGCTTTCCTGTCCTGTCTCTCACACTGTGTAGTTAGTATAGAATAGTTAACTAAGCAGCCTAGTAAGGACCCCAGGGTCTGTTGTTGCTTGGGCTTTCCTTTGTATTCCTTTGTATTCCTCCTCCTCCTCCTCCTTGAATATCTAATTTAGCATCATCATCTGCGTGTGAATTCCGTTGACTGTTTCACTTAAGTCGTCGCTTTTGGTGCATGTCTTACCTTTATTATATTCCTCCTCCTCCTCCTCCTCCTCCTCCTCCTCCTCCTCCTCCTTGTCTGCCTCGTACCTTATAAATACACTTTTATATTTTTCTCCAACTTGATGAATCCAAAATATTTTCTTTCTTGGTTTTGGTAACTTAACTGTCTGTGTATCTGTGTCTGTGTCTGTCTGTCTGTCTGTCTGTGTCTGTCTGTCTGTGTCTTTCTGTCTGTCTGTCTGTGTCTGTCTGCCTGCCTATCTGTCTGTCTGTCTGCCTTTCTGTCTGTTCTGTGCTTGTTATTTTTCTATAGTCTCTCTCTCTCTCTCTCTCTCTCTCTCTCTCTCTCTCTCTCTCTCTCTCTCTCTCTCTCTCTCTCTCTCTCTCTCTCTCTCCCTCTCCCTCTCTCTCTCTCTCATTCATTACAGCCCCCTTCCACCAACACAACTTCCTAGAAACTCCCTATTTTATCTCCCCCATCATCTTCTCTTCCTCTGATAGCCCTGCCTTTCATCCCCCCATCATCACACTCCACTCGCATCACCCTTCATCGCTTCCTTCATCTCCCCCATCAATATAGCATCCAATAGACTCACCCCACCCTCATCTTCCCATCCTCTTCCTATCCTCCTGTTTGTTATCTTCACTCACTGGGGCTTCATCTATATATTCTGCACCTTCTTCTTCCCCTTCAGTATCGAAGACAGACACTGGTGCTAAAATGTTTTCCAGGGTGAACCACGAACCAGTGAGTAAACCCTCTGAAGTGTCAAGGATAAAAGACATTGCGGTTCTTATATTTTTGTTCCTTCCTGCCTCTTGTTTCGGTTCCTGGTTCGTGGTTCGTGGTTCGTGGTTCTTTTTTTTTTTTTTTCTCTTTTTTTCTTGTCTGTTTGTGTGTCTTGGTTTGTCTCCAGTTGTTGCTTTGGGTGTTTTCTTTTATATTTTCTTTTTCTTATTTCTTTCTATTATTGCGTTTGTTTTTCGCTTTTCCTTTTTTTTGTTTTTATTTTCTTTCCTCTTACTGTACTTGTTCTTTTTTCTTTCTTTCTTTTCTTTCTTTCTTTTTTTTTACAATATCTATCCTTGCTCAGTGTTCGTTTATTTTTTTTTTTTCACCTTTTCATTTTTTTCTCTCACCCTTTCCTTCGCTATTTTATTTCTTTCCTATTCTTCTTCTCTTTCTCTCACTTGTCTCTTTCCTCTCCTTTACTTCTTTGTGGTTATTCTCCTTCTCTTACCTTTTGTCTCTCTCTCTCTCTCTCTCTCTCTCTCTCTCTCTCTCTCTCTCTCTCTCTCTCTCTCTCTCTCTCTCTCTCTCTCTCTCTCTCTCTTTTTTTTTTTTTTTTATTTAAACAAAACTTAATACAAAGGAACATGTACCCAAATGCGCACTGTCGTGTGCTACCTATTCTAAGGGTACTACAATCTATTTCTCTACAATATTTACAAGACTTAAAAATAGATAATATACAAGATGGTCAGCATGTAAATGGAGCACTATTCGTTTCACTTCACTAGCACTATTCACGCACTGCACTACACTGAGTGTCACGTCACAAAGAGTGTCAGAGGAGTTGGCAGTGTCTGTCTCCACTTATGTGCCATCAGTTTGACACTGTGAGTGTTCATCTCCTGGACGTGAGGCACCGCGGCCGTGAACAAGTTCCACATCCTGGAGACGCGTCCTGCGAAGGTGCGTTGATGCTGACACCCGTGGGATCGCGGCACCTCTACGGCGTCACCACCATTGAGCACCGTTCTCGTGCTCCGTGCGGTGACTCTTAGAGGATGACGCAGCCCTGCCAGATGTGGCACTCTTTGCACCTGTGCCTTATGGAACACTACGATCGCCGCCACGTCTCTGCGGTGTTCCAGTGAATCAAGGGGACGCTCAGGCTCTGGGTGAGGTGGTAGTGCAGCATCTACTAGCCGTATGGCGCGGCGTTGGATGCTGTCCAGTCTCCTTCTGTGTGTGGCGGCACAGGACATCCAGGAGAGAGCTGCGTATTCAAGGTGGGGCCGCACCTGTGCCTTGTACAGCAGCAGTCTCCCTTCCTGTCGAGGAAACTGGCGATCCTTCTGAGAGCGGAGATCCTGTGAGAGGCTTTCTTGGCAATGGTTTTGACATGCCTGTCAAACCTCAGCCCTCGATCCACCTCCACTCCAAGTATCTTGACGTCATCTTGGAGTGGGAGAGCAGCAGCGCCAAAGACAACTTTCCTGCCATTGCTGCCATGGCGGCTGGGGACCGAGAGACAACCATTGCTTGTGTCTTCTCCGGCGCGAATGTCACTTGCCAGCGAGCACCCCACTCCTTTATCACTCGTAGCTGCTGATTGATGGCCTCAGCAGCCCGCCCACTGTCCTGGCGTGGATAGGTATAGGAGAGGGTGCAGTCATCAGCATAGGCCATGACTCCTGGCAGTAGCTGGAGAAGATCATCCACGTAGATATTCCACAGGAGTGGGCCAAGAATTGAACCCTGTGGCACTGATGCCTCCACAGGCAGGGACTCAGATGTTTGCCCGTTGACAACCACCTTGAGGCTTCTGTCCTGCAGGTAATTTCCCAAGAGTCGTAGCAAGCCACCCTGGATGCCTTTAGCACGAAGCTTTTCTAGTAATCCGTTGTGCCATACTTTATCAAAAGCTCCTGCTATGTCCAAAGCAACCACTATAGTGTCCTTGCCGTCGTCGAGGGCGTCCTGCCAATGCCTGGTGAGAAGCATCATTAGGTCGGAGGTTGACCTTCCAGGTCTGAACCCAAACTGTTGGTCTGAGAGGAGGGCATTGTCCTTGAGATGTCTACACACCACCTCTGCCACGACCCTCTCAAACACTTTACCCACCACTGACAACAGGGATATGGGTCTGTAGTTTTTTGGGTCCGTCCTGGAGCTTTTTGTGTGCAGGAACTACTCGAGCCTCCTTCCACACTGAAGGCCAGACGTTTTCCCGTACACAAGTTGTGAACTTGGGTGAGAGGGGCAGCCAGTTCCTGGGAGCATCGCTTCAGCAGGTGCGGGCTGATGTCATCAGGGCCGGTGGCTTTCTGTGTGTCCAGCCCCCGCAATAATCGCTTCACCTGCTGATGCGTCACCTCCACCATGGTGACAGTCTTCTCACATTGCTGGACCAGCTGAGGCGGTGGCTGCTCTCTCTCTCTCTCTCTCTCTCTCTCTCTCTCTCTCTCTCTCTCTCTCTCTCTCTCTCTCTCTCTCTCCTTCACTCCCTCCTTCACACTAAACCGTATGTGACATGGCAGAAGACAAGGTGATTACTCCATCTTCCTCTTCCTCTTCTTCTTCTTCTTCTTCTTCTTCTTCTTCTTCTTCTTCTTCTTCTTCTTCTTCTTCTTCTTCTTCTTCTTCTTCTTCCTCTTCCTCCTCTCCCTCGTCTTTTACCATTCTCTTTTTCGCTTCTCTATCCTTTCATCCATCTTCCATCTTCCGTTTTCCTTTCCCTACTCTCTCTCTCTCTCTCTCTCTCTCTCTCTCTCTCTCTCTCTCTCTCTCTCTCTCTCTCTCTCTCTCTCTCTCTCTCTTTCTCTTTCTTTCTTTCTTTCTTTCTTTTTTCCTCTTCCCTCCCTTCTTCTTTTTTCATTCTTTCTTTCTTTCATTCCCTTTCTTTCTTTCTTTCTTTCTTTCTTTCTTTCTTTCTTTCTTTCTTTCTTTCTTTCCTTCCTACCCTCCTTTTCTTTCCTTCCCTCCTTTCTTTCTTCTTTCTTTCTTTCTTTCTTTCCTTCCTTCCTTCCTTTCTTTCTTTCTTTCTTTCTTTCTTTCTTTCTTTCTTTCTTTCTTTCCTTCCTTCCTTCCTTCCTTCCTTCCTTCCTTCCTTCCTTCTTTCTTTCTTTCTTTCTTTCTTTCTTTCTCTCTCTCTCTCTCTCTCTCTCTCTCTCTCTCTTCTTATTTCTTTCACTTATCAACTTTCTTCTTCCTGTTCGTGTTCTTCCTCCTCTTCACTTATTCCTTCCATTCCATTTCCCAATCAAACATTAGCTTTTCTCATTCCCTCTGCTTCCCTTTTATCACCCTTCATCTTCTTAATTCCTTCCTTCGATTCCCCTTCTCATTCTTATATCACTCTCCCTCCTTCCCTCCTCTCCTTCGTTGCTCCCCTTCTCATTCTGTCCTACTCTGTTTTAACCCTCTTTTATTCCTTCTCCCTCTCTTCCTTCCTCTCTTCCTCCCTTTCCTTTTATCTCTCTCCCTTTTCTACACTTCCGTCTCTTTCTCCATTCCTTCCTATCACCATTTATTTATTTCTATTCTCTCTTCCTCTCCCTCCCTCCTCCCTCCTTCCTCCTCTTTCCTCCTTCCTCCTTCCTCTCTCCTCCTTCTCTCTCTCTCTCTCTCTCTCTCTCTCTCTCTCTCTCTCTCTCTCTCTCTCTCTCTCTCTCTCTCTCTCTCTCTCTCCACCCTTTATTTTCCCTTCCATTTCTTCCTTAATTCCTTTTCTTCCTCATAGCAAGTAGATTAATGAGGCAAAGAGGAAAAATAGAGGAAACCTGGACTGGTCATCTATCTTTCTTCCTCCTCCTCCTCCTCCTCCTCCTCCTCCTCCTCCTCCTCCTCCTTTCGATACAAGTTCTGCCATTCCTCGCTCTCTCTAACTCAAGCTACACGAGTCTATTTCTCTCTCTCTCTCTCTCTCTCTCTCTCTCTCTCTCTCTCTCTCTCTCTCTCTCTCTCTCTCTACTTTTTTTTACATGATTTCTTTCTCATATCCATTCTTCCTGCATTCTTTTCTTCTCTTTCTCCTCCATTACTCATTCTCCTCCATATATCGTCCTTCTGCTTCTCTTCCTCCCCCTCCTCCTCTTCCTCTTCTTCCTCTTCTTCCTCCTTCTCTAGTCTTCTTTATTTTCCTTATTTTCGTATGCACCATATCCTCCCTCACCAGTCACCTTTGTCTGTCCTCCTCCTCCTCCTCCTCCTCCTCCTCCTCCTCCTCCTCCTCCTCCTCCTCCTCCTCCTCCTCTTCTTCTTCTTCTTCTTCTTCTTCTTCCTCTTTACAGGAGAAAACTACATTCAAATAAGTTGTTTTCGTTCTTTTTATGAGTTGATGGTGACGTTTCTGTGTGTGTGTGTGTGTGTGTGTGTGTGTGTGTGTGTGTGTGTGTGTGTTTTGTGATGCAAAGGAAGCGAATTTCAGGAGATAAAGACCGGGTCGCTTCACCTGATTGTTTGCTCTCTCTCTCTCTCTCTCTCTCTCTCTCTCTCTCTCTCTCTCTCTCTCTCTCTCTCTCTCTCTCTCTCTCTCTCTCTCTCTCTCTCTCTCTCTGTTATATGTCCCATGGGTCTCACCTCATTATTGCTACCCCATTTCTCTCTCTCTCTCTCTCTCTCTCTCTCTCTCTCTCTCTCTCTCTCTCTCTCTCTCTCTCTCTCTCTCTCTCTCTCTCTCTCTCTCTCTCTCTCTCTCTCTCTCCTATCATCATCTCCTTCCCTCTGCTCTCTATACCACTTCAGGTAAACACTAGGGAAGCTGATGGCTCTGAGACGCAAAATACCTTTATAATGGTGAATCTGGGACATAAGGACGTGATGTATGACCTCTTTAAGTTCTCCGAGGATGCACAGTCTTATTACGCAGATCTCCTTGCCTTTCTATTCCTCTCCTTGCCTCCTATTGCCTCCTACTCTCAGTCCAGCTCTTCCTCCTCCTTCTCTTTCTCCTTCTTCTCCCCCTCTCCTTGCCTCTCACTGCCTCCTACTGTCAGTCCAGCTCTTCCTCCTCCTTCTCTTTCTCCTTCTCCTTCTCCTTCTCCTTGTCTCGGCCTCTCGTGTTGGAATAGTGTAGTTTCTCCTTATTGACGTTCGTTTTCTTTTGTTGTTTAATCGCCTTCCATTCTGGCTTATTGCTCTTCCTGCTCTTTGTGTGTTTGTAGTGGTGTCAGTGTGTGTGTGTGTGTGTGTGTGTGTGTGTGTGTGGAGTGGGCGGTGAGTGTCTGTGGGTGTGGGTGTGTGGGTGTACTTTGTGTTCTCTTATTTTTTACTTCTATACATTTATCGCTTGATTTTGTGATATTTCTGTCTATGCAACTCATTTCTCGCGTCATTACACACACAAAAAGAAAAAAATCATTCAGTCAAATTGTCTGTGGTAGATAATACAACGAATGCTACATACAATACCTTTAAAAAATCTACTGAGGAATGACAGCACTGCATAATCATTAGTGTATATATGAAGTAGCTATATTTATTTTCTCATTTTTAATCTTTTTTTTTTGTGAAGTGTTTTAAAAATGTATTCTAATTTCCCTTTTTTATATTCCTTCATGGTGTGTGAAAATATATATTCTTATTACTTATCATCTTTTTTATTGTTTTACTGTGTTTAAAAATATATAATCTAAATAATGTTTTTTTTACCTTTTTTTTTATATTTCAGCTTATTGATACAGCGTACAAAAAATAATACATGTATCTTGCATTAAACACCAAGTAGTCTATTTTATTATCGGTTTACATCTCATTAACCTGCACAAGAAAAGTGTTTTACCTGCATACTTTTTGAAATTTTTAAGACGTCTTGCTTCAGTGTATTAGAAAATTGGCGAGAGCGTGTTCCGGTTCTCATGTTGAATTTCCCCAAGGTAATTAGCGTCTATTAAGGGTGTGCACTGCCTGTCTAAATCCTACCTTTCGTTGTGTAAAATTTTTGGATTTTCTCTCCTTCTCCCAGACAGGTGAGGGGATTAGGCGAGGCTCAGGTGAGGGTTAATTAGTGCTCTCCACCTGCTATTCGTACCTGCGCGTGAGGGAGACAGGCAGATGGAGGGACGAGAAAACAAACTGACACTTACCGAAAGACGTAGAAAAAGCAGGTAAACAGACAGGTAGATAATACGATCGATAGGAACAGACAGATGAACAGGAAGATAGAAACTGACATACACAGAAACAGAAACAGAGAGATGAACAAACAGACAAACGAATAAACAGAAGCGGAGAATTAAACAGCCAAATTAGCGGTAATAGATAAAGAGGGACGCAACAACAAACATTTGAAGACAGAGATAAACAGAAAAGAAAATTAAATGAACACCAAGAAGCACAAAGAAACATAGACGATTAAATAAATAAATAGAAAGATGAAGATAGTTAGATAGACAAACAGAAAAAAACAAAATCAGACATGCAACGAAGCAAACAGAAAATAGACAGACAGAAAGATAGACCGGTGAAAAGATAGACAGATTTATAAAGAGAAAAAAAATATGCCAATAGAAACAGTCAAACATGAATAGAAAGATAGATTAATAGATAGATAAATAGATAGATAGATAGATAGATAGATAGATAGATAGATAGATGAGATAGACAGGTAGATTAATAGATAGATAGATACATGGACAGATAGATTAATAGATGAATAAATAGATAGATACATGGACAGACAAATTAATAGATAAATGATTACATAGATAGATGGATACATTGACAGGTAGACTAATAGATAGAGAGATAGATAGATACATGGACAGGTAGGCAGACAGACAGACAGACAGACAGACAGACAAGCCAATAAAGGCGGCAGTTTGCACCAAGTTCGTAAACTCAAACTGAAGAATGGCCCGGCAAACAACATTTATAAAAGGGAAATCTGGTGAGTCTTAACTTCGTGAGACTCAGGCCCTTCTTTTCCATCCCTGTCCCTCTCCCTCTCTCTCCCTCTCCCTCTCCCTCTCCTCTCCTCTCCTCTCCCTCCCCCTCTCCCTCTCCCTCTCCCTCCCTTTTGCTACCTGGATTTAAATGTACTTGTTTTGTAGCTCAAATTAAGATCTCTCTCTCTCTCTCTCTCTCTCTCTCTCTCTCTCTCTCTCTCTCTCTCTCTCTCTCTCTCTCTCTCTCTCTCTCTCTCTCTCTCTCTCTCTCTCTGATTAATTTGATCTTTCCCTTTGTCTTGTTTTCTTTCTTTCCTGTTTCCGTTTTCAATTTGGGTTTGTTCAACTATTTTTCCTTTTATTTTTCCTTCCCTTACGTTTGTACTGGTTTATCTGTTTTCCTCCTTCTTTATTGGATATTCAGATTATATTGTCCTTCGGGTGTCCTCTCCTTCCTTCCTTCCTTCCTTCCTTCCTTCCTTCCTTTCTCCTTTGTTTCCTTCCTTCTTTCTCGTCTTTCTCTCTCCCTCGTCCCAATCAATTGATGTTTTTCTCTCTCCTTTACCTTCTTTCTATCATTTCGCTGTTCTTCCTCACTTATTTTTTTCTTTCCTCATGTTTTTGTGTTCTATTTCCTCGTTTACTCGCCTTTTCTCTCTACCCTTTTATCATCAATCGTCTTCTATTTCTCTCTGTGTCCTTTCATCTTTCTCGTTAGTCCCTTTCCTTCATCTTCCTGGTAACTAATTCTCCTCCTCCTCCTCCTCCTCCTCCTCCTCCTCCTCATCCTCATCCTTCATCATCTCTACGTTAACTGATCATGTCGCATTGCAAGAAACACGTTCCGATCATGTTCTGCCTGTGTTCCTCTCTTCTTAGCCCGTTGAGTTACCTGTGTTAATTAACAAGGCAATGGCAGTCAGGTATCAGGTGCGTGGACTATTTCTGAAGGCAATACTATTCTTTTATCCTTTGTTGTGTATAATTCCCTGTGAAATCTAACCTTGTCTCGTTTTCTTTACGTCTTTAATAGCATGTCTTTTGTGGATTCTGTTTTGACCTTTTTTTTTTATTGGTGAGTTTAAGCCTCGTGTGTGTGTGTGTGTGTGTGTGTGTGTGTGTGTGTGTGTGTGTGTAAGAAGGGTCTGTGTTTTTTTTAATGCTACAGAAAGAAAATAAAGTTTAGGATCAAAAGCTTTTGTAGGGCAGAAAAAGAGGCAGACGCTTCTTAGAGAGAGAGAGAGAGAGAGAGAGAGAGAGAGAGAGGGAGAGGGAGAAGTAGGACGCCATTCCCTAGATATTGTTATCGTGTCAAAGAGAAAAGAGAATACCTTGGCTTATAAGTTTTATTTCGTGGTGTGTGTGTCAAAGAGAGCGATTAGGAGGGACGCCCGTGTGTCTTCTTTCCGCGTCCTTTGCTGAGAGAGGAGGAGGAGGAGGAGGAGGAGGCTCAAGGAGATTGCGAGGATAAAGCTTGTTGAAGGAAGGTAGTATGCTGCTTCGTGTGTGTGTGTGTGTGTGTGTGTGTGTGTGTGTGTGTGTGTGTGTGTGTGTGTGTGTGTGTGTGTGTGTGTGTGTGTGTTCGTAAATTATAAGTATCGCCTTCCTTCTCCGCGGTGAAATAAGAGATGGACTATATAGTACGTACTTTCTTCGGGTCATCAAGTTTAAAAGATCGACTTTCTCCAGGCCATAAAATGTGAAGGATCGACTTTCCCCATTGCCCTGAATAAGAAGTCGACGTTCTGTACCGCATAACACTAATAAATCACAAAGAAATTAACAAATATCCTCGTGAAAATATAATAAGTCAACGTTCTGACAAATAGGTAAACAAAACAATGAAAAAAAAAAACAATAGCAAAATAGAACATCAAATAAAACATCCTCTCACATAATACGAATAAATAATAAAATAAGAAAAAATAAAAAAAATAGCACAAAATAAAAACATAACAGACCAGAAAAAAATAGAGAAATGAAAATACCGAATCTTGACTAAATAAACCAAGGAAACACAGAACCACAAACCCTTCCGTCCCTGCATTATTGGGAGCCAGCAAGTCAGTGATCCGCGGGAGATGCGTCAAAGCGGTGAAGGAGGAACGAGGAGGAGTAATGGCAGGAAGGGGTGTATCCTTCGAAGGGCGGCGACGGTGAAGGATTATCGCCCTGCAGGATGGCTTAGTGGGGAGATACTGTGGCTTCCTGCAATAACGAGAAGGAGGAGGAGGAAGATTGGCTTGAGTAAGAGGAAGATGAAGAGACGAGGTGCGTGGAGGGCCTGGAAGAGGAGAGATGCATAGAGAAGGATGGATGAGGATGAAGGGAAGGATGAATCAGGAGTAAAGGATGAGGGAACACAGGAGGTAGTGGATGGATAGGGTGATAAGTGAGGATAAAGTATAGAGAGGGAGAGGTTAAGAAAAGTAGGTGAAAAAGGATGAGGAAAGAACATGGAGGATGATAAACGAGGAATATGAGGAAGATGACAAAGTAGATAAAGAAAAAAAAGAGAAGTAGAGAGGGAGAGGTTAGGAGAAGTAGGTAAAAAAAGAATGAGAGGACGTGGAGATGATAAACGAGGAATATGACGAGGAAAAAAAAAATATATAGAAAAACAAACGTAAGACAACGAAAAAAATAGAAACTCAGAACACCACCAAGAAAGAAGAAGAAGGAGGAATAAGGTGAAGAGGAAGAAGAAGGAAGAGGTGCAAGGTAGTCACTTTCCAAGCCGTGTATCACTGTCGCGTACCTCGTTCGCCAAGAAGCATTACCGCCATCTGTCGCCACCACCACCATCACCACCCCCACCACCACCACCACCACCACCACCACCACCACCACCAGGCAGGACAAGTGTGGCGTACCTAATCTTCGGCGTCTCTGTCACACTTTCGTCCAATGCATAGAGTGACAGTAATAATCTTAAACTTCTATGTCTGTATGTCTGCATGTGTGTGTGTGAGATGGACTGAGACACACAAGCAAGGAAGTAAATTTGTTGGTGTGTTCTGCGTTTTCTTCTGCGTTTTCTTCACGTTTTCTTTGTCTCTCTTTCCAGATCTCGCGTCAGAGGAAGGAGCAACACACACCAGGCAATTCAGTAGCTGTCGAGGTCAGTGTGGATGGAGTACCTGCTTGTTTCCATGTTATTGTTGCTGTTTTGGGTGTTATTGTTCACTACTACTACTACTACTACTATTACTACTATTACTACTACTATTTTTGTTTTTTGGGATGTTTCGTGTTCTTTTCGTTTTTATTTTTGTATTTTATTGTCTTAGTCATCATCTTTTTTTTTTCTTCTGTTTCTTCTTCTCTTTTCCTTCCTTTTCTTTTCTTTCTTTTCTTCTTTTCTTTTTTC
>NC_059283.1:4626011-4628511 GCF_017591435.1 Portunus trituberculatus | reverse complement strand
GCAAAAACTTTTCCATCTGAGGGTCGCAAAGTTAGCAATATTGGCAACACGCTCTCCTCATGACGTATCCCTCCTCCTCCTCCTCCTCCTCCTCCTCCTCCTCCTCCTCCTCCTCCTCCTCCTCCTCCTCTTTTTTCTGACCTTTTTCCTATTTTCCTATATTTTTCCCTTTTGTGTGTGATTTGTTTTTGTCTTCGCTTTCTCTTACTATCCTCCTCCTGCTCCTTCTCCTCTTCCTTTTCTTCTTCTTTCTCTTCATGTCCTCCTTCTCCTCCTCCTCCTCCTCCTCCTCCTCCTCCTCCTCCTTCTCCTCCTCCTCCTCCTCCTCCTCCTCCTCCTCCTCCTCCTCCTCCTCCTCCCTTTTCTGTCTTTTTATCTATTTTCCTATACTTTTTTCCTTTTCCTGTGATTTTTTTTCTCTAATTCTTCTCTTTCTATCCTCCTGCAGCCTCTTCTTCCTCTTCCTCCTCCTCCTATTCCTTTTCCTTTTCTCCTATTTTTTCTCTTTTTCCTTCTTGTGTGTGATTTTTTCTTCTCTTCTCTTTTTCTCTCTCTACCCCTGTCTCCTCTTCTTCCTCCTCCTCCTCCTCCTCCTCCTCCTCCTCCTCATCCACTTCTCTTTCCCCTTCCCTCTCCTCCCGTTTTGTGTGATTTTTGTTTCCTCCTCTTTTTTATCCTCTCTTTCTTTTTTTTTTTTTTCTTCCTGTCTTCTCCTCCCTACTTCTTCTCTTCCTTTGTATGTTTCTCTCTCTCTCTCTCTCTCTCTCTCTCTCTCTCTCTCTCTCTCTCTCTCTCTCTCTCTCTCTCTCTCTCTCTCTCTCTCTCTCTCTCTCTCTCTCTCTCTCTCTCTCTCTCTCTCTCTCTAGTCACCCTAGTCACCCTCTCTCTCTCCCCTTCTCTTTCTTTCCCTCGCTCCCCATATGTGTTTTTTCCCTTTATTTTCCTTGTCTTTACATTTGCAGGGATCCTTGCATCTGTCTTTGTATTGCATCATTTTTCCCTCCCATTTTTTCCCTCTTTCCTCCACAGGTGTCTTTCGCTTTCCTTCCATCATGGCTTTCTCAAGTTTCCCTTTTTTCTTTTGACTAATGTATGTATGCCCCCTTTGTTTTCCTCAGCTTCCACCCCCTCCTTTTTCCCTTTCCCTTCTTTTCTTCTCTTATTTCTTTGTCTCTTGTTTGTTTCCCTCAGTAACTCCTGTTGTATTTGTCTTAATTATCTCTTCACCTTCTCTTGTCTTGTCTTTCTCTATTCTTCTCTTTTCTCTACTTTCCTTTCTGTTTGTCGTTGCTCTCTCTTTAATTGATTATAATTTTTTCTTTTTTTTCTATCTATTTCCTTTCGTTTTTCTTCATATTTATCTTTTTCTTTGTTTTCTCTTGTTTTCCTTTTTGGTTTTGTTTCCAGTTTCCTTCCATTTTTCCTCATGTTCTCTTTTCACTCGTTTATGCTTCATCCTTTCTATTCGTTTTTCCCCTTCTGCCCAATATCTTTTTTCCTTTGATGATCTGTTCTATCTTCTTTCTATTCCTCTTCATTCCTTTTCTCTTTTCTCTTTTCTCTTCCCTCTTCTCTCGTCCCTCCCTTTCCCTCTCTTCCAGGAACGTCCCACATCACCTGAGGTTTTTCCCATCAAAAAACTTTTCTCGCTTCATATCGCTGTCCTTCCCGCCTCGCCCGCACCGCCTCCTCTTTCTCCTCTTCCTCCTCTTCCTCCCCAGCCTTCTCCCATCCTTCCGCTCCCAGGGTATCGTGTGTCTCGACTCGTCTTGTAAAATGCTAAGCTGGTGTGTGCCTTAGGATCGAGTGGCAAAGAGGAGCTGCTAACTTTATACTCAGTAGCCCTCACTCTCTGCCTTACCTTGATTTGAGTGGAGTCTTAACCTACTAAGCTATCACGAAGCCTTTATTTGCATTTAGTTATAATGTGTACAGTTTATCATTGTCTCCAAGTTTATATGAACAATAGTTTTGAATCTTTAACATAAAAGAATACATAAAACATAAAAAGTCATTACGAAGCATTTAGTTATACAGTTATACTCAGGTCTTAAGATCTACGTTTTGTATTGTTTCTGAAATTAATCCCTTCAGTACTGGGACACATTTTTACCGTGAGATTTGTGTACGATTAGACCATTTATTAACATTAAGAAGGGTCAATGGAGATCAGAAGATTTATGGCCACAGTCTTCACTATTTTAATCCCACACACGAGTTTCTGAAGCTGTATAAAATCACCAAATAGTAAGCAGAATGAATACTGAAACGCGTCATGGTGCTGAAGGGGTTAATACTATAGTCTTAAATTTCTTGTCTAACCGTAAGTTGTAAGCCACTAACCCTAAGCTACCTGCCCTAAGCCACCCGTCTCTTAAGCACAGGTGTGAAAGTAAAAGACAGGTGAGATTGTAAGAGAAAACACTCCCTTCTCCCTTCTCGTATTCAAGAAAAGATATTGTGTTTTATTTTAAACATATTTTTCATGAAAGTTTTATAA
>NC_059283.1:4616011-4623511 GCF_017591435.1 Portunus trituberculatus | reverse complement strand
TCAATACTGGGACGCATTTTGACCATAATTTTTGGGTATGATTAAGACTATTTTACTTGCATTATGAAGGGTCTATGGAGGTAAAAAAAAAAAAAGTAATGGCCAGAGTCTTTACCATTTTAATCCCCTCATAAGTTTCTGAAGCTGTATAAAATCGCTAAATAGTAACCAGAATGAATATGAAAATGCATCCTGGTACTTTAAGGGTTAAGTAATGGGATAGACTGAAAACAATGTATCGTTCTTTTGTTTGTCCATATGCGTACTTTTAGATTTGACTCGTGGTGTATCTGGTGTGTTTTCTGATGGCTTTGTGAGACGTGGAACTGAGGAGTCTTGTGTCTGTCTGTTTGTATGTCTTATGTCTTTATGTGGATGTTTTTATGTTTTTGGATTATATTGATGTCTTCTTCTTCTTCTTCTTCTTCTTCTTCTTCTTCTTCTTCTTCTTCTTCTTCTTCTTCTTCTTCTTCTTCTTCTTCTTCTTCTTCTTCTTCTTCTTCTTCTTCTTCTTCTTAGAACAAGAATGAATGTCCGTTTATCTTACAGAGTTAGTAGAAATAGTAGTAGTAGTAGCAGCAGCAGCAGCAGCAGCAGCAGCAGCAGCAGTAGTAGTAGTAGTAGTAGTAGTAGTAGTAGTAGTAGTAATAGTAATAGTAATAGTGATGATGATAATAATTACAATAATAATAATAATAGTAATAATGATAATAATAATAATAATAATAATAATAATAATAATAATAATGATGATAATAGTTGTAATAATAATGTAATAATAGCGAGGTCTTAGACAAATGGTAACGAAATAAACTTCACAGAGCCGGGAGCAAATTGTTTTTAATCTGTTTCGCAACTTTCCCAAACTAATTTCATCATTGCAATAGTTTACAGATGGTTATTTAGATCAGACTTTTGATTAATCCGAGACTGAGAGATTACGGTAATTCACAACTTTTGTAACTCTGTATAAAACAAATGACTTTTTTGCTACTTTTCTTGAGGAGACATCAATTTTGTATTCTGTGTAAGCGTGTGAACTTTTTGGGTTACAGTATCACGTTGTTTGTTTTCCTGTAACACATGTGATATACTTACATCATGATAAAATATAAGAAGATAGATGAAAATAAGAGAGATGAAGGAAAAGATAGAAGAGGAAGAGGATGAACTAAGGATATCAGGGCCAAGGAAGAAAATTTGCTTATTTGTAACCAGTAGCCAGAGAAATCATACAATATTATGACAGATCGGATCACAGTAAGCACAATACGTAGAAACACAAAGAAAGAATAGTTATTAGCATTGTTATTCATTATTTTCAGGGTGTTTCTTTTAAGCCACAGTCAAGTCAACTAATGCATTGGAGACAGTAAAGGTGAAGGCTCCTCTGACCTACTCCATTTGTGCACTTTGCCATTAACTTTGCGCAGCCATTGGAAATTAAAAAGGATAGTGTTTATAAGCTTAACTTTTCACCTGTACATATGAGATCTTTAACCTTTCACATTATATTCTTATACACCATACCTTTCACAATAATGATTTACTACAGTTCATTTGGCTATACTTTGATTCAGGTACCTAGATTTATAACACACTAGTTTGCTACAGCTTTAGGAAATTAAACATCATAAAACTTTCTCACTGTAGCTTGAATCATAATGTTTCTCCTAAACTAACTATATCTTAATTAGTCACAGCTTTATTTAATTCGTCTTATCTAACTGCGCTTTATTAAGTTTTACCGTTATTAATCACACTTTCTTCTACTATTCATTAACTAACCACACCTTGCTTCATTACACCTTAATTAATCATCTTAAATAGCTACACCTTATCTTTTCTGCCTACATCAATCTCACCTTAATTTCCTACACCTTAACTAACCACACTTTAATTACACTTTCACCTACTACACTGTCACAAGAACAACAGGAAATACACTGTAAGAAACCACCGACTACACACGACACTCTCTATACAATTTTCACCAAGCGCTGTACTATGCAAGGGTCGAGGCATCATCCTTCCACACAGCACCTCGATTTCCCTCACAAAGATCAGGTTTTGCGGCAGTTCAAGCCATGGACGATTCCCTCTCTCAGAATATAACTCCGGAAGGGACAATAACTATGTACTCGTAAGTGTGGAGGTCTCGGTGTGCTCGTAACTTCAAGCCTCATCTTTTTTTACGCCTCAGTTTTACCGGCGTAGTTTGAGCACAAGAGCCACGAGTGTTAGGTGTGTTCGCGCTGCCTGATTGCGTCATTCATATTATAGTAACCAGACGATGTTGTATTTCACTGCTGGGAGGAGGGAGGACACACACACACACACACACACACACACACACACACTGGTATCTGAAGTCACTGAGGGAATTCATATCAAAAGGAAGAACAAAGGAAGGAAGAAAGTCATTAAAATTTAACAGCCTCGGGTGAGGATACGTAATTTCTCTCTCTCTCTCTCTCTCTCTCTCTCTCTCTCTCTCTCTCTCTCTCTCTCTCTCTCTCTCTCTCTCTCTCTCTCTCTCTCTCTCACTGTATCCGTGTGAAGATATCTGCCTCTTTTTTTTTCCCCTCACTTCCCGACACTGTTTTCCCGCGCTGGCAACATCGCTGGAAAGAAGAATTTTTCCTCCTTCTTCTGATGATTTTTCTTTCGGCCGACATGGGTGCGAAGGTAGATTTTTCCCGATACTTTTTTGGGCACGGAAGCGCGGGCGGGGTGAGCACTGCTTAGGCGGGCGAGGCGCGAGTTGTGTGGAGGTGGAATTTTAAAGCGGGCTCAGGCAGTTGGTGGCGTTGCAACCTGGTGCTATTTTTCATTCAACCTTCGCTCAGAGGGTGAAAGAAGAAGAGGAGGAGAAAGAGCAGGAGGTAAAACGGGAGGAAGAGACAAAGTACAAACATTTCTCTAATAAACGAACGCATTTTTTCCCTTCCGTGGTATCCTTTTCCTGCTTTTCCCTCCGTTTTACTCCATTTCGCTTCGCCAGTCTTGATTAAAAGAAAGAGACCAACCTGCTGCCCTCCTCGTCCTCTTTAAGTCATGCGTTCGTGCTCCTGTTCGTCATCGCTGGCACTAGGAAGGGAGAGGAGGGAAGAACGACTCCTTGGCACCCTCCCCCAACCTCCCCCACTCTCCTACTCTCCCCACTCTTCCCCACTCTGGCACTGATTTAAAATGCACAACCCTCACCACTTTCTCGGGACTTTTGGAGCATTATAACGTAGACTTTGCCCTTACTTTTCCTCCTCCTCCTCCTCCTCCTCCTGCTTCTTGATCTTTCCTCCTATTCCTCCTTTTCTTCCTCCTCTTCTCCCACTGCTGCTTTTCCTCCTTGCATTAATCACCGGCGTTACCCTCAGCACCAGGAGTTGTGGATGCAATTCATATTTTAGCATCTCTCTGGCCTTTCATTTCACATGCCTGCCGCTTACCTGGAAGAGGCGAGAGAGAGAGAGAGAGAGAGAGAGAGAGAGAGAGAGAGAGAGAGAGGTTTTTATGACTTTTAACTAGTGAAATGAATGATTGTCTAGTAAGGGAAAGGAAGGGAGATGTAACGAGAGAGAGAGAGAGAGAGAGAGAGAGAGAGAGAGAGATGGTTTTTGTGATTTTTAACTAAGGAAAAGAGAGGGAGATGTAACGAGAGAGAGCGAGAGAGAGAGAGAGAGAGAGAGAGAGAGAGAGAGAGAGAGAGAGAGAGAGAGAGAGAGAGAGATTTTTAACCGGTGAAATGAATGAAAGACCAGCAAGAGAGAAAAAGAAAAGTGCAAGCAATTGAAAACGAGCGAGCGATGCAGAGAGAGAGAGAGAGAGAGAGAGAGAGAGAGAGAGAGAGAGAGAGAGAGAGAGAGAGAGAGAGATACACTTGACGTCAGCTTGCGGTATCCAGTCCGATTGTTATTGTAATAGCGAGTTTACCTGTTTTACCTTTTACCTTAATTAAGTAGCGTTATCCAGGTGAGTGCTGCCAGGTAAGGATAATCGTGATGAAGAAGGGCAAGGAGGCTTTGGTAATTAGAATACTGGTTGTGATGGTGGTGGTGGTGGTGGTGGTGGTGGTGGTGGTGGTGGTATGCTGGCTTGTATTACCATGGTTGTGGTAATCAGGTTACTTCTGGCCAATAAGATTAAATAAGATAATTAACCCAATTGAATTATCCCCCCGAAATTAATTTATTTTTGGCGACATGCTTGTTTTTTTGTGATATTAATCGTGTTATTTCAACCTCAGATATGCTAATTTGGTTTATTAACACAACCTAATTTGATTTTGTGTCCATGGTGTTGCAGTTCACAGCGTGTGTTGCGATGTGACGCTTGTTATTACTGTTATTGGTTGTTACGTTAATCATTGCTCCATGTATGTGTTATAGAGTCAAAGGTGAACATGATATACAATTAAAATGCGAAATTTGTAGATATGTTATGATAGTTGTTGGTCATTTATTTGCCTTTTTTATTACGGAATATCATCATGGTATAGAATTCAATCATTATATATTGAATCAGGATATTAGACTTGCTAATTGTTATATTATCCATAGATGTACGTATATTTTAGTAGTAGGATGGAAAGCATTATACATAAATTTGATGCCTGTTATTATTATTTGCTTCTTATTGCATACTTAATATATGTCATCAGAAGTAACACTTAAATTTTTATATGGGTGTTGTTATAATTCCTGGTTTTATTTTGTTTATTGTTGCATATTTTAATTGTGGAATCTTACGTCATCGTGATGTAAAACTTATACGTAAAACTTCAGGGACAAAGTTACTCTGAATATTTGGAAACTGAAAAAAGTATTAGAATATTCAATGATAGTAGTAAATTAATATGAGACATTTGTTTTCATTGGCTATAAAGGAGAAATGGCAGTTTGAGCATAGCTGTGATAATGAAGTGAATTCCGAAACCTTGAAATGCACTGAAAATTCAACGCAATTAGTAGAAAATACAGTTGATGATATTCATTTGCCTCATAATTAGGATGGAAACAGCAATCTCACTTACCGAACTGAAAATGAAACCTAATAACAATAACAAGGCAGTGTAGACGATATACTGCAAACCCAACATATTTGATATAAGGAAAGAGAGAAATTTAAACCAACACATTACAATCTGAATATAAACGCAGTGACATTCTCATATCTCCGAATTGAAGTATTGACAGAGTTATAAAAAAATATACTGAAAAATTCCCCGTTTCAGAGAGAGAGAGAGAGAGAGAGAGAGAGAGAGAGAGTATATCCCAACACATCATCAGGATTAAAACACAGAGGCACACCTAACGTGCTCACTCCCATAATGAATAAAGACATTATACTGAAAACTTCTCTTGATGAATAGACAAAGAGAGAGAAAAGGAGAAAAACAGTAACACTCCACATTATTGTTCGAAGCACACTGACACACTTAACCTTATGACTTACAAATTGATTATAGACGATATACTAAAAAAAAAAAACATACTAGATAAATAAATGAAAGAAAATAGAGATAAAGAGAGGAAAAACAGAGCAAGAATATTCCCAACACATTATTTTCAACCGTGACGTAAACAATGTACAGACAAAACACTGATAAAACCTATAACACTAAATAAATGAATGCAGAAATAGAGATAAAAAGAGAGAGAAAACAGAGCAGGATCCTCCCATTACATTAATATCAACAGTGACGTATTAACTGAGTACAGACGATATAATGAAAAATAACCATCACACTAGGTAAATAGATGCAAAAATAGGGATGAAAAGAGTGAAACAGAAGATAATACTACCATTACATCATTATCAAAATTGACTTATACACTGATTAAAGACGACACAAGGAAAGAAATGCCATCATACTAAAGAAATAAATAGAAAAAAAAATAAATAGAGAGAGAAACTAAGCGGAATACTCCCATTACATTGATATCAAGATTAATTTATAAACTGATTAAAGACGATATAATGAACAAAAAAAAATCATCATACCAAATAAATTAATGCAAAAAAAAAAGGAGAAAAAAACATTGGCTTAAAACTGAGTAGAGACGAAATACGGAAACAAAACCATCATCCTAAATTAATAAATAGAAAAAAAAGGGATAGAAACAGAGAGAAACAGAGCAAGAATACCGCCATTACATCATTATTAACACTGACTTATAAACTGATTAAAGACGAAATACTGAAGAAACCCATCATCCTAGATTAATAAATAGAAAAAAGGGATAGAAACAGAGAGAAACGAACAAGAATACTCCAGTTGTATCATAACCAACATTAACTTAAAGCTGATTAAAGACGATACAGTGAAAATACAAAAAATCATACCAAATAAGTAAATGAAAGAGAGAGAGAGAGAGAGAGAGAGAGAGAGAGAGAGAGAGAGAGAGAGAGAGAGAACAGAATACTCCCATTACATCAGTATCAACACTGAATTATAACTGAATAAAGACGAAACACTGAAGAAAACCCAGAATACTAGATAAATAAATAGAGAAATAAAAAAGATAAAAAGAGAGAAAGAACAAGAATACTCCAGTGACAATTTTAAACTTTGATTTACAACTGAGTACAGACAAAACACTGAAGAAAATATCATACTAATTAAATAAATGCTAAAAAGATGAAGATAAAGAGAGAGTTAGAGAGAGAGAAGCAGAACAAGAATACTCCAGTTACTTAATTTTAATCTTTGACGTACAACTGAATAAAGACGAAACACTGCAAAAAAAAAAAACATCATGCTACTGTAATTAGATAAATGCTAAAAAAATAAAGAGAGAGAGAGAGAGAGAGAGAGAGAGAGAGAGAGAGAGAGAACATAATTTTAAACACTGACTTACAACTGGGTACAGACGAAACACTGGAAGAAAATATTATACTAAATAGACAAATTGAAAAATAAAGACAAAAACAGAGAGAAATAGACCTTAAATACTCCCAACACATCATTAAGACCAAAACTCACTGACACACTTAACCAACTCACCTGCAAGACTGATAAAGCCAAGACAGGTAAGCTAGTTAAGCCAGCCAAGCCACTCCCTTCACCTGACGTACCTGAGGCCTTGGTTCAAATCAGCGTTGCCACCACCACGGATGATCACACTAATCTCTGCCCATCCGATTAATAACGCCGCGCTGGCAACACTGACGCCTGCTAGATCATTGAAGCTTTCTAACGATAGTAGAACGAAGCCATTACGAGAGAGGCATGAGGAGGAGGAGGAGGAGGAGGAGGAGGAGGTGGTGGTGGTGGTGGTGGAGGTTGGTAAAGGTGTGTGTCCCGTCCGTCATCTGTCCATTACCTGTCCTCCTCCTCCTCCTCCTCCTCCTCCTCCTCCTCCTCCTCCTCCTCCTCCTCCTCCTCCTCCTCCTCCTTACTTCCATTTTCGTGATATTACTTGAATTCTACTTCTGCCTTTTAGTTTCCTTCATTTCTCACCTCCTCCTCCTCCTCCTCCTTCTCCTCCTTCTCCTCTT
>NC_059283.1:4583511-4603511 GCF_017591435.1 Portunus trituberculatus | reverse complement strand
GAAAAGAATTGAAAGTGGTACTGGAGAATAGGGAAGTTCTGTCTCTCTGGCTTTCTCGCTGGCTCTCTCTCTTTCTCTTTTCTCTCTCTCTCTCTCTCTCTCTCTCTCTCTCTCTCTCTCTCTCTCTCTCTCTCTCTCTCTCTCTCTCTCTCTCTCTCTCTCATTCTTTCTCTTTCTTTCTTTCTTTCTTTCTTTCTTTCTTTCTTTCTTTCTCTCTCTCTCTCTCTCTCTCTCTCTCTCTCTCTCTCTCTCTCTCTCTCTCTCTCTCTCTCTCTCTCTCTCTCTCTCTCTCTCTCTGTGTGTGTGTGTGTGTGTGTGTGTGTGTGTGTGTGTGTGTGTGCAAATGGGGAAGAGGCGTAGAAAAGGTAATAGAAAAACACTCATAATTTTTAGCCTCATATTCATTCACTACGATGTTCATGACGGCGCGTAGTGGAGCAGTTCCCCTTTACGTCAACTCACAATCGTTACAAATACCGAACGAAAAGCAAGACAGTAAGGAGCTTTGAGGTAATTGAGTTGATGTGTATGTAACTCATAGCCTCCCGTTGAAACAAAAAGAGGAAAACAATAGATATCATAACGAAAAATAAATGAAAAGTGTGTTTCCATGCATGCACTCTTTAAGTATCTCCCTCAAGCCCCCGTGAAAAAAAGAAAAGATGAAAAGCGGAGGAAAATTAATTGTTTCTGGAGTAAAAGGAAACGAAACAGAGCGACTGGTGCGAGTGAAAGCAAAATGAAATCCGCTTGTGAGTGTTTTAATATTCACACAAGGTATGAATTTAATGCTACCGCCGAGGGAAAGGGAAAAAAGCACAGAGGAGGAGAAGGAGGTGGTGGTGGTGGTGGTGGAAGAGGAAGCAGTCTAGTACGTCATATTTGCTTGGCTGCTGGAGGTGTATAATAATATTTTCCGCTGACATACGTAAACCTGGCGCAGCTCAGTGACGTTAAGTGTTATAAAGTGCCTTGCCAGAGTGTACGTTACTAAGGACACCTACTTCACCTGTGCTACCTGTGCGGCGCCGGGCAGGTACTTACGAGAATGAAAACTCAGCAAAACTCAGGATCTCAACCTGGAAATGAACAGACCCTTGATATGAAAGTTGGCGGAAGAAAGAGTTGATTCATGGTTGAGTTTTCTTTTTTTTTTTTTTTTTTTTTTACCTGCCTGTTCATTTTGCTTTTGCGGTGATTGATGTTTGCTCAGTGGCTCCCCGCGTGCACGAGTCCCCCGCCGCTTTCGTACGCCCCGTGTAGGACATTGTTGTACTTTCAAATTGATGCGAGGGAGGTAATTTCTGGTGCACTTCTGAGTGAAATGAGGACTGAGGGAATCATATTTGCTTCCACTTGATGATGCACGCTTATGTAGACGACAATTGCTGAGAGAGAGAGAGAGAGAGAGAGAGAGAGAGAGAGAGAGAGAGAAAGGAGCATTTTTGTATCAAGCTGTCGCCTCCTCCTCTTTCATGTACGCTTATGTAGACGACAATTGTTGAGAGAGAGAGAGAGAGAGAGAGAGAGAGAGAGAGAGAGAGAGAGAGAGAGAGAGAGAGAGAGAGAGAGAGAGAGAGAGAGAGAGAGAGAGAGAGAGAGAGAGAGAGAGAGAGAGAGAGAGAGAGAGAGAGAGAGAGAGAGAGAGAGAGAGAGAGAGAGAGAGAGAGAGAGAGAGAGAGAGAGAGAGAGAGAGAGAGAGAGAGAGAGAGAGAGAGAGAGAGAGAGAGAGAGAGAGAGAGAGAGAGAGAGAGAGAGAGAGAGAGAGAGAGAGAAAGGAGCATTTTTGAATCAAGCTGTCGCCTACCCCTCCTCCTCCTCCTTTTTGTATCAAGCTGCTTCCTCCTCCTCCTCCTCCTCCTCCTCCTCCTCCTCCTCCTCCTCCTCAAGAAAGTTAATTTGATGCGGTGCTTTTACACACTCCCTAACGACTCCTGGGTGGGTCGCGGCGCTGAAGTTGGGCAGTGTCTGTGTTTTCTGGTCGTTTTGTGCTCCCTGGCGCGGCGGGGAAGGCGTCGAGAGTCGCTGGAATCATTGCTTCATTCACGTCGCATCGTCACTGTTCTCACCAACCAATGACTGTGTTGTTTTCTTCTCTATTTATTTATGATTTTAGTTTTTTCATATTTATTTTTTTTATTTTGTCTGTATTTACCTATGACTGCGTTTTCTTAATTTGGTTATTTGCTATTGTTTGTTTAACCTCTTCAGTACCATGACGCGTTTTCATATTCATTCTGCTTACTATTTTATGATTTTATACAGCTTCTGAAACTTATGTTGGGGATTAGAGTAGTGAAGACTCGTCATTAATCTTCTGATCTCCATAGGCCCTTCCTAATGTCAATAAAATGGTCTAATTGTACACAAATGTCAAGGGAAAAATTTGTCCGAGCATTGAAGAGGTTAAATGTTTATCTGTGTATTTATTATGTTTATTCCTTACTCAAAAGGCTGTAAGTCGTGTTTAATTCCAGCTTACCTTCACAAATAACAACAGCATGCATTCATTTTTCCTCTCACTGGACACACAAATCATTTTCCGCCAAACATTGAAACGACATGACAATTTCGTATTTGCCTGAAGCTTACTAACTTAAAGACCAACATGTGTACCGCCCTGACCCTCCCCCTGGGCACCTGACACTGCACCACCCCCACCACCTATCCTCTTGCCCCCCGCCCCTGCTGTGGAGCATAAATGGCCCGTGACGGAGAGCAACACACGGGAACATTGACTGAGGCGTGTGAGGAAGGGAACGGGTTGTGTTGTAGTGACTGGCTATTGTGCATATTAGCAACACCAAACTGACGTGTATTGTTAGCCACGTGTTTGTTTCGAGTGAATTCCGCTGCTCAGTTTGTGTTGTTCAGGTAGAATTTATTCGTAAGTGTGCGCAAGTTGAATGGAAATGCTTGTGTTGGTTGATTTGTGTTGCTCATAGGGTGTTTAATCACAAGGTTTGGAGTGTTTGAGTGTGCGGTGGTGTTGCAGGTGGAGGCGTGGAATGTTTCGTGTGCAGCTACTCCCCGCGGGGCAACTCCTCCAGGCTGGACGGCTGCACCAAGGCCAACTTTACCGAGGAGAAGATCGAGACGCGAGACTGTCCTCTGGGGTGCGAGTCGGTGGCAGCCTACGATCGTAATGGTAACTGTCCCTGCCTTCTTGTGTGTCCCCCGCCTTGCTCTGCTGCTGCTGCTGCTGCCTATGGTGTGCTTGCCTGCCTACTCTGCTTCCCCTGCCTCTCCTGCTTGGTTACATGTCTGCCTCCCTGCTTGCTTCCCTGCCTGCTCGACACCCTGTTTCATTCCACCTCATGTTCCATCTCGCTACTTGTGCTTCAACTTTTGTGTTAGTTTATTTTCCATTTTTTTCCTCCAGCATGAGTTTCGTTGTTTCCTTTTACGACTTTAGCTGCTGCAGTGTTTGCTGGTCTGCCTGGCATCGTCTGCTGCCTCTTCCTGTTTTCTGTTCGTGTCCTTCCCACCTGAAGTTTTTGGCTTGCGTTTGTGTTTCTTGCTTGCCAGTGTTGCACCTGCACCGCCTGTGTCGTGGTTTATCGCTTATCCTTGTCCCTCACCTGATTCTTTGCATTGTTCATTTAATTGTGCAAGTTTCAGTGTCGCTAAACACTGTGCCTGCATCCACCTGCGTGTATATTCCGCTTGCTTATGCCTTTTCCCATTGATTACTGAAGACCTGAGAGTATCCCCTCCCGCATGCTCCCCTCAGCACTGGCCTGCCTGCCTGCCTGCCTGCCTGCCTGCACCGTGGCTTGACGCCTTGCACCAGACGCCCCACTCGGGCGTCACTTCAAGCTGTGTTGGTGACGGTTCTGAGTGAGGTTTCTCCCTCAGATGAGCTGCTGAGCTACCACCGCAACTGTGCCACCAGCGACACCATCATGACCAACACCTGCGAGACATACACCAACATCATCCTGAAGCGCGAGGTGTGCTCTTGCGACTGGGCCTACTGCAACACCGCCTCGGGGGCCGCGCCTCTGTCCGCAGCGCGGCCGTCAGCAGTCTTCACGTCACTGCTGGTCCTGGGCGGTGCGCTGCGGGCCCGCGCGCTGGTATGAGGCGGCGCCGCCGTCCTACATGCTGCCGTTCGCACCGTCATGTATACATGTATATTTTTTTCCAAAGGTCACTTTAAGGTGAGCAGCTGCTGCTGTCTGGTAAATGTGCTTCAACACGAATCTTACGAGTGTAGGATCAGGCAGCGAGACGCTGGGAGGAGGATGCAGCGGTCCTAGTTCCGTATCCATACTCCACCCCAGCAGCCTCCGGATTTACAGCATGGCCCCGCACCGCTCTCCAGGGGGCTGTGCACAGCCTCACCGCACCTGCCGTGGCCGCGGGCCGCCCCCTCACCAGGTGATATGTAACCACGTTAAGTTGAAAAATAAAAGTCTGCGGCCCGCGACCCGAGACACCACTAGTCATGGCGCCAGGACCACCTCAGGCTAGTCAGCGGGCCAGAGTGCCCGCCGCTGCTGCCCCACGCTGCTGCCGCTGCCACTTCTCAACACGGAACTCAGTGATCTCCATGCTGTTGCCGCCGCTGTGCAGGGTCGCGGCGGGCGCCGAGGCAGGTCGCCAGCGCTTGCAGGGCACCGAGCTGCGTCTTTCTTCGGCGCACGGACTGGTAAGCCGTCCAGTAGAGTCACTCGCCACCTTGCAGTCCGAATTAGTAGAGGAGCGGCGCGAGAAGCCTCGCCGAGCTAGTCACAGTGGCACGCTCAGTGTGTCCGGGCCAAGCTTAGGTTTCTCTTTCACTTTGTGCTTATTTATAGAATTGGAGGCACTGATGTGGGAGGCCCCGGGGCGTGTCGGGGCCACACAGGGCCGCGGGGCTGCCGCGTCTTGCTGTCCTGAAACACGCCGTCTGGGCGCTCCGCGGCCCGCCGACGGTGCCTCAGAAGCAATAAGGACTTTGTTTAATGTGTAAACGTTAGGTACCTCCGTCACTGCCACGCCAAACACAGGACCGGTCTGGGCCGGGGGTCGGCGCCGCTCGTCCTCCCGTCTCGGCACCGCCAGACACCGCGGCGCAGCCTTAGCTTGTAGACGTCATGTTTTAAGTTAAATGAGCTTCCGTCTCTTTAAAAAAGGGATATATATATATATGTATTTTATAGATAGTTTTTGTACTTGTTTCACGTGAGCGAGGATGGCGTGTCGTGCTGGTGTAGGGCGTGCGTGTGGGCGGCGGGGTCAACACTCGCTGCCGACCACCACGCATCTCCCTCTAGTTGGCCACGGGCACGCCCGTGATCACGCCGCCAGTGGGCCGCGCCTCGGGAAGTGAATGCGTGCCCTGTGAGTCGCGGCAGTCCCTGCGCCCTGCTGGGGACCGAGGCGCCTGACGCTTTCCTTGACGATGCTTTACATGTACAGTTTTTTATGACGCCTCTGTGACCACTGGCATACGTCTTTCATAACGGTCAAGTCTATAATATATTATTCCATAGATTTTATACCACATTTTAGGTTTGTAAAAGATGCTATATATATAAAACATAAAGTGTATGTAATATACTTAAAAGTCTAGTGCCGTTTTAGGTTAGATAGAGAGTATATGTGTACTTGCAGGGTGACCACTGTGTGTTGTTGTGTGTTGGTCACCAGCAATCCTGCTTGACACACGACCAACACGGGAACACCTGGATGCCACCAACCACCTGCAACTCAACTGTCAATAAAATCTGAACGAGTTTCTCTATTTCACTGCAACCTGACATTCTTTGCATCACTGCTATGCATACCTGTGTGAGGAGCTGCCTGGAATATGACGTGCTGCTCATCCTTTTTACCTGAGCCCGTGTGTGCGCCGAGTAGCGCTGCCTTCCCCACCTGGAATGCCTTTCATTTCAGGATCCATAAAGACCATCCCATCAGTTCATTTTTCACTATTTTTCACCTTAACATTAATCTCATTAGTCACTTTTCATCAGTCTTACCTTAGAGTCCATTTTTCCTCCGTATTTTCATCTTTCGACGCTTAATATTTCAGAATCCGACTTTTACTTCTTATCTAAAAGATTTTCACTTATCGTTTCGTTCCTCCGAAATTTGTCACCTTAAATTATTCGTCTTAATTAAAAGTTAATTAAGCTTTCATACCTACCTGAGTTACCTGATAAATGTGAATGATGTGAACTGATGGCGTAGCAGAGAGAGAGAGAGAGAGAGAGAGAGAGAGAGAGAGAGAGAACAATGAATCAAATAAATGCGTTTCAGCTCCCTACACACACACACACACACACACACACACACACACACACACACACACACACACACACACACACACACACACACACACACTTTGATAACAAAAAGACCACTATAATAATTTCCGATTACAATCAAATTAGGCGAAACTTATGCCGAGTCTTAGGATAACAAGGTAACACAAATTACTTACATTACAAACCGTTTATTTGATTACACCTAACGCGATTACCTTCCACTCTCCACTCGCCACAAATCATGCAAATATAAGTGGATGAATTAATGTGTGGCTTGTTTTTTGTGCTCTCGTTTTTTTTTTTTTTTACTTTCTTTTTTAATGATTTTCTTTTTATTTGTGATGATTTGAATTCTATAAGTGGATGAATTTATATGTGCCTTGTTTTTTTTGTGCTCTCTTTCCTTTTCTTTACTTTGTTTTTTTTGTTTTTCTTTTCATTTGTGAAGATTTTAATTCTATAAGTGGATGAATTCATATGTGCCTTGTTTTTTTACTTTCTTTTTCCTTTTCTTTTTGTGCTTTTCCTTTCTCGGTGATGATTTGAATTTTATCCATTTGTGTTCAGCTCAAATTGACGCCAAAAAGATCAAGGTTATAACAATTTGATTTATTTCTAGATCAGTATTTTGCTAGGTGATATTTTTATGACGTATTTATTCATTTATTTTCCAGAGATAAGATTAGAATTATTGATCACTTGACATTGTTTTGGTGTGTGTGTGTGTGTGTGTGTGTGTGTGTGTGTGTGTGTGTGTGTGTGTGTGTGCAGAGCTGAAACATTTATTTGATTCCCGCCTCTCTCTCTCTCTCTCTCTCTCTCTCTCTCTCTCTCTCTCTCTCTCTCTCTCTCTCTCTCTCTCTCTCTCTCTCTCTCTCTCTCTCTGGAGCATTTGAATTTAAAGATGTTGCGCAGCATCAGAGAGAGAGAGAGAGAGAGAGAGAGAGAGAGAGAGAGAGAGAGAGAGAGAGAGAGAGAGAGAGAGAGATACAAGCGAAATCAAAAATATGTGAGATGACAGAGAAAGGAATACATCAGAGAGAAGATGAAAAAAATACCACGGACTGAGGAATAAAGAGAAACGAAAAATGACGCGATATTTTTGGAACAAAGGAAGAATATTGTTTAGAAGATTATCTCTCAGGAGGGAGGAACGAAGGGAAGGAGAGAAAAGATGAGAGAAAGAAAGACGAATAGATGAAAGAGAAGGAAGGAAAGAAAGAGGCCATATCGATAGATGAAATAAGAAGCGAAACATAAGAATAACATTTTGATGGGAAAAAAGAAGATACAAGAGAAAGATTTAAGGAAGAGATGTAGGAAAGGAAGACGAATAGATAAAAGAGAAGGAAAGAAACCTTATCGATAGACAAAACAAGAAACGAAACATAAGAATAACAGTTTGATAAGAAAAAAAAGATAGAAGAGAAGGATTTAAGAAAGATAATGTGTAATATGGAGACGGAAAGAAATAAGAGACGGAGAAAGATAACAGGAAATTAACTTTTGATATAGGACACCCAGAGAGAGAGAAAGAGAGAGAGAGAGATTTCACACCAATAAAGGCTCCAACACGTTCCAATTTCTGTGTCGTATTTGTAAAGACTTTTTTTTCACTGGAATTATACAAAAAAATGCAGGTGTACGTGATTAAGAGAAATTCTTTACCTCGCTAGCTGCCCGCGTCGCACTGGGGACTCTGAGGCGCGGAATGAAACTGTGGGATTTGTGAATAACGAGTGGAGTGAAGTTTTTACATGGAACTTCAATTTGTGAGTTAGCTGAGGGGTTGAAATGCTGAGGCGATGAGTACAGCTTCTATAGGAAAGGTAGATGGGAAAGTCGGTGTTTTGGTAATGAATGCAAGGTACGGGAAGGTATTGGAGTTATGAATGAAGCAAGATTAATCAGGTGAGGTGAAATAGTAAGGTGAGTCGAATTTATAGATTGAGGTTACAAGCTTCTACAGGAAAGTTAGATAGGAAAGTCGATGTTTTAGGTGTGTAAAATATGGTAAGATTTATTAACGAAAAAATAGTAAGGTGAGGTGAAATAGCGGTGAATTTATAAAGATCAAATGTATGCAGATCGAAAAATACACAGATTGAAGTTCCAAGCTTCTATAGGAAAGTCGATGTTTTGGTTGTATGAATGTAAGATACGGTAAGATATTGGATTTATGAATGAAACAAAAATAGTAAGGTGAGTTGAAATAGCGGTGAATGTATAAAGATCAGATGTATGTAGATCAAAGAATATACAGATTGAGGTTCCAAGCTTCTATAGGAAAGATAGATAGGAAAGTCGATATTATGAAATATGGCAAGATGTATAAATGAAACAAGAATAGTAAGGTGAGGTAAAATAAGGGTGAATGCATGCTGATCAAAGGATTTACAGATGAGATTCTAAGCTTATGGAAGAAAGGTGGATAGGAAAGTCGATGTTTTGTTTACGTGAATGTAAAATAAGGTTTATTTAAAGCATGGTATTGTGTCTGAATGAAACAAAATTAATGAAATAAGGTGAAATAAAGGTGATATATAAAGCAGAGGAATCTTCTAAAGGGAAGTTGAATGAGAAAATAGATGCTTTGGTTGCATGGATGTTAGATATGATTTTAAGTTGTGGTTTTGGATTTACGAGTGAAAATAAGAGGTACAAACAACTTGAAATAATATGAACAAAGTAGACAAATAGATGGACATACAAACAGGTGAAGAAAGATAAACAAACACAGACAAACATACAGACAGATAGATAAGAAGAAGCACACAGTCATAAACGAATAGGTAGACATGTAGGTAGGAGAGAAGACACACATAGATGCACAAGGCTTTCTTTTCGCCTCACCCCTATTCTGTCTAACTCGCTAATGCAAGAGTTAACCAGTACTCTCATAACTTTCTCTGGTAAACTCTGGAACTCCCTGCCTGCTTCTGTATTTCCAACTTGCTATGACTCGACTTAATTTAAGAGAGAGGTTTCAAGACATCCCTTTCTTTTGGCTAACTCTTTCGGACTTGCAAAGGGACTGGCAACTAAATGGGCCTTCTTTTTTTTTTTTTTCTTGGCCAGCTTTCCCCTCTTACATAAAAATAAAACGAAAGCATACAAATACACGTGGTAAGCCTGCAGGAGAGCACTGTGGGGCATTAACTCAATACACAGATGGGAGACTATTGATGTACACAGAGATAATTCATCAAAGTGAGGCAGTAAATCCTTTAAGGCTATTGCTGCTGCAAACTCCAATACACGATAGATAAACTAAAGAAAAACAGGAAGAGTAAACACAGATCAGAGAGATGGTAACACAAAGGGATAACTGAAATGTACACGTTTTTTTTACGAGTCGTGCCAACCATTAAGGAACGATAGAATAAATAAATGAATAAAAAAAAAACGGGAAGAATAAGCATGAGTAAGATAGATAATAACACTTAACACTGAGATTAATTTGAAAGTTACGTTTTTTAATGAATGGAGTAATTAATTAAGGAAGTTTAGGAGATATAAATACAGAAAAGCTAAAAAAGAGATTAAAAAAATAAAATAAACGATAACATACACTATAGAGATTAATTGAAGTAAAAAATACACGTTTTTCTCTAATAAACTTGAGTGATCCATTAAGGAAAATTAGAGCAAATAAATACGTTCAAAACAAAAACTCGGAGAGTAAACAAAAGATAAATGAACGATAGCATTGGATACATGAGGTAATTAGAATACAAGCTTTTTACAAATTGACTGATCCATTAAGAAAAATTGAAGAATGTAAATAAACAAGTAAACGCAAAAATGATAAACGGTAACAGAGTATGCATGAAATAATGATGAAAAAAAAAAAGATAATATAAGCTTTTAACAAATTGAGTGATCCATTAGAGAACATTATGGAAAAAGTAAATGTATATAGATCAAAGAATTTATAGATTGAGGCATAAAGTGAATGATGAAGGACAAACAAACAGGAAAACTCAATGCATCTGTTCCTCTCTCTCCCTTACCTCTCCCTTCCCTCTCCCTTCCCTATCCTTTCCCTCCTTCCTTCCACCCCTTCCTTCCCTCCCTGCGTCCTGGTGGAAAACGACAATTACCGTCAGAATGGAGCAATAGACAAGGAAAATGATAGATAAATAGAAGAAATAAAAGGAGAAATAGATGAAAAATAGAATACAGATAAAAAAAACAAAAGAGAAACGAGAAATTAGGAATGAGAGAGATAAATGAATAAATATGAATAAAAGAGAAAAAAATAGAGGGAGAGAGAAAAAATGGAGAATAAAGATGAATAAAAGTGAAAATACCCCAATAACGAACACATAAAAGAAACAACACAACAATTAAAACAGAACGAAATGGATAAACAAAACATTTAATGATACGTAAACACACACACACACACACACACACACACACACACACACACACACACACACACACACACACACACCCTCCCCCGCCCCAACCACTCCCTCCAGCACCCACGCCATGCCCATTTCAGAGGTAGAAGTGACCAAAGTAGCGTGGGCGGGCGGTGGGCGGATGGTGGGCGGGCGGTGTGGGCGGCGGGCGGCATCGAGGCAGTGTAGTGATGTTGATGGTGATGGCGATGTTATGGGATTCCGCCTCACTGACTTTCTCTCTCTCTCTCTCTCTCTCTCTCTCTCTCTCTCTCTCTCTCTCTCTCTCTCTCTCTCTCTCTCTCTCTCTCTATTGCATCATCTCTGCTTTCATCCATCCTTCCTTCTAATATGTTTTCCCTCCTCCTCCTCCTCCTCCTCCTCCTCCTCCTCCTCCTCCTCCTCCTCCTCCTCCTCTTAACCACCACCAGCCATGTCTATATCCTTTTTTCCCCCTTTTCCTTTTTCCCCTCGTCCTCTTACCACGCATTCCCTGCTCTTCAAAAATGGCCTGCAAGATCTTATCGAGACTTTCCCCCTTTTCTCCCCTTCTCTCCCCTTCTCTTCCCCCTTCCCCCTGAATAGCTAACGGGCACTTCTGATACCCCCTCCCTACCCCATCACCCTCCTTTTAACTGGTTGGCTTTTCCCTTCCCCTCTCTTCTTCCCCCTCTCTTTCCCCTCTTTCTCCCTCTCTTTCTCCTCCCTCTTCCCCTCAGCTGATGGGACAGGAAGGGGCGTGATGGGACCCTCCGATTTGCTGGCCCACGAAACGGTCCATCCGATCCGCTGCAACACTATTAATGTGTGTATTTAATTCTTTCAGTCGTGAATGTGCCTCTGGTTTCAATGCCCCCGAAATCCGGATGCGCTTATTGCTGTATTGATTCCGGATAAAGTGGGATCACGTTGTCTCTCTCTCTCTCTCTCTTTTTCCTCTCTTTCGTTTTTTTTTTTTTTTTTTTTTTGGGTGGGGAGGGGTCAGATCAGTTTCCGGAAAAGTTTGTGGTTCTTTTTCTGTGCTCTTTTTTTGGGGGGTTTTCTTTCGGTAAGTACCCCCGAAAAAAAAAAGTTTATTATACGTAATCATGGATGTCTCTTTTCCTGTGTGTGTGTGTGTGTGTGTGTGTGTGTGTGTGTGTGTGTGTGTGTGTGTGTGTGTGTGTGTGTGTAGCCCTAAACCATCCCCCGTCTTTTTTTTTCCTTCTATTCCGGCTTAACATTATAATCTGGGATTGGACTGTCGTTATTAGGTTAATGTATTATTGATATGAGACACTAATGGATTGCGCGCCGAGTGTGAGCGATAGACACTTCTTGACGCGACGAGTGACCTGCAGGAAGTGTGAGTGTGAGTGTGAGTGCGAGTGTGAGAGTGTGATTAATGAAGCATGGCCAGTTCTGCTTGGTGCTTCTTTTCTGTGTATGTGTGTAAAGCCACCGAGAGAGAGAGAGAGAGAGAGAGAGAGAGAGAGAGAGAGAGAGAGAGTACTAAAAAGACTCGATTATCTGCAGTTATTTGAAAGGGACTGAATAATTTTGGGTTGAAATATAAAGCTGAAATAAAAAGAGGAAATCCGAGAGCTTATCTTTTTCTAAACTTTATTAAAGGGAAAAGCTTGAATGTGCATGGAGTTAATTATATACACGAATATGTTCAAGTTACTACGAAAACGCTAACAGGTAATGAAATATAAGAAGAAACTTGACGCAAGGGAGACGCCACCGACAGACTTTGCATGGGAGATTTATACATGACATTCAGAATTTTACTCTCGAAATATTAGCAGCGAAAATTTTCCCTACAAATCATATCCCTCCTCTGGAAATATTTCTTTGCGAACTGTTCTCCTTTTTCAGAGTTTCCTAGTAAAATATTCCTTTGAAAAATGTTGAACCCTCAGAATATCATCGCCTTTTTAAAAAATATTGCCTACAACACAACAAAAATGTTTTCGCTCAAAATATTCTGTCACTAATTAGCATGATGACCGATCCTTCCATTAGGTCACGCTTGAAACTAATAAATATTGCTTTCCAAAAAGAGAATAGCAAATATACACCATCATTCTTTTGTGAACACTGCTAAAATGAGAGAGATCAGTGGTGCCTGCTACTGGAGCATCTACAACAGAGGATCTGATTACAGAGAAATGTGATCACTGATTCTTTTTTTTCTACATAAATTTAGCGGAAAATGATGAAAGGTTGAACAAAAGAACTCAAATATAAAAAAAAGCTTCACTTTTCATCAATCCCTAAACATGAAATGGCTTTACCTTGAAAACAAATGAGTGAAAACACAAATCAGGATAGAAAATATAAGATTCATATATTTCCAGACCTATCCACTCTGGAACTGCCTGCTTCTGTATTTTCATCTTCCTGTGACTTGACCTCTTTTAAGAGGAAGGTTTCAAGACATTTGTCCCTGAATTATGTTAAGCCGCCGTGGTACAGTGGAACCATGCGTGCTTTGGGGTCCGAGGGGTCTCTAAGCGCACGGGTTCGAATCCTGTCCACGGTCCGAGTCTAGGTTGGGGTTCCTCACTCGGGGCAACGGTTTCCTAGCGGGTGGGCTTTGAAATAGGAGGTACCACAAAAAGTATCCCCTTTAGCCCATAAATTCCCGTGAAAAGCCCACATGGTATAAAAAATAAACTATGACTGTTTTAGGGATCTGGCAATCAAGTGGGCCTTTTGTTTAGTTTTTTGTTACTCTTGGCCAGCTTTCCCTCTTACATAAAAGAATCATCGAAATTAGAAAAAAAAATGGTCATGAATACGAAGGAAATGATTATATGCAAGAATGAATTTTGAATAACGCAAAAACAACTACAATTATCATACGCAGAAAACAATGACAGCGAATAACAATGTACACGGTCATGCCAACTTAAATATATCTAAAAAAAAAAAAAAAAGTAAAAAATTTCACAACGACACTGTTAGACCTAAAAAAAAAAAAGAGAAAGGAAAGCTATACAAAAAACACTTCAGTTCAAATCCGCAACACTTAATAAGGCCTTAATAACATCAATGAACTACAAGAAGATACACAACAAACGAGAAAAGGCTGAAAAAAAAAAACATAATGACACCGCCACATGACACCAACAATGTACACGGTCATACCAATTATAATACTTAGAAAAAATAAATAAATAAATAAAAAATAAATAAATAAAAAAGGCAATATCACAAGGACACGTTTACCTTGAAAAAAGAAAAAAAAGAAACAATAGACAAAAAAACACACTAATTCAAACGCACAAGACTAAAGAAAACCAAAGTACAAACTCAAATAGCGTCAATAAACTACAAAAAGATTGAAAAAATACGAGAAAAGGCTGAAAAATGAAAAAAATAACACTTTACACTTCATAATAACACCGCCACATGACCGAAGCTTCAAACACTGACAGTAGAAATGGACTTTGGGGATGGAGTTTATCTTTCCCTTTGATATTTTTCGTGATCTTCCATTGTGGAGAAAGCAAAGACCATGTCAGACTAAAATCATTGACCGGGACACAGGCAGAGTTACGCTCACTTGTGCTAAACCCGAATGAAATAAACTTTTAAATTCACCTTTTCCTGTACCGTGCCAGAGAGAGAGAGAGAGAGAGAAATGTGTAGGGATTAAAGGTGTGCATGTCAGCTGATGAATTCATAATCTTTTGTTTTCTCGCTCTCTCTCTCTCTCTCTCTCTCTCTCTCTCTCTCTCTCTCTCTCTCTCTCTCTCTCTCTCTCTCTCTCTCTCTCTCTCTCTCTCTGACACAGTTTCGGAATTAACGTTGAGGTTTATGCATCAGAGAGAGAGAGAGAGAGAGAGAGAGAGAGAGAGAGAGAGAGAGAGAGAGAGAGAGAGAGAGAGAGAGAGAGAGAGAGAGAGAGAGAGAGAGAGTAATAGTAATAAAAAAAGAGACAAAATAGTGAAAGTTACAAGTCCACTCTCAACTCCGTGGGGGAAATTAGACATCAAGGAAGGAAAACGGGAAAGTGTTGCCATCAATACCCTCATTTTTCGCTCCTTTTTATTACCTCTAGCGAAAGACAGCCTCCCTCTCCTCTCACTCTCCCTCCCTCTCCCTCCTTCTCTCTCCCTCTCTCTTCTTGAAACAGTACTCGGATCTATTTTTAAAGGGAGAGAAAGGAACACACCACTTCACACCAGTCCCCACCAGTCATCACCAGTCACCACCAGTCACCACCAGTCCTCACAAGTCACCACCAGTCACCACCAGTCCACACCAATCCACACCAGCCCACACCAGTCACCACCAGTCACCACCAGTCACCACCAGTCCTCACCAGTCACCACCAGTCTACACCAGTCTTCACCACACCGGGCTATAGTAAATATTTAAGACTAGCGAACCAAGGACAGCATTGTAAAGAGAAGGATGGACACAATCTTCATCCACGCTTCGGAAAGATGTATGGTCCACGCGTGTTCCTTGAGGGTGAATGGACGGTCCCAGTGCGCTTCTCTCCTTCCACAAAACCATCCACGAGACAGCTGTTTGGTTTAGTTTTATCTTTTATATATATTTTTTTCATTTTTATTCTTTCCTTTTCCTCCTGCAACGCTTTTTCTTCTTCCTCGTCCTCCTCCTCCTCCTCCTCCTCCTCCTTCTTCTTCTTCTTCTTCTTCTTCTTCTTCTTCTTCTTCTTCTTCTTCTTCTTCTCTTTCTTTTAGTTTCATTTTTTTATCACTTATTTTCATTTTTCTTCCATCTTTCTCCTCCTATAACGTTTCCTCCTCCTCCTCCTCCTCCTCCTCCTCCTCCTCCTTCTTCTTCTTCTTCTTCTTCTTCTTCTCCTTCTTCAAATCCTCCTCCTCCTCTTTCTTTTAGTTTTATTTTTTAGCACTTATTTTCATTTTTATGCCATCCTTCTCCTCCTACAACATTTCTTCCTCCTCCTCCTCCTTCTTCTTCTCCTCCTCCTCCTCCTCTTTCTTCTTCGTCCTCTCTGGAAACTTGTCTTCAAATACTGGCGATGAAATTATTGTTGCCGTGATGGTTTGTGTTTCCGCGTCTGAAAGGAGAGGGAGAGGGAGGGGAGGGGAGGGAGAGGGAGAGGGGGATTGAGAGAGGGAGAGCGAGGAAAGGTGCGAGAGATGTAAGAAATAGTTGGGAAAGTATTCTACAGTTTTGTCTCGTCTTTCTTTTCTCTCTTTTTTTTCGGAGGCGGGACTAGAAAAGATATATTGATTGAATGGCTCTTGTTTATGACAGAGAGAGAGAGAGAGAGAGAGAGAGAGAGAGAGACGAAAGAGAAAATTAAGACATTGTTTCTCTTCCATGAATTATTTTTACCTGAGGAGGTGCATGAATTTTAAACAGTGGAGCGTAGTCAGAGAGAGAGAGAGAGAGAGAGAGAGAGAGAGAGAGCCGACACCTAGGATAATACACATCTCGTGTCAGACATACAAAAGAACAGACAAGCTAATCGAGAGAGGGAGTCTGTTCTTCTGTGTTTATAGCTTTTCTTTCCTCCCTTCCTCCTTCCCCTCCCTCTTCCCTTCCTTTCTATCCCCTTCCCTTCCTTCCCCTTCCCTACGATCCTCCCTTCACTTCTCCCTTCCCCCTTCAAAGTTTTGTATTCCCCTTTTTCATCTCTCTCCCCTTCCTTACGATCTTCCCTTCACTTCTCCCTTCACCTTCAAATTTCTTCTTCCCATCCTTCCCCTTCCTCACGATCTTCCCTTCACTTCTCCCTTCACCTTTAAAGTCGTGCATACTCATTTTCATCTCTTTATCCCTTCTGCTTTTCACCTTAACCCTAAATAAAGTCTCCCTTCATCCCTTCATCCTCCCTTCATCCACGCCTACACTGTATCACGTGCCCTTAAAACCTCTCTCAGCCTTACCCTAATGTATTCTACCACTCTCTTTCTAGCGATCTAAGTCTATGATTCCTATTTTCTAGTTCTTTCCTTCTCTCTATCGTTACTTTTTGTCCTAGTCACTCACTCTATTTATCTGTGGTATCCTTGGTCTTCTCTATCTTCTTTCTCACTCTCTACATCTCTATCTCTCCTGTCTTCTTATCTATTCTGGTTTTTCTCTTCCTATTTCTTCATTAACTGCAAGAAAAAACAAAAACAGCTTTATTATTCACCGTTTTCTTAAAGAAGACACGGCTTTACCTTGGAAACAAATGGGAATGCAAATTAAGAGAAAAAGTACGAGACACATATCCCAGAATCTACACAATAAAAACCCAAGGGAAACAGCCACGACTAAGGCACAAGGTAGAAAATATTAAAAAGAATCACGTTTTTTTCTGCCTTATAACTGAAGAAAATAGACTGAAGGAAAGTGGTAACTAGGACATGACAACGAAATATAAAAATGCCACGTATTTGAAGATTCCACGGAACGAATGCCTTAAAAAAAAACAGACATACTTAGACATGAGGTAGAAGACAATATTAAAAAGAGTCACATTTTTCCTGCTTATAACTGAAGAAAATAGATAGAAGGCAGATGGTAACTAGGACATAACAAAGAAATATAGAAAAGTCACGTATTTGAAGATTCCACGGAACGAAAACCTTAAAAAACAGATATTTAGACATGAGGTTTGAAGACATTTGTCCCTGTCCTTTGGCTAACTATCGACTCTGTAAGGAGACTAGTGACTGAGTGGGTCTTTCCATTCTTTATCTTTTTGTTGCACTTGGCCAGTCCTCCTCTCTTATATTAAAATGACAAAAAATATTAAAAAAACTCACATATTTCAGACTCTACCCAAGACAAAACCCTAAAAAAAAGGCATAACTAACACATATAGAAAAAAATACAAAAAAAAATCACATATTCCAAAAATCTACGAAAAGAAAAACCGTAAGAAGAAAAACAAGCATAACTAAGACAAATTTCCACTCACTCCTCGTCATCCTCACTGAATCTGCATCCCTATTTTCACTGCCCCTGCTTCCCTCCACCCAGATCTTCCTCGTCCTCTTCCTCTTCCTCCCCTGCATCGCTAACGAGGAGGAATGAGAAGACGAACCCGCAATGCTCACTCCCTCTAGTTTGGTGTGTGTGTTAAGCGCCCTCCCGCCCCAAGACCCCCGTTAACCCCGCCCCTGGGCCCGCTCCTCATTAGGTTAGCTGGCTCTCCCCTCGTGTGCTGCCTTGGCTGTTAGATCTCCCCAGAGGCTTGTGGAGGCTTGGTTAGTTCCCCTCCCTCGCTCCCTTCTTCCCCTCATCCCCTCATCATCTTGTAGCATGCGTAATCCTCCCCTCTCCATGTCCCCCCCTCCTTGTCTCTGTTTCTCCTAGATTCTCCATCTCCGTCTCTGATCTTTCCTCCTTTTCTCTGGTTCTCCTTGTCTTTCTCTCTCTTTATCTTTCTATGCCTTGATTTCTCTTTCTGTTTCTCATGTCTTTCCTTACCCTTCTTGTCCCCTACTCTTCCACTTTTCTCCTCACGTTTCTCTTCACGCGCCTTCCTTTCCCTCTCCACGTCTTAACCTCTACCCCTTCACGCCTCTCCATGCTCCTCCTGCTCCTCCACTTCCCTCTTCAAGCCCCAACCTTTCCTTCCTCCTCGACCTCCACGCCTCTCCACGCCTACCACTTCTCTCCCTCTCTCTCCATAGCCCACTCTAACCTCCATCGTCATCCATCACAGCGGCCAATCATACGCGCGTGGCAGCATCCTGACGCCATCAGCTCACCCATCCACCAGCCTCGCTAATTAATGAAACGAGACCCCCTGTGCTTACCCTCCCCTTCTCCCAGCCCTGCCCTTTCCTGCCTCGTCATCCTCAGTTACTCCGCACGGCACTACTCAACTGTCTGCTGCCTTACCTGTCTTCTTATTCCTCTTATTCTTACTTGTTTGATCATGAGAATTTTAGTCCCTTAACGTATATAGGTACATCTAAGGCACGTCCAGGGCAGTGTTCCCCCTTCCATGTCCCTTATGACCCTGTGTCCCTGAGGCGCCGTTGAGCTCAATGACACATCTCCAAGCCGCAATGTCCCAAGTCCCGCCAACTTCGGCTCGCTAACACTTTCCCCACAGCGCCTCTGACATTAAGATAGCCCGCCTGATAATTCCGCAGTCAGAGCACTCCCCTTGGCGCTCCTGAAGGGTGAGGGTGGTAAGGGCTCGCCACACCTCTATTGGTTTCTATATCACGCATCGTTATTGTGTATTGTGTAATGTTAGATATTTTTGTGTTTTCTTTGTGGCTTTGAGTGTTTTGGTAGAGGTATTACACTGCTCGCCACGACGCTATCACATCACAACACCACAATCACCACATCGCAATACCAGACAACACCACAACCACCAAAACATCGACTAAATCTTATATTCTACTCTACAGGCCTCTTGAAAAGTCACTAAACCCAAACACACCACAGCACCACGTCACAACACAACATCATAACACCTCAACAACACCACAACACCACCAAAACACCATCTAAACCACCTACACTCCTCACCTCTTAAAAAATCAGTAAACACACCACACATACCACAACGCCACACACACCACAACACCACACAAGCCTTCCCTGTTCATCTTGCAGCCTCACGTTCCCTCTGCTAGCCTCCATCCCCAGCAGCAGTGTCCCTATTAAGGCTTCTCCGTGGAGTTTGAGGGGCGCTGGTTCCTCTTAATTACCAAGGAGTCCACGCTTCTCTTTGGGTCCCCGGCGAGGCTGCGTCTGCCTGCCCGCCTCTGATGGACCAGCCTTAGCGGACACCTGATACAAATTGCCCACAGGAGCGCCAGGTGTCGTGCGAACCAGCCAGGAATTAAGGACCGTGAAGGAACTGAGAAAGGCGGTGCAGGAAAAGCTTGATGGATATCCTTAAGGGGAAAAAATTGAAAGAAAGTGAAGAAAAGAAGCTGGAGAAGGACGGAGGGAACATCGAGAATACTGAGAAATGAGAGAAAAAGAAAGAAAAGCGTGTTAGTTATCCTTCTTTGGGAAAAGACGAAGGAAAGAGATAAAGGTGATGGAGGAAGCCGTGGATGAGTGAGGGATAGTAAAAGGGAGGGAGAGAATAAAGGAACTGTGAAGGAACTGAGGAAAGGGAGGAGGAAAGACGTGATGGTTATCCTAAGGTAGAAAAAAAGAAGGAAGGAGAAAAAGGTGATGAAGGAAGCCGTGGGTGAGTGAGGGAGAGTGAAAGGGAGGAAGAGAACGCTGAGAATAAAGGAACCGTGAAGGAACTGAGAAAGGGGAAGGAAGAAAGACGTGATGGGTATTCTTTGTGGGAAAAATGAAGGAAGGTGATGAAGGAAGCTGTTTCTGAATCAAGGAGAGAGAGAGAGAGAGAGAGAGAGAGAGAGAG
>NC_059283.1:4568511-4578511 GCF_017591435.1 Portunus trituberculatus | reverse complement strand
GAGGAAGAGAATGGAGGGAAGGAGGAAGGGAAGAGGAAGGAAGAGGAAAAGTAAAACAAGAACTGTGCTGTTGTTCAGAGAGAGAGAGAGAGAGAGAGAGAGAGAGAGAGTAATGCGTGACTGACCACATTTATACGCGACAAATGTGGTTATTGCAGTTTTTATTGTGGTTTTTACGTTCTCTTTTGTTTTGTGTGTGGTATGATTGTATGTTTGTTTGTATAGTAATGTGTGTGTGTGTGTGTGTGTGTGTGTGTGTGTGTGTGTGTGTGTGTGTGTGTGTGTGTGTGTGTGTTTATGTGCACCTTGATAGTGTGGAGCGACAAATCGACAACTTTCCCTCCCTCATTTCCTCTCTCCCCTCCCTCCCTCCCTCTCTCTCTTCAGTCCCTCCTCTTTTCCTATCTTCACTCTCCCACCCGCTCTCCCTTCCCTCGTTTCCTCCCTCTCGGCTCTCATAAATCCCTCTTCCCGCCCCTCCTATCTGCCCCCGGCCAGGCCCGCCCATAAAACACAGGCAGAATGGTTGCCCACATTCACAATAACAACCCCCAGATTTAGGGAGTCCTGGTTCCAATCCCTTATCCCTCTCCTTTCGTTGGCGCGGCCCCGAGTGATCCTGAAATCCTGAAGCCAACGCAAAAATTCCTATTGTTACCTGAGGGTGAGACAGACAGACAGACACACACACAGATGTAGTTTAATAGATCCATAGTTTATTTCCTCATTTACGTGAATTTTAGATATATTTGGGATTTTAGGGATGTTTAGAAAGTTGAATTTGCAGACAGACAGACAGACAGATAGACAGACAAATAGACATATATAGATGCAAGATGTCTACTTTCAAATCCCATTACATAAAGTTCAGAGGTAGATACAGAGACAGACAGAAAGACAGATAGAGACAGACACACAGACAGACAAACAGACAGACAAACAGACATGGTAAAAATAAATCTCTGCTTTCAAATCAGACACACACACACACACACACACACACACACACACACACACACACACACACACACACACACACACACACACACATACAGACAGAAGCTCCCTCTATACTTCTCCATTAAGGGAAAAGTTAGAGGAGTTAGCAAAAATACTGCACTCAATCCCTTAAATTTAAAGTCACACGCTAACTTTTTTTCCCGGCACATTCTCCCCTTTGTAACTATCATGCGCTTTTTTTTCCTTTGTTTTATTCTCTCGCTTTTTACTTTACTGACATTTGAGTATTTGAATCTTTTCCCCTCGTAACTATCATGCGCTTTTATTTCCTTATTTTTTCCTCTTCTTATTCTTTCACTTTTTACGTTATTGATTCTTTTCTCCTTGTTACTATCATGCAGTTTTTCCTTTTTTTTCTTTTCTATTCGTTCACTTTTTTTTTTACTTTTTTATATTTAAGTTTTTACTCCTTGAAAATATCATGCACTTTTTCTCTCTTCTTTTTTTTATTTTTTTTATTTGTTCACTTTTTACTTTACTGGATCTTTCCTCCTGCAACTAACCATTATGGGCTTTTTTTCCCTTTTTTTTCTTTTTTTTTTTATTCTTTTATTTTTTACTTTACTGAAATTTGAGTCTTTTTTTTCCTTCTTGACATTCTTTCCTGGTGACTTTTCCCTCTCAGCAATATCTTTCAATTTTTAACCTCGTTTTTCTTTTCTCTTATCACATTCTTACTTAATTTCGCCGCCATTTTTCTTTCATTATTATTCAACTTTTTCCTTTTCATCGTATTCTTTCGTGAATTGTTAACTTTTGCTCTAAATTTTTCACAGTGTTTTCTTATCCTATTCTTTCGTAATGTATCGAGTATTTTTCTTTATTATTCGTCTTTCTTTCGTTCACATTGTTTCATTATTCGTGTCTTTATTATTTTAAACTCTTTTCATGACATTGTGTAATATCGATTTTTTTTTCTCAATATTACTCCTTTATTACATTCTTGCGTAAATTCTCGACTTATCATTGGTAGTGGTAGTAGTAGTAGTAGTAGTAGTTGTTGTTGTTGTTAGTAGTAGTAGTAGTAGTAGTAGTAGTAGTAGTAGTAGTAGTAGTAGTAGTAGCAGTAATGATCAACCAACTCCTTTACCATATTTTTGTATATTTTATTTAGTATACAAGAAAATATACAAAAGCATCTCTACATACAATTTCTCACAGATTTTTGAGATTTTTTCCCAGACACCTCTTCTCGTTCTACCAATTATGCGATTTCCGGCACCATGTAAGCGGTAAATTAGTCAATTCCCAGATAACTCATTTAGTCTCCCAGGTAACAGGGGGAGCTTTGCCTCTGCCTTAATTATGTACCTTGGGAGAGCAGGTGAGGTGGCACAGGGAGGAGGAAGAAATGATGTTTAGTTTTGTTGCTTATTTTACTTTCTTCCTTTTGATTTTGTTGCATTTCTTTTGGTTTGCTTTGGAAAGACGGTGGAAGGAAAGGGAAAAGAAAATGGCATGTTCCTCCTCCTCCTCCTCCTCCTCCTTTCTTGGCAACTCTTACTCCTTTCCCTTATCTAATATTACAAACCCTTTATGTTCAAGTTTCATATTATGTAACCTAACACTCTCATTTGTTAGTTATGTACATCGTCCTCCTCCTCCTCCTCCTCCTCCTCCTCCTCCTCCTCCTCCTCCTCCTCCTCCTCCTCCTCCTCCTCCTCCTCCTCCTCCTCCTCCTCCTCCTGTCCTCAATACCTTGTCACCGATTTTGAAGAGCCAACCTTGTGTTTTCCAGGAAGCACAAGCTGTAATTCTGTCTCTCAGGATTCAAGAACTCTGTAGAAGGGAAGGGAAAGGGATTATTTCTCTCTCTCTCTCTCTCTCTCTCTCTCTCTCTCTCTCTCTCTCTCTCTCTCTCTCTCTCTCTCTCTCTCTCTCTCTCTCTCTCTCTCTCTCTCTCTCTCTCTCTCTCTCTCTCTCTCTCTCTCTCTCTCTCTCTCTCTCTCTCTCTCTCTCTCTCTCTCTCTCTCTCCTTCCTTCCTTCGCTTGAGTCACTTCCTTACAATTTCCTAATAATTTTTCCTTCCCCTCATCCTCCTTCCTATCACCATCCCTCTCTTTCATTTCCTCCTCCTCTTCCTCCGCCTCTTCTTCCCTCCTAGTCAGTAAAAATAATTATAATCTTTTTTCCACCCTTCCACAATTCCACTTAAGTCCACCAAATCTGGCCAAGGTGGAGCAGCGGAGGAGGAGGAGAATGAGAGAAGGGACAGGGTGGAGCAGAATGATATCCATTATTCAGTGTACAGGGTGATGCAGAATTCGTGTTAATGGAGGGCGAGGATTTACGTATTGTGAATAGCGGGGAATGACAGGAAGTGACTGCATTGTGACCTTTAAATATATCCTCCTTCTTCACCCCTTCTCACTTTCCATGTCCTTTTTTTTTATATTTCTTATTTTCTTCCATTATTCTCTGTTTTATTATTTGAATTTATACATTTAACTCCTTCACTACAATGACGCTTTTTCGTATTCATTTTCTTTACTATTTACTGATTTTATACAGCATCAGAAATTATGTGGGGGATAGAAATAGTGAAGACTGTGGCCACTAATCTTCTGACCTTCATAGACCTTTCCCAATAAGATCGTCTAATTGAGCACAAATCTCAAGGTAAAAATGTCACGGTATTGAAAGGGTTAAAGGTAAAAGAAAACAGATTAAGGAACGAAAATTAAAGGGAATTTTTATTTGTTTTAGTGTTTTAATCTGTAAGACCTGAGGAGAGTAAAAGGAAAGAGATTATAGAAAGAAAATTAAAGAGAATAAAACTTGAAAGGCAAATGATAAGGCATAGAAGAAATTGATAATGAAGGGGCATGGAAGGGAAAGGGATGGAGAAAAAAGGGAATAAAGACTTGAAAGGCATAGGAAAGATAGGAGAAGTAGGAGATAATGAAAGAAAAGACAATGGAAAGAAACAGAATAGATAAAGAATACACGAGGATGAAAGAGAAGATACGAAAAAAGATGGAAATAAAAGATAATAAAGAGAGGGAATGGAATGAAAGGAGGCATAAAGGACGTAGGAAATTGATGGAAAGAAGTGGAAAATACGAAAGATAAAGAAAAGTACAAATTACATAGAAACTACAAGGTTATTTTGGAGTGGATGGGAAAAAAACGTAAATAATTTGACTTTTAGCGTCTTTCACCCCGTTTTATTTTCGAGAAGTTGAAAATAAAGACAGAAAAACTATAATTAATCTTTTTAGGAAGAATGGAAAAGTTTCTTGGATGAGGAAATTACTTTTATCATCTTGTAGTGTTATTTCAGTCTTTTCTTCTCTACGAATGTGAAAAAAATACAGAAAAAAAGATGTTATTTATTTTCCTTAGTAAGTGAAAAAAGTTTATATTCTTTCCTATTTTTCTGAAAGTGGGAATTCTCTTTTTCTGAGTGAGCTAAAAAAAAAAAAGAAAAAATGACAAAGAAAAACACTACTATTCATCTTTTTGAGTGAATGGAGAGGACAGTGATTTATCCTCACACGTATTTATTTCCTCTTTCCTCCTACTCCTCCTCTCCCCCCTTCCTCTTCCTCTTCCTCTTCATCTTCCTCTTCCTCCTCCTCCTCCACCATCGCCACCTGCTGTGTTGTGGTGCGTCGTTGAAAAATCGCCAACAATCGTGGTTAATACAAACATCTGCACTGCTCCACTTCTCCCCCACCCCACCACAACCTCCTCCGTTTTTCCCTTCGTATTGTTATTTCCATGATAAAATAGCGACATGTTTCCCAGCTGTTGTGACGAATAGGGAACACCATCTGCTTACTTTCCTTATTTTCCCCTTTTTTTCCCCTCTCCCTCTTTTCTTTTCTCTTTTATTTCCTCCGCCTCCTCTTTATCCATCTTTTCGTTTTCTTTTTTTTATTATTTTCCTTTTTCTTTACAATTATGTTTGTTTCTCCTTCCTTTTCGTTCCCATAATTCCTTTTCTCTTCCTGTTTTTCTTTATTATTTCTTTCATCATCTATTTTTTATTTTTTCTGTTTCCTAACTGGCCACTTATTTCGTCTTCCATATTTTCTCTCCTACCTCGTGAATTGTTTCTTCTCGCCTTCCTCCACTCTTCTTCATTTTTCTCTGTTCTCTTTCTCTCCCCTCTCTCTCCCCTCTCCCCACCACACGGCTGACACCCAAATCCCTTGTAATATTCCCCTCTCACACTCGCTTTCCCTCTCTTCCCCTTGTTTCCTCCCCTCTCCTTTCTTTCCTCCCCTGTTTCATCTCACTTCCTTCCTACCGTCTTCCCCTTCTCTCTTTCTCTCATTCACCTTTCCTCTCTCTCTCTCTCTCTCTCTCTCTCTCTCTCTCTCTCTCTCTCTCTCTCTCTCTCTCTCTCTCTCTCTCTCTCTCTCTCTCTCTCTCTCTCTCTCTCTCTCTCTCTCTCTCTCTCTCTCTCTCCGATTGTGTTTCGTCTTTTGTTGTTCTCTTTGACTCCTCTTAAATGTCTGTGTCCCTCTTATGTTCCTCTTACCTCCCTTCTCTCTCTCTCTCTCTCTCTCTCTCTCTCTCTCTCTCTCTCTCTCTCTCTCTCTCTCTCTCTCTCCTTTCTTCCAGCATCTCCTTGTCACACGATGGTTTATAAGCATCTCCTCTCCTTCTCTCTCTTTCCCTTCGTCTCTTCCCTCTTCTCCTCTTCCTCAGATTGCAACCCCTCGCTCTACTTTCCTCCCTCCTCTCCTTCCTTCCCTTGCCAATTCTCGTTTTCCTCCTCCTCCTCCTCCTCCTCCTCCTCCTCCTCCTCCTCCTCCTCCTCCTCCTCTTCCTCCTCCTCAATTGTTGTTTCTCTCACCTTGTCTTCTTCCCCCTCCCTTCTTTTCTCTCCCTCTCCGTCATAAATTCCTCGTTTGAAGGTCTTAAACTAAAGAAAACTGACCAAGTTGTCACCTTCCCAGCACACACACACACACACACACACACACACACACACACACACACACACACACACATACACACGTTTTTCTCTCACTACAAACATATTTTTCTCCTTCACTCTTTGTAATTTCATCCTATCTCCTTCGTTCTCTTGTATGCAGCCTTCCTTCATTCACCCTCCGCCTGGTTCATCTCAATACCTTCACACCTTCACACCTTCACGCACACCTTCGCCCCATTGCGCTGTTCCGCGTCTCAATACTCCTGTCTTCCCTCCTGTTTTGCATTCTCTCTATCCGACCCATCATGTTTTGGAGTATGTGCACTTCCTCCTTCCCTCATATTTTCCTTTCCACGCCAGTCATCGCATTCCTCACACCAGACCTCCTTTCTCTCACTCTCCCACCTCTCCCCAGCTCTCACAACGTCCTTTCTCCCACTCTTGTTGAAATATGCAGTAGAATGCGTCTCAGAAGAACTCCCATCTGAAATAAATACAGGTTTAGTCTTCACTGTATATTTTTTTTTTCGTCTCCTTTTCCCCTCTCTCCCTCTCTCCCTTTGTCTATTCTTCTCTCCTCTTCCTTTCCCCTTCTTTCCTCCTCCTCCCGCCCCAGGAAAGGTGAGGGAAAAATGGTAGACGGATGGAGGACAGCAACAGATGGACATGCAAATAGCTTTCTTTCCTCTCACTGCAAGACAAAGTGGCAACCTCTCTCTCTCTCTCTCTCTCTCTCTCTCTCTCTCTCTCTCTCTCTCTCTCTCTCTCTCTCTCTCTCTCTCTCTCTCTCTCTCTCTCTTTCCTCACGTTTGCATAGGTGTAAGTATTTATGTGCATTAATGTTGTATGTTGTATGTCCATTTGTACATACATAATTTTACTAATGTTGCTTAATGATATATAACTGTCATGTATGTGTGTTTATGTATGTATGTATGTATGTATGTATATTTTGGTGGTGAGTGGTCTGGGTAGTGTCTGACGGCTATGTAGATGTATTAATGGTCTGTATAAGGGCTACGGCTCAACAGATCTTAGGTTTTGGTTAATGTATGTGTATTTAACCTTTCTACCCCACATTGTAAAATAAAAGCCAATAAACAAGTGAAAGTCATAGTCAAGTCTCTCTCTCTCTCTCTCTCTCTCTCTCTCTCTCTCTCTCTCTCTCTCTCTCTCTCTCTCTCTCTCTCTCTCTCTCTCTCTCTCTCTCCCCTGAAAAGACTAATTTAGATTCAAGGAAGAGGAAAAAGAATAGGAAGTCGTACATGAGAAAGATGAGATAGAAGAATAGAAAGACGAAGAAGAGAAGCAGGAGAAGGAGAAGGAGGAAGAGAAAAAGGAGGAACACCAAAAATCAAAACGAGAAGAGAAAACATAAAACGAAAAGAAAGGAAAAAAAAGAGAGAAAACCAAGAAAGGACGTGATAATCAGAATCAGAGCAAGAGTCAGAGGAGGAAGAGGAAGAGGAGGAGGAGGAGGAGGAGGAGGAAGAAGAAGAGGATGAAGAGGAGAAAGGACCTGATTTCCCTCTTCAACTCAATGGCACCAAACTTCAGAATATGATGGACGACCAGCAGCCAGCCAGCCAGCGTTACTGTTTCAGGAAACGTTCTCGTGTCGGCCTCGGGGTAAACGTTTCCCAGTTGGCACTAAATATCATGAAACGTTTCTTCCCTTTATCGTCCCGTGTTACCTTTCGTTTCCTTTCGTTCTCCTCCCTTTGTGTTATTCTCTCGATTTAAGGGACAGAGGGAGGGAGGAGGAAAGAAAGGGAAAAGGGAGAGAAAAGCGAAGGGATAGACCCAAAGGTGCCAATGGAGGGAGGAAAGGGAGGGAAATGTTATTATAAAAAAAAGTGGATTTGGGATGAAGGGAAATTGAGTAAAGTCAGAACTGGTGCGAGAGAGAGAGAGAGAGAGAGAGAGAGAGAGAGAGAGAGAGAGAGAGAGAGAGAGAAATAATACAATAATGAAACCGAAAAAATACAAAAATAGAGCAAAATAAGCGAAAAAAGCTGACTTAGAGAGAGAGAGAGTGACGAGTGACGAGTGACGAGTTAGTGCAGGTGCCCCGATCTCGCTCAAGCCAACACCAGCGCACCTACACAGCCAGGACCTCAAGGCTGTGGAACATTTTCGTGGCAGCCACTCCCCAAGTGAGGAGCATGACTACTCAGCAAGTGAAAGTGGCAGCTCACAAGTGGCGAGGCAGGCATCCGTCGCGGCTGATGTTGCAGTATTTATTGTAAAGAAATTATTTTGTATTGGAGTGTATTTTATTTATCTATTTATTTTTCATGTATAACATCTTAATCTACAGTATACTAATGTGTTATTCTCAAAAATACTACTACTATAGGCTTTTGGAATAACCCCATACTCAACGTGAGGTCTTAAGCCTCGTTCTTTGTATACGCATTTTTTTAAATAAAAAGAGAGAGAGAGAGAGAGAGAGAGAGAGAGAGAGAGAGAGAGAGAGAGAGAGAGACGTAATCTCCGGCCAGAGGTCCTACTTCCGCTACCTTGTGTAATCCGCGAAAGATATCTCATTTTTCTCACATCAGAATAACCTTTTTTCTTTTTCTCTCACTTTGTTCCATTCGTTCCTTTCCTCCACGCTTTCCTCCTCCACCTCCTCCACTGAACCTCAAGTGGACATTTATCTCCACCGCGAGAATTACTGCCTTCCATTCTTCCTCTCTTTTCTTAAATCTTTACCTTCAAAATAGGAAAAATATAAATAGGTCAGCTGGTAAGTAGAGAAAAATACAAGTGATTTATTGACGTATGTGTTATTTACTGATCAAATATGCAAATTAAAGGATGGAAGTGTCATTTTTCTTTTTTTATGTAGAAAATAAAGAGTAAGAGCAAAAAATAGATGCTTCTTTTGATTCTTTCTCTTATGTGGAAAGTAAAGAGGAGAAACAAGAGGAAAAAGAATATTCCCTTTAATTCTTCTTACTTCTGTGTGGAAAGCAAAGAGTAAAAAACAAGAGGAATTAATGCTACTTTTATTCTTCCTTTTATGTGGAAAGTAAAGAGGAAGAACAGGGGAAAAATAGTACCTTTAATTCTTACTTTTATGTGGAGAGTAAAGAAGAGGAATGGAAAGAAAAAAATACTACTTTTAATTCTTTCTTTTATGTGGAAAGAAAAGAGGAGGAATAAGGAAATAAATGCTGCTTTTAATTCTTACTTTTATGTGGAAAGAAAAGAGGAGGAAAGAGAGAGAGAGAGAGAAAATGTCACCTTTACTTCTTCCTTTTCTTCAATATCTACCTTGAGAAAAGAGGAACTGAAAGGTACATGTAACACTACTGAGAATACTAGAATATTGTTAATGACTAGAATCGCTAGTTTTTTTTTATACAAAGAGAAAAGAAGATTAGGAAAAAAAAAAGAATTATGATCCACTACTGAAGTACGCTAGAATATTATTAATGATTAAAAATAATAGTTTTTGTATATGGAGAGTAAAGAGGCTTAGAAGAAAAAAATAATTACAATCCATTATACATAACTAAAACATTAACCTTTAGATCGCTACTCTAAATAATACATGTGATGATATTGATGTACACTGAAATATCAAAGGTTAGCAATGGTGTTATTTGTATGTGGGGAAGTGAAGGAGGTGAGAAAGAGGAAGAGGAAGAGGAAGAGGCGGTGAGGCGATAATAGTGCGTTGTTGCTCTTCCCTGGCAGCTCCAAACTTTAGTGGACAAGTGAGGTTTAAGGCTTTGTATTTACCTAACACGTCTGGAAGCTTGTTTTGTGTCCCACCTGCCTTCTTTTAACCTTTCTGTTCTTTCCTTCCTCCTCTTCCTCGTCGTCCTGAACCTCTCTTTAGCTAATATTATGTTCTATTTCCTCTTAACCTTTCTATTCTTTCCTTTCTTGTTAGTTGTCATCCTGGACTTTCTCTTTGGTTTGTATTGTGTTCTATCTCCACTTTAAGCTTTCTTTCTCTTCCTCCGCCTCATCCTAGTCGTCCTGAACTCTCTCTCTCTCTCTTTAGCTATTATTGTATTCTACTTCCTCTTAACCTTTCTGTTCTTTCCTTCTTGTTAGTTGTCATCGTGGAC
>NC_059283.1:4561011-4563511 GCF_017591435.1 Portunus trituberculatus | reverse complement strand
ATTTTCTTGATCAAATTTCATACCAGTCTTTCCATTTGTACACTTTACTTTAGACATTACATGAAAAAAATAACAAATTTTTTCGTATTTTCTTAGTGTTAGAAACTCTGCACTTCTCTTTCTTATTCAGTATCCTCTTAGTGGAAAGTGCAGTGCTGAATAATAACCTACAGAAAGAAGAGATAGGTAAGATTTTAGTATTGGTGTATAAACGTGCTGCCTGTCAGTTTGTAATGCCCTAGTGGCCTTGGCGGCGGCAGAAATGTACCTTGCCTGACTTGTTTACCTCAGATAAACATTAATACTGGTATTCTCTTGACCTGGCGATGAATTGGCACCCGTTCTTGTCGTGTTCAGATGCTGCGCAGGGACCGAGGGAGTGTTGCATGTGTGCCTGTTGTGTTCTTGTGTCTTTGTGTTCCGTGGCTCTCTTTGTGTGTTTTGTTTTGTGAATTTTTTGTTTTTGCTTTTTTTCCTTGGTTTTTGTAGTGTTTTGTGTGTGTGTGTGTGTGTGTGTGTGTGTGTGTGTGTGTGTGTGTGTGTGTGTAAATAATAATAATAATAATAATAAACGGTTTATTAATTAGGCAATGTAAAAAAATACACTGAAAATGTACAGGGGGGGGGGGACATTACCACAATGAACTAAAAATGCTTAACCTAACTATGGATAAACTTAACCTAGAAATTCACTTATTTATTTAAAGCTCGCACAATAGTGGGCACCGCGCTGAGTGTGTGTGTGTGTGTGTGTGTGTGTGTGTGTGTGTGTGTGTTTATTTTTTTATGTACATCTAGTGTTTCGTAATTTATTTGAGTGTTTTTGTTGTGTTTCGTGACTTTATTGTGTGTTTCTGTAGCGTTTCGTGTATTTTTGGTATGTGTAGCTACGTGTGTTTTGTCCCTGCAGTGTTTCGTGGTTTTCGTGTGTTTTGTGTTCACCTCGTGCTCTGTGGTTCCTTTGTGTGTTTCCGCAGTGTTCCGTGGTTTATGGGTGTGTTTCTGTCGTGTTCCGTGGCTCCTCGTGTGTTGTTGCGTGTGTTCCTCGGCGTGGTCGTAATTCAGGTCGTGGTTTTCAAGTTTTCTCTCCTATTTTATGCGTAACTTTCCTTAATCGCGTTGTAAAGAGCATCATTTCTAGGCCGAGGTGGTGACGTTGTTCTCGCTTCTTTTCAGTTTGTCCTTATCAGTTTTCCCTCCCTCATTTATTTTCTTTTTGTCACTTCTTTTATTTCCTTATTCTTCTCAAGTTATGTTTTTTTTTCTCTTTTCCTTTGTTATTTTTTTTTTTTTCTTAGTGTTTTGTTTCTTATTTATCTATTTATTTGTGTGTCCTTCATTTGTTTCTCTCTGAGTGTTTTATGTTACTTGTTTATTTATCTTTTTATCTTTTATTCTTTTTGTTAATGCTTTTATTTTTTTATTCGTGTTGCTACTTTCCATGTTTAATTTCTCTCTTCCTCTTGTGAAAATTAATTAATCTGATTTTTTATTCGCATTTTAGTCTTTTTCATACTTTCCTTGTTGTTCATTTATACTTTCTTTTAGTTGTCTAGATGTAATTAAGATATTTCGTTTTCTTTAACTCTCCATCTCCTTTGAAAGCAAGTTAATTCACACCGCCTTCTTGTTATCTCTATTTTCTTTTTATTTTCTACTTTCCATTTATTGTTTTCTATGTCATCTTATTTTCTTAACCTTTCCATCACCTCTGAAAGCAAGCTAACCTTTACCACCTTCTTGTTCCCTCTTTTCTTTTCCTTTTTTTTTCTACTTTCCATATATTGTTTTCTATATGCAATCTTATTCTCTCTTACTTTCCATCACCTCTGAAAGCACGTTTACTCAGACCATCTTCTTGTTCCCTCTTTTCTTTTTATTTTCTCTACTTTTCACGTATTGTTTTCTCTCTCTGTAGTGTCTGTTTAACTTTCCGTCACCTCTGAAAGCAAGCTACCCCCACACCACCTTCTCGTTCCCTCTTTTCTTTTTCTTTTTTCTACTTTCCATATACTGTTTTCTATATGTAATCTTCTCTTTAACTCTCCATCACCTCTAAAAGCAAGCTAACCCACGCCCTCTTATCCCTGCAGCTCCACGTCCCTTGAGAGCACCATTGTTGAGTATCAGCTGTGTTCCTTCATCTAAGTCGCCCTCTCGTATATCCCTCCAGTATTCTCCGGTGTCCTGGTGTTGGTCGTGATGCACAGTGCTGGTGATAACGCCTCGCCCTGTGCCACTCCACGCCTCGGGGCAAAGGAGTGGTGTGTTCTTGTGTGGACAGAAATGGATGGTGTCTGATGAGTAAGGGTGGGAGTGTTGTTGTTGTTGTTGTTGTTGTTGTTGTTGTTGTTTTCTCTGGTGGCCAAGATGGTGGTGTAGTATTGGTGTATTAGTGGTGGTGTTATTTGTGTTGGTATTACGACTGCTGCTACTTTTTTTCTTTTTTTTCATTTTCTTTTTCTTTTTCTTTTTCTTTATTTTCACCAGAGAGGGAAAC
>NC_059283.1:4546011-4551011 GCF_017591435.1 Portunus trituberculatus | reverse complement strand
ATTCAGCTTTTTCCTCTGTTTTGCTGTATTTTTTACCTCCTAGTTGTGTTGTTCCGGTTTTAGTGTTTTTTTGTGTATATTTTTCTTTCATCTGGTGTATTACTCTCTCTCTCTCTCTCTCTCTCTCTCTCTCTCTCTCTCTCTCTCTCTCTCTCTCTCTTCCCTTCCCTTCCCTTCCCTTCCCTTCCTTTTCTTCCCTTCTCTTCCTTCCTTTCCCTTTCCTTTTCTCCCCTTTCCTTCCATTCCCCTCCCTCCCTCCCTCCCTCCTCCTCTTTTTCCCTACCAACCCTTCCCTCCCCTTCCTCCCTCCCTCCCTTTTCTTCCCCTCCCTTCCTCCCTTCCCTTCCCTTCCTTCCCTCCCCTCCTTCCTTCCCTCCCTCCCATCCTCGCTTTCCCTACCGACCTCTCCCTCTCTCCCTCCTCTCCCCTAGCCACTCTTCACTCAGGCTTTCCTTTAGTGGCGCTGTTACTCTCTCTCCTCGTGACACTATTCTCGCGGCCTCGAACTCTAGCTACGTCTTCTTAATGCTGCTCCAAAACGGGGGGCGGCGCTCCTGATCCTGCTGGCGGGAGATTGCCTGGCAGAACAATATTTCCCGCCCACGATAAGAGAGCATGGGCGTGATTTGTTACCCTCCACGAACTCTCCCCTGGGTTTCTTCCTCCTCCTCTTCTTTTTCTTCTTCTTCCTCTCCCTCTTCCGCTTCATAAGGGGTGTAAAAGTTGTGATATGTGAAGGATATGGTTTTGAAAGGGGGTGATAAGGTTTTTACAAGTGCTATCTGTTTCTTTTGTTTTGTTTCAGAGGTATAAAAGAAAAAAATAACTCCAATATAGGTGAGAAAGGTGTCTCTATCTATGTTTGCCTTCACAGTTTTGTCGTGTTTTAAAGGATTTTTGGTGTTTAGAGGGAGGTATTAAGAGTGAAAAGGGGTTGAGAGAGTTTTTTGGAGGTTTAGAAAAGGATTTGGGGTTTAGAGAGAGGTAATAACTGTAAATGGGGTTGAAATGTAAATGGGTAAAGTGTAAAAAGGGGTTGAGAGACTTGTTTCCTGTTTAGAGAGAGAAATTTGGGGTTTAGAGGGAAGGTAGTGAGTGTAAAAAGGGGTTGAGATTGGGTTTAGAGAGTTTTTATGGGGTTTAAAGAAAGGTATTAAGTGTAAAAGGTGGATGAGTGAACATTTTTTGGGGTTTAGAGAGAGATTTAGGGTTTAGAGGGGAAGGTAGTGAGTGTAAAAGGGGTTGAAGTTGAGTTTAGAGAGAGTTTTTTGGGTTCAGAGAGATATTAAGAGTAAAAAGGGGATTGAGAGTGTTTTTTTTTTGTGGGGGAGGGGATTTAGAGAGAGATTTGGGATTTAGAGGGGAAAGATAATAAGATTAGGATTTAGAGAGAGTTTGAGGGAGTTTAGATGAAGGTAATTCGTGTAAAAACAATTGAGAGAAATTTTTAGTTAAGAGAAAGGTTTGGAATATCGAGGGGAGAGATAATGAGTGTAAAATGGGGTTTGAGATTGGGTTTAGAAAAAATGTTATGGGTTTAGATGAAGGTAATTCGTGTAAAAGGGGTTGACAGAGCTTTTTGGGGTTTAGAAAGAGATTTGGGGTTTAAGGGGAAAGGTAGCAAGTGTAAAAAGGGGGTTGAAATTGGGTTTTAGAGAGAGTTTTTGGGGGTTTAGGGGGAAGTGATTAGAATAAAAAGGAATTGAGAGAGTTTTTACAAGTGTTTTCTTTTTTATCTTCAAACTTTTATTGTGTTTTTGAAGTGTGATAGAAGATATAACTCTGAAATGGGTGAAAAAAGTCTAAAAATTGATGTCTATGCTTGTCTTTCCAGTTTTTCGTGTTGTGTTGCGAGAAAATTATGATTGGGAAGGATACAACTGGTGTCTATGTTAATCTCCCTCGATTTACTTGTCTTAATGGGAGTAAAAGAGGTATTTTTGGAGAGAATACGTTTCTGAAAGGTGGCGATAGAGTTTTACAAGCAGAATCTTTGTTTATCTCCCCACTTCCTCTGTTTTAGTGGTGTGAAAGAAGAAATAAGTCTCAAAGGGATAAAGGGGAGTTTAACAAGCGTCTTCTATATTTATCTCTCCAGTTTTCTTTCTTATTTTAGGAGTGAGAAAGAGGGTTTGAGGAAGGAAATATTCTCAAGGGAGGAGGAGGGAAGAAAGAGAAGGAGAGACATTTCAATAGCATAATAAACACTAAAAAATCTTTCTATCTTATTTTTTGAAGGGGAGAGAAGGAAGAAGAATACTAAAGAATGGGGAGAAGAGAACATGGAAATCATCCCCAAAAAATTCCTCCCTACAATTTTTATTTAACTGGAAAAAACGAAAATAAAGAAAAGGAAAATAGAGTAATACAAAGAGACGGGGAGAAAGAAACAAAAAAACCACCCAAAAAAACTCCCCATAGTCTTACTGGGAGGGAAGGGGAGAGTAACATTGATTGGGAGATGAGAGAACATAAATTATTACAAAATCACTCCCCTTCCTGATCATGTTGAGGAAAGGAAAGGGAGAGTAACACTGGTGGGGAGAAAAGAAGAGAAACCGACCCAAGATCTTCCCAGTGTCTTGTTACTGGAGGAGGAGGAAGGAGAGGAGATGGAGGAGGACTAGGAGAATAATAATAAGAAGAGGGAGGAGGAGGAGGAGAAGGCTAACACTGGTGAGAAGGAAGAATAGAAACTGATGTTACTGGAGGAGGAGGAAGAGGAGATGGAGGAGGACGAGGAGAATGATAATAATATGAAGAAGGAGGAGGAGATGGGGAGAAGAAAGAGCAGAAACCATCCTAAGATCTCCCCATGCCTTGATCTTACAGTAGGAACAGGAGGAGGAGGAGGAGGATAATAGTAATAAGAAGAATAAGAAGGAGGAGGAGGAGGAGACTAAGAGATGGGGAGAAGGAAGAACAGAAACCATCACAAGATCTCCTCGTGTGTCTTGATCTTACTGTAGAAGAAGGAGGAAGAGGGGGAGATGGAAAGGACAAGGAAAATGATAATAATGATAATAAGGCGGAGGAGACTAACACTAAGAGATAGGGAGAAAGAAGAACAGAAACCACCTTAATATCTCCCCGTGTGTCTTGTTACAGTAGGAGGAGGAAGAAGAAAAGATGGAGGAGGAGAACGAGGAGAATGATGATAGTAATAATAATAAGAAGAAGAACAAGGAGGAGACTAACACTAAGAGATGGGGAGAAAGAAGAACAGAAACCACCACAAGATCTCCCTGTGTCTTGATCTTACAGTAGGAGAAACGGGAGGGGAGGGGAGGGGAGGGATAGAAGTGTGCGTGTGATGGTGTTAGTTTAGCGATTCGGGGAGAAAGGGAGTTTGGCGAGCGAGTTGAGGAAGTGGAGTGTGAGGAAGGAGGTAACTGAGAGGAAACTCGTGTGGCTTTGAACGTCGCTATTGGAGGAAAGGAAGGAGACTCGGCGGACTGGCGGCGGGATCCCAAAGGAGGCGCGGTATGAAAGTCACTGCACAGCTTGAAATATTTACTACATGTTCCTTGCACTTAAATGTTAATGTTGTTTTGTAATGTTCTTCTTCTTCTGTGCTCTTAATGGTAATGGCGCTGGATGTTGTTGTTGTTGTTGTTGTTGTTATTGTTGTTGTTGTTTTCGTTGGTCGTTTGATGTAATGTTGTAAATTTTGCTTTGTTGGTTATTAATATGCAAAATATTCGCTTATTTTCTTCTTCTGTGCTCTTAATGGTAATGGCGCTGGATTTGTTGTTGCTGTTGTTGTTGTTGTTGTTGTTGTTGTTGTTGTTTCGTTGTTAGTTTGATGTTACGTTGTGAATTTTGATTTGTTGTTCATTAATGTTTTGTAATGTTCTTCTGTGCTCTTAATGGTAATGGCGCTGGATTTTTTTGTTGTTGTTGTTGTTTTCGTTGTTAGATTGATGTTATGGTGTGAATTTTGCTGTTCGCTTATCTAGTTACGAAATGGACAGAAATTTACTTTAGTTTTATATTTTGATTTATGTTTTATAGTTTCTTATATTACTTATTTTCTTATTACTGTAAATCATAACGTTTTTTTCATTTCTACTTTCCTTTTATCAGTAGTTTCAAAATTATTCATACATTTCTTAACTTTTTATGATCATGTGTTATTTTTTCCTTAACATCATTTTCTCTTTCATTATTACATTTTCCATAGTTTGACAATTAATTATATATTTCTACACTTTTTTTCCTCTTACTGCGCATCAACATTTTCAACATATTCCCTCTTTCATTACTTTTACCTCTCAGTAGTTTAAAAAATAACTCATATTTTAACACAATTTTCCTATTACGCTAGCTAATTATTTTTTTTCCTGCGTCATATATTAAGTAGTTTCCTGTTTGTGATATGAAATGGTGACGTAATTATTTCGCGAGTATTCCAGAATCAAGCCTTTTGTCAGGTTGTTTTACGCGATTCCAGGCGCGGCGCTCTGTTCCAAAAGGTTTACTGGAATATCAAATGGAACGTGAAGTGTAATTTCAACATTTTCCAGTGCCAGTGGCTGAGACACACACACACACACACACACACACACACACACACACACACACACACACACACACACACACACACACACACACACACACACACACACACACACACACACACACACACACACACACACACTTTTCACCAGTGCACACCTTGAGAGATTACCAGAGAGAGAGAGAGAGAGAGAGAGAGAGAGAGAGAGAGAGAGAGAGAGAGAGAGAGAGTATTGCAATATTGTGTGAAAGACTTGATATTTGTCAGTCAGCCAGTCAGTCAGTCAGTCAGTCAGGCTGTCAGTAAGTCAATATAAGGCATTTATTTCCCAGCTCCCGATTTTATATAGATTAATTTTCCCCCTGACCTCTGCTGCTGCGGAGAGAGAGAGAGAGAGAGAGAGAGAGAGAGAGAGAGATCACATTCCCGTCAGACAAACAGTTCTTACCTTCCATCCCAACACTAAAGAGATACACAGACA
>NC_059283.1:4536011-4541011 GCF_017591435.1 Portunus trituberculatus | reverse complement strand
AGAAAGGAAACATGAACAGTGAATGATTAATGGTAAAACAGAGAGAGAGAGAGAGAGAGAGAGAGAGAGAGAGAGATCCTATAAACAATGATGCATAAGTGTCATCCTCAATTCGAATCCTTTAAAGAAATCACAAAAAAAATAATTAAGAAATAAAAAGAAAAAAAAAATTGAATGAGAATATCTGTTACCCATTCTTCTTTTCCTCCTCCATTAACTTCCCTTGAGCTCCTCCTCCTCCTCCTCCTCCTCCTCCTCCTCCTCCAGCGCGACCATCATGACCTTCACTTTGTCTTAAGTCTTATGGATGCATCTCGTTGTGAACGTCTGATATTTTTGCTTTTATTTTATTTTGGGCAAGAATTTTGTCTTTTTCCAGTATTCCATGTGTGTGTGTGTGTGTGTGTGTGTGTGTGTGTGTGTGTGTGTGTGTTTGTAGGAAGGTGTTAATTTATACATATGCATTTATTATCATATGCTTTACCGAAGAGAGAGAGAGAGAGAGAGAGAGAGAGAGAGAGCATCATGTAGGCCGCAGCATCCCTCATCTCACCTGCCTCACCTGTCTTCCTTCTCTCTAATTAGGAAGTTTCTGCCGCTAATAATTCACAAACCTACATTAATTTTCACAAAGATTCGTCCCTGTTTCGTCTTTTTCCTTTTCACTCTTGCCAATATAATCCTGAAAAAAAAAAAAAAATCAGATACAATTTTTTTTCTCCTTTTTCATCTTTTTTTCTTATATTTGAAGCTTTTTTTTCATTATTGTGATCAATTTTTTCCGTTTCTTTAGTGGAAGGGAATCCGTTTGATATTTTTTCCCCTGATTTTTTCCCCTCACTTCACTCTGACTTTTATGATTCTATTTTTTTTTTTTTTTCCTTTACGCCGAAGAAAGTAAGCTAGATTTTCCCTCTTTGTGATAGTGAGTAATTATTTGTTTTTCCCTTCCAGTATAACTTTTTTCCAATTTCATTACAAGATCACACAGTAGCTGGTCTTTTTCTTGTATTTTCTTTTTTTCTATCTTCTTTTTCCTTTAGATTTGTTCATTTATAGTATTCCTGTATTCCTTTCTCTTTTTGTCTGGTTTCTTTCTTTCCTTTTTCTTTTTTGTCATCACCTATGGAAGTGCTATTTGTGTTTCCCTCTTTCTATTTCCCCCTTTTTCCTTTTCCTTTTACTCGTTTCTTTTCTTTTTTTATTCATTTTTGGTTAGATGTTAGAGTGTTGTTTGTCTTTTCTACCATTTCTTTTCCTTTTCTCTTGTTTACATTTTTTCTTATTTATTTCCATTTCCTTTTTCCTTTTGTTTTCCAGTGGGTTTTCTTTATTTGTTTTGTTTTTCTTCGTTTCACTCCATTTTTATTTTGCTTTATCGCATTTTATATTCATTTTTATTTTTTTTAAGTTTCTTTTCTGGTTCTTCCCTTTCGTCTCTTCATATTCTCTCCTTCACATATTTTCTTTCACTTTTTTCTTTTTTTTTTCCTTTTCAAATTCGCCTTTTTTTAACATTTCCTCTCACCCTCATTTTTTTTATCATTTTTTATACTATCTTTTTTTTTCGTTTCAGTTCAATTTTTTTCTTACAGTAATTTCTTATTTTTCTTTCTTGTTTTATTTTCTTCCTCTCTTGATTTCCATATGTAGCATTTTCCATTCTATTTATCTATTCATTGCTTATCTATCTATTTTTTTCGCTTTTTTTTCTTTCATCTGCTTCCTTTTCGTTATTTCATCTTTCCTTCATTCTTGTTTTTCTATTCCCTCTTCTATTTCCCCAAAGTTTAAGCCTATGTCCTTTTACAGTTGCTTTTTTTTCCCCCTCTTCTTTTTTCCCTTTTATCCTCTTAGTCGGGAAATAAATACCAAATTGTAAGAGAACCATTTGTATTTCCTCTCCTGCCTCTGACCTGAATAGTGAGAGGGAAAAAAAAGGAAAAAAGAAAGGAATCAGAGGGGAGTATTACTGATGGGGAGAGAATAAAGACTTTTTCCTAAGTGGTGCACAAAGCCTTACTCCTTTTAGGGCACTTCAATTATTCACCATGTTAATTTCAATACCGCTTTTGGTCTCAGAATATGCGGATTGAGGTAATTTTTTTTTATTGGTGGGAATTGTTCAAAGTGTGTCTATGTATGTTTCTTTTCAGTTTTATTTATTCATACTCTTTTGTATCGTCTGGGGTGTCGTGTTGTCTGTTTCCTCCTCCTCAGACTCCAGTCTTTTCAGGTGTGTCCTTTTTTTTTATTGTTTTTTATAGTTTTTTTTTTTATACCGTATGAAAGTTTGAAGAAAAATATATATGACATTTTTCTTATTTTTTTTCGTTAAAGTTAATTGTATTTCACATTTTTTATAAGTTTGTATTTTCTATTTTATTTCTTATATTGTTCCCTTTCTCTCATCATCATATTTCTATTTCTCCCTTTATTCCTCTCTCCCTTTCCTCTCTAGTCTTCTTTTTCTTCTTTTCTTTACTTTATTTCATATCCATAATCTTTTTCTCCTATCTTCGTATTTCTACTTCTCCTTTTCTTCTCTTTCTCCTTCCTCTCCAGTCTTCCTCTCTCTCTTCCATTCGTATGTCCTCCATCTTCTTTCATTTTTCTTTCTTTTTTTCGTTCTATCACTTCATCTCTGTCTTTCTTAACTCTTTCCTTTTCCATTCACGCATTCTTCCCTTTATTCATCTCTTACTCTCTTCTTCAGTCTCCTTCTCCCTTCTGTTTCTGTATTTCTGTTCTTCCCTTTCTCTTTCCTTTTCTTTCCATCCTATTTTTCATTCCTCCCTTCATATCTCATCTATCTCTTTCTCTTTTCTTTTCTTTCTTAACTGTATATCTCGACCATTTCCTTTATTTTCCTATTATTTCTCTAAGTCTCACGTCATCTTTCTTTATCTCACTTCATATTCTTATTCCCTGTCTTAATATTTCTACTTCTTGTTCTATTTCTTTCTTTTTCTCCCGGTTTTCATATCTTCCTCTCTTCGTTTGCATCTTCAGCTCCCTTGTCTTTCTTTCCCCTTCATCTTTTTTCCATTCATACAGCTTTACATCCTTCTCTCCTTTGTATCTCCCTTCCTTTATCCCTCTCTTACTCTCCCTTCATCATTCGTTGCATTCCATTCCGTCCACCCCACGAGCTGCTCTCTCAAACGGCTCTCCTTCCTCCACTTCCTCTCCCCGATCACTTCCCTTCCTCCCTTGAGACGTGGCAGTCCTCTCCCCTCCTCTCCCAGCCTCTCCCCTGTGTCTCAGTCTCTCTACCTTCCCTTAGCTCTCTCTATCCTCTTGATACTAAACCCTTTTATCTCTCTCTCTCTCTCTCTCTCTCTCTCTCTCTCTCTCTCTCTCTCTCTCTCTCTCTCTCTCTCATTTTTTCCTCATTTCCCTTTTTCCTTTCTTTTTTTCTCCTTTTCTTCTCCTTTCCAGCTTACTTGAGAGAGAGAGAGAGAGAGAGAGAGAGAGAGAGAGAGAGAGAGAGAGAGAAACGGAAGAAAGACCAGGTTCCTTAACTTGATTCCCAGTCTGCCAGCAACTTCAAAACTGTAATGATTAAACGGGATGGAAGTTGAGGTGACAGGAGGGAAAATGGGACACGGGATGCACTACACAGCAAGATTGACGAGGCGGTGTGTGTAGGGGAAGGTCGCTCATGTATGTGGAGGATACACTTTTAATTCATGTCTCCTTACTGTCATCATTTGTTTTATATTTGTTCCCTTTCAATACTCTTTTTTTTTTTACCTTGATTTTGGGGTGTGATTTGACGATTTTATTTACATTAGACCTTCATGTATGTTGAAGGGACATTTTTTTATTCATTTGTCTCTACTCATTTGTTTCTACTCATTATTTGTTTTATATTTTAACCCTTTCAATTCAGATTTTTTTACCTTGATTTTGGGTGTGATTTGACGATTTCCTTTGCATTAAGCGTTCATGTATATAGAAGGGACACATTTTATTAATTTCTCTCCGTACTGTCATTGTTTCATATTTAACCCTTTCAATACTAATTTTCTACCTTCATTTTTGGGTGTGGTTATTCTATTTGCGTTAGGAAGAGTCTATGGAGGTCAAAAGATTAATGGACAGAGTTTTTACTATTCTATTCCCAACATGTGTTTCTGAAGCTGTACAAAATGGCCATATAGTAACGAGAATGAATAAGAAAACGCGTCCTGGTACTGAAGAGATTAAGAGTTTGTGATTTCTTTGACTTTTTATATGTTTCTGTTCTTTTCTTTTATATTTTTTCATTGTTTTTTTTATTTGTCTTATTTCTTGAGGATTTCTGATTTTTTTTTTTTTTCATTTGTCTAAACTTCTTCGCTTTTTTTTTTATCAATTTGTCTCTTTATCTTTTTTGTGTTATTTCTTTAACATTTGTTTTTATTCTTTTCGTTTTTATTGTATGGAGTAACAACTTTTTTCTGTTTTTTTTCTAATTTGTATTGTATGTCAGGTTATGTTAAAAGTTCCTAATTTGGTTTAACGTTCTCCTTTTTTTTCTTTCATATTATACAAACTTATTCCTTTTCTGTCTCTTATTTTTTGCGTTTGTGTTTTTTCTGAGGTCAAGTTGAAAGTGTTTTTATTTTGTTTAACCTGTTCCCGTTTTTCTTGAGTTCATCGTTTTCTATCTTTTTTTCACATTCTTAGTTAATGTAGACCGTTTCTGAGTTTGTTTTATATATTTGTTTTCCAGTTTTCTATTATTTTTTTGTATTTTTCTTAACATTACCTTCGTTTTCTTCATATTTTTTTTTCAAGTAATTGTTTTTTTTTTTTCAATTTGTTAGCTATAGGAAATTTCAGATAGACTTTTTAATTGTTTTCCCTTGTTTTAATTTGCGTGTAGATTAATGAAAGCGTTAAAAAAAATAATAATTCACTGACAAAAAAAAAACAGTTTCCTGCATCATTAATTTGCTATTTTTCCCAATATACATTTTTTTTTCTGTATCGCTCAGGAAACTTTTTACTTT
>NC_059283.1:4526011-4533511 GCF_017591435.1 Portunus trituberculatus | reverse complement strand
TCTTTTTTTTTTTTTTATCTCTCTGCCCACCCAAATCCCCACATATATATATTCTAGTCTTTTAAACTTATTATTTGCTCGCCTTTTTTTCTAATTTTTTACACATTAGGTGAACATTCCGTCGATAAACACTAGTGTCACATTTAACCATTTCATGCACCTCTCTTCCCCTCCCAGCCCATCCACGCTTTTTTCTCATCGTTTCGTTGTACCAGGGAATAATAATTTGAAGGCTCGTTATTAGTATGGACAGAGCAGAGTAGCTCCCGCCACACCACCACCTCCTGATTGCCGCCGCGCCAAAAATGTAACTATCATGTGCTCCCAAAATGTTTTCCCCCATTGTGGAAGCGAAAATTAATCCGGAAACGAGGCATCAGCTGGTCTTTTTTTTTTTTTTTGTACCATTTTGAATTCATGTGTTCTGTAGTGTTTTATTCGAAAATTCACTCGTGCTACTGGGTGAGGGAGAGAAGGGAGAGAGGGAGAGGAATGGGAGAGTGGAAGACGATTAAGGGAGAGGAAGGTATGGGAAGTGAAAGGAAAGGAGAGGAAGGGCGGAGAGTGAAATGGAGGCAGAGTAAATGAGAGGGAAGAGGGGAAAAGGATGGGAGGGAGCGAGAAAAAAAATGGAAGGTGAAGAGAGGGAAGGGTTGGAAAATGAAAGAGAGGGAGAGGAAAGAACAGGAAAAGAAAGAGAACCAGAGGATGGGAGAGAGAAGCGGAAAAACAGTAAAGGTAGATAATTAAGAAAAAGGAAAATTAGATGAGAAGAAGAAAGAAAGAAATAGGAAGGATATGAAAAGAAAACTGAAAATAAGGATTGAAAGTGAAGATGAGGAAACGGAGGAGAAAGAGAAAGGAACGAAGGGAAGAGGAAGAAATGAGATAGAAAATTAAAGGAAGGAAGGAAGATAGAAAGCATTGAAAGAGAAAAAGAAAATGTGGAATAAGGAGAAATGGGAAGGAAAATGAAGGATGAGAAGAAAGAAAAGAGAGGTAGAAAATAGAAAGAGAAGAGAACGCACGGAGAGAAGGGAAAATGAAGAGTGAGGGGATAGAGGGAAACGGAACGGAAGGGGATTAGAGGGAGAGAAGAAGGGGAAGAGGGGAGCTGGTCAGTGTTAGCGTGTTAGTGTGTTAGTCCGTTGTTTCATAAGGGAAGTGAACCACCGAATCCCACCACACCACCGCACTACAACACCGCAATAATAATCACCACAACCTTCACCACAATGCTTTCAACAATAGCCTGTTTCTCGGCATTCGCAAATCCTCTTATTGTAATCCGATCCCTCCCCAAAATATACTTTAGTCATATTTTTCTGCGTTACTGATGTCAGTTTTGCCCCGGGACAGCTTCGGATCGCTTATAAACCTCGTGATTCGGGTTCGGTTGGCGTTGGCGGTAGTGTTTCAGGATTCAAAGCGAAGTGTTAAATCTTAAAATCATCCATAAAAAAGATTGGAATATGATTTTTACGGATATAGGTCACAAGGATAAAGGTTCAGGAGAGATTTACGTTATGGATTAGTGGAGCATTTTAATCCTCTCAGGTGATGGGGCAGCGAAGTGGAGGTCCCGTGTGGAGTGCTTAGCTTTCCACTTTAAGGACAGTGATGGATGGAGGGGCCGATGCGTGTGGTGCTTTTCGTGTAATGGAGTGGCGAAGTGGATAGGTGGAGGGCGCTGGTGTCGTCTGCTATCCACTCTTCTGGTGATAAGTGGAGATGAGTAAAGAGGGTGTTTCTCTATTAATGGAGTAATGAAGTGGAAGGTGTATGTGGATGGAGAGTGCCATGTTATCCACTTTCCTGATGGTGGGCTGAGTGGGTGAGTTCGTTAGTATTGCTGTAAATCATGTAGAAGTGAGTGTGTGGATTGTAGGGCGGAAGGTAACTGGAAAAGTAATGTTAAAAAAGAGTAACAAGAAAAAGAATAACAGGAAGTAAAGTAGATAGAAATGAGTAACGAAACTGAACACTTTTGATTCTATTTGTCCTAACCTAACCTAACCCAATTTAACCTGACTTAATCTAATCTAACCTAACTTGATCTAACCCAACTAAACCAAACCTTCTCCTCCTCACCTCACCATACCTTACCTTGCCTTACCTTACCTATTACTTTTTTCCTTTCCTAAAATAGAATTACTGATGCTTTTTTTCCATCACACTTTCTTTTCCTAGTAAATATTTCATCTTTTCCTGTTACATTTTTCCTGACACTTTCTTTCCGAGCACCAAAGTGGAAGGCCTCGCTGTTATTGTAATTGTTATTGTTGTAAATCATGTAAAGCTACGTGTGTCATTAGTTCATATCTTCCTGCTGCTCCAGAGCCGCGCCCGCAACGGAACTTATGACGGGAGGGAAATGGCTTTTAAAAATATATTTCGAGAATTCATTGAGTGGAGTGTTCCTGGGCTATTATGACTGAAGTACAGGTGCTGATGTGCAGGTTAATGGCCCGTCTGTCTGTCTGTCTGTCTCTGCGTTTGTTTGTCTGTCTTGTCGGGTTTTAAGTATAGATTTTGTGTTTTTTCCTGTTCGTCTGTTTCCTCGTCTTTTTTTTATGTAGGAAAGGTGACGGTGATGGCAAAAAAGTACGATAATAAAGGTCAACTGAGGTGCCGAGTGTGGTGTATTTTGTCTTCCTGTTATCTTTATCTTTGTGTCCATTAGCACGTCCATTTTCCCGTCATGTCCTGTCTATATCTGTCTTATGTCTTATTTAAACATTTTCTCTTTTTTCTTGCTCTCTTTCAGCAACTTTGTATCCGTGTATGTGTCTACCTGTCCATTTTTCTCTTTTTGGCTGTTTTCTTTCTCTTCATGCCTTTCTCTCAAACATGGAAACGATATAAATATTCATCCATTTCTTGCAGTTCATTGTACGTACCTGCATCTATCTACCTTCGAATCCTTGTCTGTCTGTCTGTGTGCCTGTCTCTGTCTCTGTCTGTCTATTCATCCCCCGTTCCACACATACACACACAGAAGCCGCGAGAACTAACATCCATCCTTCCCAGAATAACTAAGCAAGCCCCCCATCCCTTCATCCCTCCCTCCTCAGCCCTTCCTCCTCCTTTGTCCCTACGTAACTACCGCCTGCTCGCCGCCGCCTCTCCGCTGGGTGGCTCAGAGCAGCGCGGAGGCTCGTCATTAGCGATGGTTAGCCCGGGAAACGAGGTAGTCTCGCTAACAAGCTCGCGAGACCACTGCTTCATTCCTCTCCAGCGATGCGTCAAGCTCAGAAATGTGATGAGTTACAGAGCGGCGCCGCACTTGCACTAATGTAATTTTGCATAACTTAACGAACCTCCATATGGTGTCTGAGTGGTGTGTGTGTGTGTGTGTGTGTGTGTGTGTGTGTGTGTGTGTGTGTGTGTGTGTGTGTGATGCAATGGCTGCCTTTGTATCGCGGATTCAGGATTATAATACGTATTCTCAACACAACACTGTATTTCTGCTTCCTGGATTTCACTCGTCTTCCTCAATACAACTTAATGTCTCGTCCAGCGCACCACTCACAATACTCACAATGCACCTCACGCAACACAACACAAGGCAAGGGAGCTTCGCCAAAACAGCAACATACAGCGCCAGTTTTTAACCCCTCCGTCAGATCTTTGTTACCCCTCAACACTTGCAACACAAACAACACGAAACACGCTGAAAAATATCCACTGACAAGAGCACAACACGTAGAACAGAAAGCGAAATACAGGAACACCTCAAATCCCCATAACAACAACAGCAACAACAGCACAACAACACAACAACATATCCCACACACTGACGCAACATACCACCCCTCCAACAAATACTACACGTTGAGAAAAAAAAAGGAAAAGCAAAACCCGATAATAGCAGCAACAACAACAATAACATCATCCCATACAACAACACACCACCACCTCCTCTTCGTACTCGTCTGTGTGTCTGTGTCTGTCTGTGTGTCTGATGTGTCGCTCGGGTGCATCTAACGAGATTTCAGAATGAGTATTTTAATTAGCGTAAACAGTCACTGCTTGGCTGATAATGGCAACACTAACGAGGTTTCTGGTTTTAATGACGTCTGAAGTACCTAACGGATGAGAGAGAGAGAGAGAGAGAGAGACAAGATGCACCACCTAATCTTCTCTCTCCTTCTCCTCCTCCTCCGTTTCCTTACTCACACCTCATAATCCGCTTCTGATACCTCCTCTAACTATCTCTCTCACTCATGAGGTCAAACTTTCACCCCCCCTTCGCTCTAATTACTGTGTTTAAGCTTAATGGTGTTCCTGGTGCAGTGAATGATGATTATCTTGAGTAATTGGCGCGCGCTGCTACCTGACAACACCTCTAATTAGGGAATCACCTGTTCTAATCACCGTCATTTATCCTCAAGATGTAAGGGTCACGTCCTGCGTTAAAGGTGTGATGGTAATTTGCTTTATGAGAAAGTTATTGTGTGTGTGTGTGTGTGTGTGTGTGTGTGTGTGTGTGTGTGTAATTGAATGAGAAGCTGTATAATTTCTCAGAATAAGTTGAAATATTTAAACAACCTAACTTAATGTAACCTAACCTAACTTAATCTATCTACTACTACTACTACTACTACTACTACTACTACTACTATTACTAGTACTCACAACCACCACCACCACCACCACAAACATCACAACAAACAAACAAATAAGTAAAAACGCGGGACTTATCAGCACAAAATACGCCCAGCGAGGCTTTGTCCAGATCCAAACTGAAGCTTCGAACTCTGGGAAGTGAAGCATCGAAGCGCGGATCGCCGAACCGAACAGAGGAGCGGATGGTTCAACGTGGCTTGGCTTTCAACGCTAATAATCTGGTTAGCGTTGGGTTGTGTTGGCCTCTTCTGGTGTCCTACGTTTACTTAAAGGTGAACGCGGCGTACTAGCGTGTGTGTGTGTGTGTGTGTGTGTGTGTGTGCCGAAAAACATATCTTCACTCATTTTCCGCTGTTATTTTCTTGCTTGCTTTTCCTGTCTTTAGTTTGTTTTTAGTTTTTGCGCTTCAAGGGTAAGAGTGAGCGAGTGAGTGAGTGAGTGAGTGAGTGACTGACTGACTGAGCGATGTGTGAGTGAGCGAATGAGTGAATAAATGACTTGCTGACTGACTGATGTGTGATGAAGTGACAGTGAGCGAGTGAGGGACTAGTTGAATGAGTGAGTGAGTGAAGGTGGAAGAGACAGAGAGGGAGAGAGTGAGAGGGAGTGAATGAGTTCGATTAAAACTTCTGTATCAACAACTCAGGCTTTTCCATAATTCCAGAAATAATTGATTGCCAAAGTTTTCTCATCATCTCCCTTTGATATTGCGTTCTTTCTTGATACCCCAGCAATTAACTCCTACATTTCCCTCTCTCACACTCTCTCTTTCCTACCTTTCCATTATCATTCCTACAGCACTGAAAAATAAACTAATAAATCAGTGGCCCCTTTTTTCAACGTTTCTGTTTTTCGTCTTCATTTTTATTGTGGTAAGAAGAACAGATCGCAGAATGTTTACCTCCTTTCCACTATTATTACCTTTCCATTATCATTCCTACAGCACTGAAAAATAAACTAATAAATCAGTGGCCCCTTTTTTTCAACGTTTCTTTCTTTCATCTTCATTTTTATTGTGGTAAGAAGAACAGATCGCAGAATGTTTACCTCCTTTCCACGATTATTATTATTCCTACAGCACTGAAAAATAAACTAATAAATCATTGTTACCACTTTTTTTTGTTTTTTTGTTAGTATCATTTCTTTAATTTTTAGGATGGTGAAATGAATAGAAAGTAGAACATATCCCTCCTTTCCTTAAATATTATTCCTACAACAGTGCAGATAAACTAATAAATCACTTTATTTTTATTTTCAACGTTTTTTTATCTTAGGAACATCACTTCATTTTTTTTCATGGTGTTACGAGGAATAGAAGGCAAAAATATTCCTTCTTTTCCATTGTATTTATTCCTGCAGCAGTGCAAATAAACTAATAAATCAATGTTTCCACTTTTTTTTTTCAACTTGTTTTATGTAAGGATCATCATTTCTTTAATTTTTTAAGGATGGTAAGAAGAATATAAGGCAGAATATCTCCCTCTTTTCCATTATTATTATTATTATTATTCCTACAGCAGTGCAGATATACTAATAAACCACAGTTACCATTGTCTTATTTTTCAACGTTCTTTTTATCTTAGGATCACTACTTTTTTTTTTTTTTAGTGGTAAGAATAAAAGTCAAAAATGTTCCTCAGTTTTCTATCATTATTATTCCTTCATCAGCGCAAATAAACTAATAGATCACAATTACCACTACTATTTCTAGCACATTTTTATCTATGATCATCACCTCTTCATTATTTTTTTTTTAGAGTAAGAAGAATAAAAGTCAAAAATATTCCTCAGTTTTCCATTATTGTTATTCCTACATCAGCGCAAATAAACTAATAAATCACAACTACCACTACTATTTCTAGCACATTTTCATCTATGATCCTCACCTCTTCATTTTTTTGGGGGGGAGGTGGTGAGAAAAATATAAGGTAAAAGATGGACAGGAGATGATTTAGTGTTTATTTGCGAGAGATTAATTAAAGCTCCTGCCGTGTTTCCCGCGTGCGTAGGTGGAGATGAAGTGGAGATAAGAATTACTGGAATGTGCGTTTTTTTTTGTCCGGTTCCTCTCTGCTGCTGTGTGTGGATATTGTGCGTGTGTGGATGCTGGAAAGACGGGTATGCGTGGATTGCTGGTGTGTTTTGGTGTTGTGTTGGTGTTTTGTTAGTGTGTGGATGGTGGAAAATGGATATGTGTGGGTTATAGGTGTGTTTCGGTGTTGTGTGAGTGTGTGGATGGTGAAAAAGTGGATATATGTGTGGATTATAGGTGTTTTTGTTTATGTGGTTGTTTTGTAGTGTGTGGATATTGAAAAAATGGATATGTGTGGATTACAGGTGTGTTTTTTTTTTGTGTGTGTTTTGTGAGTGTGTGGATGATGAAAATGTGGATATATGTGGATTGTGGGTGTGTTTTGTTGTTTTGTGGACGTTTTGTGTGTAGATATTGAAAAAGTGGATATGTGTGGATTGTAGGTGTGTTTTGGTGTTGTGTTGGTTTTGTGGGTGTGTGGTTGGTGGAAAGGCGGATATGTGTGGATTATAGGTGTGTTTTTGTTTTTGTGAGTGTGGATATTGAAAAAGTGGATATGTGTGGATTAGAGTTGTGTTTTTGTTTTCGTGGGTGTTTTGTGAGTGTGTGGATATTGAAAAAACGGATATGTGTGGATTGTAGGTGTGTTTTGGTGTTTTGTGGGTATTGTTGTCAATGTGTGGATACTAAAAAGGTGGGTATTTGTGAATTTTGTAAGTTCAATGTGGATTTTAGGTGTTTTTGTGTTTTTTTGTGTTTTGTGGATATTTTGTGAACTGTATGGATGCTGAAAAGATTGTGGATTTTGTGTGCTCAGTGTGAATTTTAGGTGTTTTTTT
>NC_059283.1:4518511-4521011 GCF_017591435.1 Portunus trituberculatus | reverse complement strand
CCCGATATACTACTGCCTGAAGTGCTCCTCTCGCCCCTACTGATGCGGCGAGGGTATGGCAGGGTACAAGGTGGAGGGTACGGCGTTCATCGTGAGGGGAAGTTGTTATGTGAGATTAATTAGGGAAGATGGGAGTGATTAATAAAAGGGATTAAATATAGGAAAAAGAGAAATATGAGGTGTATAAGAGATGTAAGTGGGGAGAGTGAAGCGATAAGGAGATGAATATAAGAAAAATTGAAAGAATGAGCGATTTGCAGAGGAAAGGAAAGATGAAAAGGCAGGATAAGAGTAAAAGGAGGACAGGAGAGGGAATGATAAAAAAGGACAGAGAAGAAGAAGAGATTACAGAGGAGAGAGAGAGAGAGAGAGAGAGAGAGAGACAGAGGAAGAGCACAGCACGGAAAGGGAACAAAAGAACGACTGACTGATTGGTTGATTAATTGACTGAATGATTTAATACGGAATCATACAAAACTAATGAACGTGAAAACAACTTTGTAGACATGCAAGATAAGGAAGAAAAAAGAAAAAAAAACCACCAAAGACAATTCGTGCAGACGTACGTGCTGTGGTGGAGTAGGTTTCTGGCCTCTGACAAGTGCCCGGACGACCCTTGTGTTGCTGAGTGGAGTGTCCAGAAATTTAAGGTGTTGGTGCATCAGTGGCTCAGTGAAAGGCGTAACAGTGCAGTGACAGTGACAGAGACTCGTTACATGTGAACCTTATCATTTCTTCTTTGTCTTCTTTGTCTGTAGTGTATAAGTGTTCTTGTATTTTAGAGTTTATTTTATTGTTACAAATAATTCAATAGGGTTGAGTTTGAAGATAGGGAGTACTCACCATACTCCCTTTAACCTGTACAAAACTCCCTAAACGTGTAACGAACTGTATCAAAAAAAAAAAAACGGAGGATATAGAAATGAAAAGAGTATAAAGAAAAAGAGATAAGAGAAATACGGAGGATAAAGGTACATGTAGAGATGAAAGAAAAAAGAGTACAAAGAGAAACAAAAACAGAGCAAGAGGAAGGTAGAGTTACTAATAAAGACAAGTATAGAGCATAGAGAAAGGAAAATAGAAAAAAGACAAAAAGATGACAGAAAAATGGATGGTAAACAATAGAGAGTACAGAAAGGATGAGAGAGAGACAGAGAGAGAGAAGTAGTAGTGTATAGGGTACCAATATACTAACAAAATATACACCACTGAAGGGTAGAGAAGCAGCAACAGGAGCGAGGCAGTTATGTATAGCAGGAGCGTGAAAGATTTACAAGACGATGAGTGACGTGAGAATGGAGTTTGAACACGACCGAATGAACACAAACATTGGAAAAGACTTGGCTGGAAAATTAAAGGGAAAAGCAGTGAAAAGATGAGGCGTTTGGTGCACGAATAAAATAGTTAGGGACTGGATAATGAAAAGGGGGAACGATGGGAAATTTGATAAGGACAAGAGCAAGGGGAATATTAGTCAAAGGAAAATAAACTAAAGAAAATTCTGACATGCATACGCTCGTGGGCGATGGTTGGGGCGGTATCAGTGACAAGGGCAGAGGTCAGGAAAGGTCAAAGGTCAGAGTAGACTGTGAATTTCTGATTACTGAGAATGGAAAGCCAGGAATTAGTGAGAGAGAGCAAAAAAGAAAGCAAAAGTGTGAAAGAGACAGGAATGCCGCAGGGTTACACACACACACACACAGAGAGAGAGAGAGAGAGAGAGAGAGAGAGAGAGAGAGAGAGAGAGAGAGAGAGAGAGAGAGAGATAGTTACACACACACACACACACACACACACACACACACACACACACACACACACACAGGCAAATACACATTGACGCTTAGACAGACACACAGGCAATCTACCATCCAAACACACTAAAATAAAAAAACAAAAATATGCATAGATAAAAAAAAAAAACTAGCATTTCGAGAGGCACACACAAACACACACACACAAACACAAACAATGAGAAAATATAAAAATAAAAACACGACAAACATACGATTGAAAAGGAGCAAGAGAGAGAGAGAGAGAGAGAGAGAGAGAGAGAGAGAGCAAGAGTACACATTCCAGCTAGCGAGAGAGAGAGAGAGAGAGAGAGGGACTTCAATCTAGGAAATGCACACCTTTGGGATAAAACGCCGGCCGTCAATAAATAGAAAAGCTCGCGGAACTTAGCCCCGCGTCTCGTGTCGGGCAGTATCTCACGGTGACCTAGAGTCCTCCAATACCATCTTAAGTTTGAGCATTAAGGCGCCGCGGTCCTGGTAGAGCTAGGATCTGTAACTCACTCAAGATAAACCCTACTATGCTTCGGAACGCCCTGCTGTGTTCGTTTTCTCTCTTTGTGGCTGTTCTGTTTTCTGTTGTTGTTCCTGTTTTCTGTTTATTTATTTATTTATTTATTTATTTTTTTTTTTGTGTGTGTGTGTGTTTGGATGGGTAGGAAGTTTGGGTTTGTTTTGTTGTTGGTTTCTCCTTTGTTTGCTTGCGT
>NC_059283.1:4496011-4511011 GCF_017591435.1 Portunus trituberculatus | reverse complement strand
TGTGTGTGTGTCTTGCCTTTGTTACGTGAAAAATCCTACAAAAACCCACTAACAAGCAGAGCCAACAGCAAACAAACAAAAAAATATATACTATCCCTTCTCTCTCTCTCTCTCTCTCTCTCTCTCTCTCTCTCTCTCTCTCTCTCTCTCTCTCTCTCTCTCTCGTTAGTATTAAAAAAGGTTTGGATACAGGATCGGAACCCATGTCACTCTCCACTTCGTTCTCTACTCCTACGAGGGGAAAAAAATGAAAATCCCGCAGTTTTTCAGAGTTACAATCGTCCACGGTTTACCACGAGTTTCCCCTTTTTCCCTCTCCTCTATCTCCCTTTCCTGCCGTCCGTCCCTTCCTTCTCTCTTTCCCTCTCTTTCTCCTCTGATTCCTCTCCGCTACTTGATCAGCGAATCCTGCAATCCTTAGTGAAAGCCAAGGGTGTCAGGATGCGAAGGAGAGAGAAAAGGAGTCATGTTGATGTTTTGTGGTGTTAAATGAAGTGAAATGGAGTCAAGGTGGATGAGGTGGGGAAGTTATTATGTGGTGGGAATGGCAAGGATGGAATTAAAGGTGGAATTAAGATAAGGGTAAATGTTTTCAAGTTTACGTGGATTAGATGTGGAAGGGAAGAAATTAGAGAGCTGTACATTGTCAGGGGGAAGGGGAAGTGAAGGGGAATGAGCCTCTATCTCCTACCTATCACCAGCTGAGGGGAAGAAGGGGAAATGAGAGGGGAAAACAGGGTGGAGAGAGTAAATGTTATGTGTCCTTTGGCTCAGTGTACAGAGTTATATTAGATTTGGAATATTTGGTGAACGAATGTCAGAGGGTACCTAGTGACCGATACATAATGAAAACCTCCACCTCTCTGCTTCCACTTTCATTCATCCACCACTGCACAGGAATGGAAAATCATGATAGCCAATTTTACCACATGATCCAAAAAATTATATACTGTTACTAAGGCAAGCCATTTTTTTTTTTTAACTTGTTCTCTTTTTAACTCCTCTTTTCTCTCCTACTTCTTCCCTCCTCCCTCTTCTTCCTCCTTCGTCTCCTCCTTCGGGAAAAGACCGAATGTTCCTTGAGCTCAAAGTTTTGCTGTAATGACGCTTATTCTGAAAGACTATTTATTTATTTTTTTTTTCATATAATTTACTTGAGTTTACCCTTTTTTGGTGTATGTTTTCATTCTTTTTTTCTTTTTGGTGTATTTTTTTTCTTTCGGTTTGTTTTCTTCCTCTTTTCTTGATACTTTTCTTCCAAATTTTTCTTTCTCTTCTTAGTCTAGCAACACTTTTTTTTTTTAGCATTTTAATCTTTGCTTTTAAATTACTCCTCCTCCTCCTCCTCCTCCTCCTCCTCCTCCTCCTCCTCCTCCTCCTCCTCCACACACGGCAAAATGAAACAACTGTTCGCTTCAATGCGGGACAAAAAGTGCAATAGGTGTTGCCTGAAATGAGAATTAATGAGTAAAGAAAACGTAGAAAATTATGCTTTGTTCTCTCTCTCTCTCTCTCTCTCTCTCTCTCTCTCTCTCTCTCTCTCTCTCTCTCTCTCTCTCTCTCTCTCTTTCAAAATAGTTTGCCTTTGTGTGTTTTTAAGTTTTCACGAAAAATACAAAAATTAGAGTTTTGTTTCATGTGCGCATTTTCCTCCTCCTCCTCCTCCTCCTCCTCCTCCTCTTCCTCTTCCTCGTTCTCTTCCTCCTCCTCCTCCTCCTCAGAGATTGGAGACACGTGCGGGTTTTTCCGTCTTACATGAGGATGATTTTCACATCTCCTAACACTAATTTGTATTTATCACGCTTATTCTCACTCTGATGTCTCGTGTCTGATGAGAACACGGGAAAGGAGAAGCAGGAGGAGGAAGAGGAGGAGAAGCAGGAGGAGGAGGAGGAGGAGGAGGAGGAGGAGGAGGAGAAGCAGGAGGAGGATGATATTAAACTGAAAGCGAGTATGATTTAAAAAAACATTTATTCTTTGGGGAACAGAGAGAGAGAGAGAGAGAGAGAGAGAGAGAGAGAGAGAGAGAGAGAGAGAGAGAGATGTATCAGAAAGGAAGAATAAATGCAATGAAAGAAAAAGGAAACTAAATAAAAATGTAAAAGAAACACACACACACACACACACACACACACACACACACACACACACACACACACACACACACACACACACACACACACACACACACACACACACACACACACACACACACACACACACACACACACACACACCTTAAAAAAAATACGTGAAGAAATTCGTGGATGGCTGAAGAGACGCATGCAAATAAGCGGGAAAGAAGGAAAGAAGGAAGGAAGGAAGAAAGAATAGGGAGGAGGAAAGGAGGAAAGAAGGAAAGGGAGAGGGGAAAAGAGGAAACCAGGAGGCATTATTTGTGTGTATATTTATGTGGTAGAGAACAATGGAAAAATAAATAAATAAATAGTCATTATTAATATATCTCTTCCTTGATATTATTTTTGCCAATTTATGAAAGATGGAATAATATGTAAGGGATGATAAAACGCAAAGGACGCGGGAAATGGAGGAAGTAATCAGGTAAAAGGTGAAGGAAAGAAAGAAGGAAGATGGAAACTATAATAAATCAAGGGAATGAGACAGAAGAGGAAGAGGAAGAGGAAAAAGATCAATGGAACAACTTATCATCTGGTTCTTCTTTTTCCTTCTTTATTATTCCTCTCTTTATGTTCCTCCTTCCATTCTTCTATCTCTTCGTTTCAATTCTCTTTTCTCTTTCATTTCTCAGGCCTTCCCTTTACTACTTCTATTTATCTCTTCCTTCCGCATTTACCTCTGTTTATCATCTCCCTTATTCATCATTCCTACTTCATTTATCTTTATTGTCCTTTACTCCTTCATATTTATTCCTGTTTCCTTTCCTCATATTTTTGTTATTCCTCCTATTTTTATTATTCCTGTTCTTTTCTCTTATTTTTCTTCCTACTTCATTTATTCCTTGAGGTTCTTTTTCTCTTCCATGTTTACCCCTCATTACTTTTCTCCTTATTGCTCTTCTTCATTCTCACTTATTCTCCTTTTTGTTCTCCTTCATTCTCACTTTATCTATTTCTTAAGCTGTTTTTTATCTTCTATATTTATCCTTGTCAGTTTTTTTCCTCGTTATCATTTTTTTTTTTTTCCTCTTGCCTCATTTGTTGTTTGACGTTCTTTCCTCCCCCTTATTATATCCTGTCATGTCTTTTTATATATTTTTATGTATTTCCATCTTTTATTTTATGGCTCCTTCGTTTTTAAGATCATTTGCTGTTCATTTTCTTGTCATGTCTCTTTTGTACCTTCATTTTTCTTTTCTTTGTTTCCTAAGGTCCATTTCCCTCTCCTTTTTTTTTGTATTTCTATCCTTTTTTTTCCTCATCTGTTTTTTTATTTTTTTTTTTATTTCCGTGTTTATTATCGTCTCGTCTCCTTTACACATTTCTTTTCGTTATTTATTTTTGTTATGTCTTCTTCATTTTTTTTCTCTCATTTGTTTCTTAAGATCGATTTTCTTTCGCGTTTTTCTATATTCCCCTCTTTCATTCCTGTCATATTTATTCTTGTCATGTCTTTTATACCTTTATGTTTACCTCATTTGTTTCTCAAGATCCATTTCTCTCGCTTTTTGCTATATTCCTCTCCTTCATTCTTACCTATTGTGTGTTTTTGTTGCTTTTCTTTATCTTTCATACGTATTTTTGTTATGTCTCTTTTAAATTTCTTTCATTTTTTCCTTCATGTGTATCTTGATGTCCAATTATCTCGTATTTTTCTATATTCCTCTCCTTCATTCCTATCTCATGTGTTTTTTGACGCCTTTCTATCTTCCCTATTCATTCTTGTCATTTCTTTCCCATATTTATTCTTGCCATGTCTCCTTTATACGTTCATTTTGAGCTCATTTGTTTAAGATCCATTTTCTCTTGCCTTTTTCTATATCCCTCTCCTTCATTCTTACGTCATGTTCATTATTATTATGTCTCTTCTTCATCTTCATTCATCCTTCATCTGTTTCTTGAGTGCTTTTTCATCGTACATGTTTCCCACTCGTTTCCTCCGCCTGCCTCTTTTCTTAACTCCCGCGTGCCTTGCCTGTACATCTCCCTGCCGCAAGTCGCCCCAAACTGGCCGCGACTCGATAATCCAAAATGCGGAAACTTATTCTATGAACTTCGGATTCATCCAATTTTATGGCTGAGCCGAGGAAGATGGCGGAAATATTTCAGTGAAGATGCAACAGTGGGAGGCAGTCACGATGTTCTCTTTATCTATGGTTCCTTCTCTCCCTCTCTCCTCTTCTCCTCTCTTCTTTCCCTCCTCCTATACGCCGTCCCGTCCCCTCCCCCTCTCCGCCTCGCTATTCTTCCATCGTCCTCTTCCTTTTAACATCACATAAGTTTGCTCCCTTATCTACATCTTCCTTCCCTTCTTCCTTCCAAAATTCACTCCGTTTTCCTCTACTTTACAATTGAAATCATGCTTTTGCCCTTCCCTGTCCTCTTTCTCCCCTTTCCTTCCTTCTCTCCATCCTTTCCTTTACTGTTTTATCCCCTCATCCCTTCCCTACTTCTCCTCTCCCTCCCCAATACCTCCCTCCCTCTACCAGCCTGGTTCGTAATACCCCTAATACTCATAATGAACAGGTGTGACACTATTAAGTAAGGTGTGCATAGTCTACCTGCCTCACCTGTCCCGCCTCACCTGTCCCGCCTCACCTTTACCACTTGTTACTTTGACACGTTAATTAAGTTTATGAACTCGCTATTAAAAAAAAAAAAAAAAAAAAATGGAAGTAATGAAAAGTGATAAAATCTCTTTACCCCCTGAACTTGATTTGGATTCTCTCTCTCTCTCTCTCTCTCTCTCTCTCTCTCTCTCTCTCTCTCTCTCTCTCTCTCTCTCTCTCTCTCTCTCTCTCTCTCTCTCTCTCTCTCTCTCTCTCTCTCTCTCTCTCTCTCTCTCTCTCTCTCTCTCTCTCTCTCTCTCTCTCTCTCTCTCTCTCTCTCTCTCTCTCTCTCTCTCTCTCTCTCTCTCTCTCTCTCTTCTCTCTCTTTCTCTTCTCTCTCTCTCTCTCTCTCTCTCTCTCTCTCTCTCTCTCTCTCTCTCTCTCTCTCTCTCTCTCTCTCTCTCTCTCTCTCTCTCTCTCTCTCTCTCTCTCTCTCTCTCTCTCTCTCTCTCTCTCTCTCTCTCTCTCTCTCTCTCTCTCTCTCTCTCTCTCTCTCTCTCTCTCTCTCTCTCTCTCTCTCTCTCTCTCTCTCTCTCTCTCTCTTTCTTTCTTTCTTTCTTTCTTTCTTTCTCTCTCTCTCTCTCTCTCTCTCTCTCTCTCTCTCTCTCTCTCTCTCTCTCTCTCTCTCTCTCTCTCTCTCTCTCTCTCTCTCTCTCTCTCTCTCTCTCTCTCTCTCTCTCTCTCTCTCTCTCTCTCTCTCTCTCTCTCTCTCTCTCTCTCTCTCTCATACATTCAACAAGTTTCCCTGAATTATGCAATATTCTCCGTTTCCCTGTCACTCACTCCACATATTTAAATTTTGACAGTTTTTCCCTCATATATCTTTCACTTTCCTTCTTCCTCCTATTTTTACTTTTCGCTTGAACGACTAATGTTACGTATACTCTTTTTCTTTTTTTTCATTACAATTCGTGTCATCAATTATTTCCTCCATTAAGCCCAATTGATTTGTTTGTCTTTCGTTCAGGCTGTTCAGGAAATTAATAGTTTTACCACTAATAGAATTTTTTTCGTCAGTTCGTTTCTTTTTTTTTTGTCCCTTCCACCTTTCACTTGCTAATTGTGTGTGTGTGTGTGTGTGTGTGTGTGTGTGTGTGTGTGTGTGTGTGTGTGTTTATGTATGTCTATCTGTCTGCGTTTACGTTTTTAATCACTAAAATGCACAAAAAAGGACAATTAATATGAATACACAAACTGCGCAGCGCTATCTAGAAACTCAATTGACTTATCACAAAGCAAAATCAATAATTCTCTTTCTTTTACATTTTACTACATGCCTTTTTCTTCGTCAACTTTGTCTAATGTCTAATACTTCGAGCGCAACTTTTCCTCCTACATCCTGAAAACAACTCACTCCAGCGACTTCATGGGTTTTATTCTATTATGGAAGCAGCAGCTGGAAAAATTAAATCAGTACATCTGGGGGTTCTTTTCATTTGCAGCCTTCCATCATCGTTATTTTGTTTTCTATTATTGCTCTTCTCTTCTGCTTCTTTTCTCGGTTTATTTAAGTTTTTTTTCTCACTCATAACCGTTTCGAGAATTCCTTGACAGCCTTGTAAATTCCCACAAATCTTCGTTAATTCCTCCGTTAATTCCGCGGATGAACGAGTCTTTTCTTTTCCTTTCGTATCATCTGGTTTAATTCTGATGGAAAGTAAAAAAAAATTGTACAGTTTGGTTTTTCTAATCGTTCATATTGCAGTCAGTTCTCACCTTCATTCATATTATTTTTTTCTTTATTTTTTTAACCTGCGTTCTGGCAAGCGAAGTAACAGGTAATAAATCTGCTATGAATCGTTTTATTTTTATGATTCCACAGCAGTAAAAGTAATCCATTAATTAATTGTTACCATTTTTGTGTGAAAAGTTCGCAAAGTAACGATTTATGAACGTAATATGTTTTGTTTATTTACTCTCTCTCTCTCTCTCTCTCTCTCTCTCTCTCTCTCTCTCTCTCTCTCTCTCTCTCTCTCTCTCTCATTTTTATCAGAAACGCAGAGAAGCATGAATATTTTTCTTAATAAATCGAAATTGCCCGGAAGGAAAGTGTGTGGCTGAATGATGACTAGACTGTTAGCGGGAAATCAACCCCACCACCACCACCACCACCACCACCACCACCACTCTCTCCCTCCCCCCAGTTCGATCCCCTCTCAGCCATTTTAACTTCTGCCATACGTTGAGTGGCTGGATATTATGCGAACGTTGTGCTGGGTGACGGAGGTTCGAGTTGTGAGGTTCTGTGAGTTGTGTTGGTTATTTTGGGTGATGGTTTTTTGCTACCTGTTATATTGAGGTATGGTTGTGTTTTGGTTAAGATTGATATTCCTATACAGTGTGGTCAATAAACTATGTAATCTATGGAGGAAGTAGTGAGGGAATTGTAATCTGTGTCATAAGTGGAAATTTTACTCCAGTACATTAGTCTGTTATAATGACGACAAAAAAAAAGAAAGGAGAAAAGAACAGGGGGAGAATTACAGAGTTTTCTTTCATCATCCTCAAGTTTCCATTGATTAAAAAGTACGGTGATGGAAATTATATAAGAAAATCTACTTATTTCTTATCGTGTAGTTTTTGGCAGTTGTGAATCGTATAAAGAGGTACGCGGGATGAAGCAATATGGAATAAAACAAAGAAGTGATAGTAATTTATGGTATCTTATAAATGAGTGGAAAATTTCTTATCTCATCGTTCTTAATGCAGCTGCGTATCATTTAGGAAGGTTTGCGTGAGTTAAATAATATGAAACTAATGCAAGAAATAACGATAATCTCTGGCATTCCGTCAAAGCGAAATGCCATACGTATTTCACCCTTTGTAATAATTGTGATTTAAATTCCATCATTGCGTCGTTATGGAAATAATGCTGATTTATGAAGCACTAACGTTTCATCCTGGTTGGGCAAGTCCAGTGAAGCCTCGAATATTTTGCAGAACTGTAAATCAAAAATCCTGGTTTCATTAAGGTTGTTGGGAGCCGCGAACACAGCGTGAGGCACAAAAAGCGACCATTAGTATCTGTCACGCCCCTCTGCTGCTCCGTCACAATTAATCGAAGATACGGAGAGTAATAACTGGATTTTGTAATGAATTGAACTACTGCCCGGCGTGGCTCTTTTCACTGCTGATGGCGCTGCTACCTGCGTGTGTGTGTGTGTGTGTGTGTATGTGTGTGTACATGTGCTTTTAGAGAACAGAATCCAGCACATAACGTTTCATCTTTATTACCAAATTATCGTATCAATTTTTCTGTACTGTATGTGTGTGTGTGTGTGTGTGTGTGTGTGTGTGTGTGTGTGTGCGTGTGCTGTGTATCTCTCTAAGCATGAGGTCGTTAGGTAGTCTCCTCATCTCCGGGCGAAAGGAACAACAATATTTTTCATGTGCATATTTCTTGTGTATATTTGGAATTTGTTTTCGCTGCCGTGATAAATCGCTTGAGGAAAATTGCTTACCATATTTTAGATACGATGCTAATGGGCCCTCGCTTCTAATATTAACGTGCCGATTTGCATAATGAAGGTGATTTGCATAAGTGAATGCTATTACACGGAACTTACCTTTTGATGGGCGTCTTGCATTCATTCTGTAATATAAGTGTAATTGTGTTATGTAGCCGAGAATATTTTACAGTTGAACTTCAAAGGAGACTAGAGATGAGGTGTGTGTGTGTGTGTGTGTGTGTGTGTGTGTGTGTGTGTGTGTGTGTGTGTTGGAGCTTTGTGAGCATGTATATATTGCAGGGAATGGAGATACTCTGTGCTACACACTTACACACACCCGCGCTCTCTCTCTCTCTCTCTCTCTCTCTCTCTCTCTCTCTCTCTCTCTCTCTCTCTCTCTCTCTCTCTCTCTCTCTCTCTCTCTCTCTCTCTCTCTCTCTCTCTCTCTCTCTCTCTCTCTCTCTCTCTCTCTCTCTCTCTCTCTCTCTCTCTCTCTCTCTCTTCCCCACCACCACCACCACCACCACCACCACCACCACCACTACAACCGCCCCTCCCACCTTAAAATATTGCCTCAGCCCCTCACGATATTTAGTCCCAAGTCGGTGAGAGACGCTACGACTATTAATTTCCTCTTGGACAGACGGAAAAAGCCACTTAGGAGCCCTTGATGCCCCTTCATCTTGTCTTCTCACGAGCTGGAAGGTAAGGCGATTGGAAGGAGGAAGAGGAGGAGGAGGAGGAGGATTAATACTTAGGAATACATAGGAAAGCCAGATACCAGAAGATTACGTGGCGTATAACGAAGATATCTACTAAATTAAGTTGTGCGATTATTAAACCCGGTGAGATGGGCAGAAAGAGAACGAGGATAAGAAGGAGGTCAAAGGAACGCGTAGTAGTAGTAGTAGTAGTAGTAGTAGTGGTAATAGTAGTAGTAGTAGTAGTAGTAGTTGTAGTGGTGGTGATGGTGGTAGTTACAGTAGTAGTAGTAATAGTAGTGGTGGTGGTGGTGGTAGTAACAATAGTAGTAGTAGTAGTAGTAGTAGTAGTAGTAGTAGTAGTAGTAAAATAGTAGTTGTAGTGGTGGTGGTGTTGGTAGTAACAGTAACAGTAGTAGTACTAGTAGTAGTAGTTATTGTTGTTGTAGTTGTAGTAGTAGTAGTTGTAGTAGTAGTAGTAGTAGTAGTAGTAGTAGTAGTAGTAGTAGTAGTAGTAGTAGTAGTAGTAGTAGTAGTAGTTGTTGTAGTAGTAGTAGTAGTAGTAGTAGTAGTAGTAGTAGTAGTAGTAGTAGTAGTAGTAGTAGTAGTAGTAGTAGTAGTAGCAGTGTATCCTTCACAGTACAAGTATTTGACACGTTTAGTAGCGCGTGGCGAGCGGCTGCAGGAAAATGTATGCCCTTTCACGGCAGCAGGGAGAGAGGCAGAGGCGGAGGAGAGGAATGGGAGGGAGGAAAATAGAGTGCTGTGTCGTTTGTATGCTGGAGAAAGACTATTATGTGTTCGGGGAGACAAATTAAGCAGAGAGCGACAGTGTTAGAAAAAAAAATAGATAAATAAAACAAACGAAAAACAACACACGCACTGTATAAATTCTAATCCAAACTGAAAGAAAAGATTACCTACTGTATCTCTTCACACACAAACACTTACTTAAACAAAAACACCAAAACTACTATTTATCCTTGCTCTATCTGATATATTACTTACATTTACTAGTCCACAGTTTTTGCTTTACGGCGGCTTGAGCTGGTGTCGTAAATTCAGCGTGTTTATGAGACAATTGTTAAGCGTTTATGAGCGTGAATTGTCAGCGTTAATGAAGAATGTAAAATGTGGCCGCTCACTGCTGCAACATTACGCACGTTGGGAGATTAACATGGGCCCTTACGTCGCGCCTCAAAACGGCTCATAAAGGCACCAAAAATTTTACCACCAAATGATTAGTGCATTGGATCATTAACGTGAGATGAGAGGCAGTGGAGTGCTGGCCTCTTGTTTACGTTCGCTGGGTGTTGAGAGAAAGAGAGAGAGAGAGAGAGAGAGAGAGAGAGAGGTAGTAGTATTAGTGTTAGTGTTATTATTAGTTGTAGTAGTCGTTGTAGTAGTAGTGGTAGTAGTAGTAGTAGTAGTAGTAGTAGTAGTAGTAGTAGTAGTAGTAGTAGTAGTAGTAGTATTGATCACTAAGACGTATATGTAATGCAAAACGAATAACAACTACAATAACGCTACAGAGATGAATAACGAAACTTTGCACACACACACACACACACACACACACACACACACACACACACACACACACACACACACCATTAAAACGCAAATCTAAATATCTAAATAAGAAAATGACAAACTACCTTTCCTCACCACACACCTTCTCTCGGGACTCAAATTAGGATACTGGAAGAAAACGAAGGATGGGAGCGCGTTTATGTTAGCGTTAACTGATGTAAATTAAGAGGCCTTGTCTTTTCTTAGCCCAGGAGGAGACGCAGTGAGTTATTACCAGGAAGAGTCATTAGAAAGAGAGACAGACAGATAGACAGACGGACAGACAGACAGACAGACACAGGAAAAGATGCAGGAAAAGATGGGTGATGTTGATATATAAGACATAGACGATAGAGAAGAAAGGAGTGCATGCCAGAATGAGGGAGGAAATGAGACAGATAAAAGAGGCTGGGAAAATAAGAGACGTGAGAGATCTGAAAGGGCACCGAATGTCACGTAAGGAAATATCCATCTGTGTTCTCATATAAAGCGGAGGAAAGAGTGCCAGCATATTGGGAACGAATGATGTGTGTGCGTGTGTGTGTGTGTGTGTGTGTGTGTGTGTGTGTGTGTGTGTGTTTCGTTGGGTCCGTGTGGGAGGGAACGAGGGAGAAACTTGCGAAAACGTAGAAGTTGGTCATTTTTACGTCTCCATTCGCTTATGAAATTGTGACATCGGGGATTGGGAAAGAAACTGCGCGAAAAATGACAGGAAAAAACTCCATTGAAACACGCTGACTCCGGTATCCTCCTTCCCTCCACTGTCAATTTCTGCAGAGTGCCTTCGTGTTTGCAGAATACAAAGAAAGAGTGAGTTGGTCTGGCTCTTTTCAACTCCTTCAAACCGCATGAATGTTCATTTTATTTTACCCGACTCTCTATTACCTCTCCTTTATTCCGTGTGTGTTTCGGCAGAAGGTTAATTACTGGGAGCCGTAAGTGAAATGTCAGGGAGGATGCTTCGGGAGAGAGAGAGAGAGAGAGAGAGGGAGGGAGGGAGGGAGGAAAGGGACATTTATATACTTTTATGCATTTCTCTCTCGTTTTTCTCTCATGTGTGTTGATTATGGGAAAAAATTCAGGCTCTATAATGCGCGTTAGTGAAATATAGCGTGTGTTCTCCATAGAGTTGTATAGATTTTTGAGCACTGTTGCTGTTTCTCCTTGTATCCTTCTCTATTTGTCCATCTGCAGTCTTTTTTTGCTCTCCTCTTTCAGTACATTTCCTCTTCCTTCCCTTTCATCTTCTTTTTTTTTACATCCTTCCCTTTCCGCCATGCCCGCTCTCTCTTTCTCTCTCTTTCTCTCTTTTTCCTTTTTGCACCGATTTATCACTGCTTCCTTTCCTTCTCCCTCCACGGTCTTCTTTGCAATTCCCCTCCTCTCTCCTCCTCCTTCCTTTTCTCCTCCCATCCCTCTTAACCTTTGCAAGAGTCTTTCCATTTCCTCAGATGATTACGAATGTCTCCGCCTTTCTGATGAGGGAGGAGGAAGAGGAGGAGGAGGAGGTGGTGGTGGTGGTGGTGGTGGTGGTGGTGGTGGTGGTGGTGGTGGTGGTGGTGGTGGTGGTGGTGGTGGTGGTGGTGGAGGAAGAAGGGAAGAAGAAAAGAGAGAGGAAAAGGGTAAAGTTTTGTTCTTGTCAGTTGAACGATTAGATTGACGAAAACTCGATTGAAACCAAAGAAAATGATAGATTAGTGTATCTCTCAGTTTTGACGGCATTCTCTCTCTCTCTCTCTCTCTCTCTCTCTCTCTCTCTCTCTCTCTCTCTCTCTCTCTCTCTCTCTCTCTCTCTCTCTCTCTCTCTCTCTCTCTCTCTCTCTCTCTCTCTCTCTCCTACCTCACCTTACCTCTGATTTATATATATTTAAAAAAAGAGGAAAGCCAGCTCGTAAAACAGGAATAACAAGACAAACTGCGACGTGGTGCAAATGTTGTCACAATTCCGCCACGTCGTTTGAGATTTATCGAAGTCAAGGCGAGCGAAAAATTATTCATGACCGACTCGTTTGAAAGTTCGGCGACCTTGTTGACTCGGCGGCCGCCCACCACGTAAATAAAAACAGCTTTAAAAGTGTTTGGGAAGCTTATAGTGCCGATTTGAGATTCATGGACACACCGAGGGGAACTTTGGGAATAGTCATCGTCTGGGGGGAGGAAGAGGAGGAGGAGGAGAAGCAGAGTAAGGAGGGCGCACAGAAACACCAGAAATACCGTCTTTTTCCTTCTATGTCATGTATGTTCGTGATCCTCCCGCTAATGGCACTGGGTTAGAGAGAAGTGCCAGGCTAAGACAAGATGGATTTATGCATTACTGGTGTGTCTTTTTCCAGCTTGTCTTCGGAGTGGTTTGTGTTGACTGAAGTTGTTGTACCTTGATGTTTTTTTAACGAAGTGTGGAGTGATCTTCTATATTTACTCCAGTTTCCCCTCTGTGTGGAAGTGGAAGGCCAGTATACAGTTGGTTTATTTGTTACTGGTGCTTCGTTTTTTTTTTTTTTTATTTGACTTTAGAATGGTTGGGAGGAAGGTGGAATTAGGTAGGTAGGTTCACACTGGGACTGCCACCTGTTGGTTTGATGGTCTCTTGCAGCTTCCCTCATTTTCTTATGCTCTTATGTTCTTATCACGCCGTGGTACAGTGGAACCATGTGCGCTATGGGATCTGAGGGGTCTCCAAGCGCACGGTTTCGAATCCTGTGCACGGTCCGAGTGTAGGTTGGGCTTCATCACTCGGGGCAATGGTTTCCTAGCGGGTGGGCTTTCAGATAGGAGGTACCCAAAAAAGTATCCCCTTTAGCCCATAAATTCCCGTGAAAAGCCCACATGGTATAAAAAAGAAAGCGAGTTCAATCCCGCAGCTGTTTCCTGAACGATATACTTAAACGCTTTCGTCTTTCAATAAGGACTACTTTCAAAGGCTACAGAGATGATTAGTCCTGTTTGTTTGTATTGTTCCTACTGGTAAGACAAAATCCTTACTGAAATATCGGTAGAATTATAATATTATCCTTGAGATCTTCATCCTGTCCAATATCCTCCAGCACTTTCTTTTTTCATAAGTAATTCCTAAGGTTACAGAGATTATAAGACACAATCCTTACCGACCTATCAGTAGAATCATAATATTACCCTTGAGAACTCCAATACCAATCAGTACAGACAGTTAAATGTTGGAGAATAGAACGAGGAAATCTTTAGAACCCATCTGCCTTGTCCTACACCTGATAAACAAAATCTTGCCGAACTATCTCTAAAATCATGATAGCATCCTTGAGAGCTCCTATAGACCTATACCAATCACTTGAGGCTGTTAGATGCGGGAAAATAGGACGAGCAAGCGTTTAGGACTCCGCTGCCTTGTCTTACACCTCGAGGGCGTACGCGTGGGTGTGTGAGGGACGCTCCGTGAAGGACGCCTTAAGACAGAAGCGGCTCGGGCAGCGGGTTTAATTCAGCGCCGAGACCAGGACCCACCGAGGCGGAAAGTTTAATTATACGCTCTGTTTCATGGTCCTCGAAGCTTATGGTCCAATATTACACTCGATCCTGTGAGCTCCTCTGTCACTGCAGATAAAATGTTACGCCGGAAAAGTTCGTGTGTTCGTTCTGGCGGAGAAAAGCGGCGTTTTATTTCATTTTTTACCTGGTTTTCTTTGTGCGTATTAAGTCAATTATTTCCAGGTTGCCAAGTGTTGCGTTCATTATTCTGCCTTCTATTGTAGAGCGATGGGGGATTTTGCCGCTTGCGGGAAACTTACCGTGAGTGAAATGAAAAGAAATGTTTCAAAATGGATCCAGAAAAAAATATATATTATCTTTAACGAAAGACAAAGGGAAATTCATTATATTTGCTTATCTCCTGAAAAATCGCGCGTACATTCGAATAAACCCCACAAAAAAATAAAAAATAAGTAAATAGATAAATATTCTCGATACCAAACAATTCTAAAAGACAAGATTGAGAGGAAAAAAAATAAAGAAAAAGTCACAGGGAAGCAAAACTAAAAAAGATAAAAAATAAGAAGGGGGAGGAAAGCGACAATACGAAACAATGTAAAAAGCCACAACGAAAAAGGAATCACAGCTAGACGGGATTAAAAAAGAGACAAGCGAAACTGTATGAAACGAGAAAAGGAAAAAAAAAAAGACACAACGAAATGAAACAAAACAAAAAAATCACATGCAGAAAGGGAAACTAGAGTAAAAAAAAGAAAAAAACACGAAATAGTAAAAATATGAAACAAATTACACAAAAAAAAACAGACTTAAAGAACACTAGAGAATATTAAAGATGAATAAGAAGAGCCTCACATTTACAATAGAGAAAGATGTGCGCATTAAAGACTCGTTAAAAGGGCGTTGCACAAACACAAGAGAGACTTATGGGGTTGCCGAATTACAAGACAAGGGACACACATCACTGGAGGAAGGAAGGAAAGAAGGAAGGAGAATTAAAACAGCACCACACCTGACCACGCCTCCCTCCAGTGGCCGCCATTAATTCCTCTCACCTGTTATGGTCATGTCT
>NC_059283.1:4438511-4486011 GCF_017591435.1 Portunus trituberculatus | reverse complement strand
GTTATGAATTCACGCCCGTGTCTTGTTTGGCACGCACGCTAAAAATAAAAAAAAATTACATATACACGAAATCCATGGAAAATTTTATGGTCCAGAGATTTTTTTCAACACACACACACACACACACACACACACACACACACACACACACACACACACACACACACACACACACACACACACAAGACATTTTTAAGCTTTAGACGTAAAGGAAAGATGGCTTAAGAGGAAAGGAAAGAACAGCTGGCTTAGGTTAGGGAAAGGTTAGATTAGGTTAGGTTAGGTAAGGTTAGGTTAGGTTAGGTTAGGTTAGGTAAGGTAAGGTAAGGTAAGGTAAGGTAAAGGTTAGGTTAGGTAAGGTAAGGTTAGGTTAGGTTAGGTTAGGTTAGGTTAGATTATGTTAGGCTTGGTTAGGTTAGGTTGGATTAGGTTAGGTTAGGTTGAATTAGATTAGGTTTTAAGACGCCTGGCTCTTTGCTGTCAGATAAATAACGATACAATGACGCTGCCCTTTAATGATAAGTGATCGTTAAAAGGCCTCAGGGATGAGCCAAGAATGAATACAGTGGAGCAGCTTGGTGATGGAAAGGTGACAGATAGTGATGTGTTGATAATGAGAGAGAGAGAGAGAGATTAATAACCACTTCGAACTGGCTAATAGAACCTGCAAAACCCTCCATATATTTCTAAGAGCACATCGCCTTTGAGTGAGTGCATTTAGTGAGAGCATAAAAGAGCTCAACGACCATCACGCTAGCCAGTTCAAAAGCCGCCATGTAACAAGCAACCATCAAAATTCGCTTCAATTACATATTTTCCCAAACCTGTTTTCCGAGCGCTCCTCCCCTGGCCTTCCTGTTTCCCTCCCACTGCCTCCCACCGCCCCTCTCTCCCCTCTCTCTTGCCTTGCGTTGCTATTTACAAGCCTCAAAACTTCGCCTCAAAGGGAACATCCAGGAGAGCTCTCATGAATCACTAATAAGCAAAGACGCTAAGATCTGGACAAATTTTAATAGTCTTCCAAACAGAACACTTGTCTTTAAGAGGCTTGTGTTGGTTCATCCTCATGTGGCTGTCTCTATCTCGCTCTCGTCTCTCTTTTACTCGTGTGTCTGTGTATGTGAGTCAAAAATGGTAGACACGATATGTAGCCAGAAATCAATTGTTTGTCCGAAGGAAACGTAAGGACTCTGTATCTTTAGACTACGCAAGGGAAAACTTAAGTGGCTGGCAGCGACACACATCAAAGCTCCCGATTAAATTCCTGAGAGAGATGCAGCTAGAGCGAACGCAACAATGTGAAGGACCTGGAAAGAAAATGGGGAAGTAGTTGCGTGGTTGCTGTTTGAATCCATTGCGGGGTTCTTAGACTGGGTCCAAGCGGAGAGGAAGGAAGAGAAGAAGAGAAGAGAAGGAATGAGGAAGAAAAGCAGAACACAAAGAAATACAAAGGAACTCCACACAGCCACAGACTCTAATATCCTTTCTAGGGTGTTTATGGGAAGAAAAAGGTGGAAAAGGAGCACAAGTCAGTAAGAAAGGATGAAAGGTGATTAATTTCCCGTTAATTGTAAGGCTTCACTAACATTTTTTTTTCTGCATCATAATTAATTTTCTTTTGTTTATTTATTTATTTATTTATTTATTTATTTTATTTTTATTTTTTTTTTCTCAGTTAAGTGTATCAGTTCGGTTATTCTGGTTTGACTATAGTACCACCACCACCACCACCACCACCACCACCACCACATAAAAACAAAGAACGAGACAAGAAAACCCACGATAAAAAGGCAAGAATAAGAAAGAGAAATAATAAAAGAACCAACAAAGAACAAAACCACGAAAGAAAGAAAAAATAGGAAGAAGAAGAAGAAGGAGAAGAGGAGGAGGAGGAGGAAGAAGAGCTAAATCCCTATGTAATACCATCTCTGGGTTTCTTTGCGGCCCTCTCAGCTCCCCGCGACTGTCTGCTCATGGGAATGGCTTGATTAAGGAGATGGAGCAACGCTTGAGTGTGTACTGAGGGAGGGGGGAGCGAGGGGGGCTTGTCTTACCTCCCCTTCTTATGCCTTTATGCTGCCTCTCTCTCTCTCTCTCTCTCTCTCTCTCTCTCTCTCTCTCTCTCTCTCTCTCTCTCTCTCTCTCTCTCTCTCTCTCTCTTGTAGTTCGCTTTGTTTGTTGTCTTTCTTTTCAAGTGTGTTTCAGACATAATAGCAGAGAGAGAGAGAGAGAGAGAGAGAGAACATTATTTGGTATTTGCTGAGATGTTAGGTTAGGTTAGGTTAGGTTAGACACAACATAGCAGAAGACTCGTATAAGAATGATTAACTAAAAAGAAAAATAATATTAATAATAATAATAATAATAATAATAATAATAATAATAAATGAAGTGTTGCCAGATAAAAAGGCAGATGTCGAGTGTTTATGTCGCCATTAGAGAAACAGCTGATGCTTTATTAGAGAGAGAGAGAGAGAGAGAGAGAGAGAGAATAAGAGAACATACTTGAATATAGTTTCCTCATCACTACGAGAGGTTGCTTGACTGAAAAATGTTGAGAAACGAAATGTGTTCTTGACAGACTTACCGCCAAAAGGGAAAAGAAGGAGGAGGAGGAGGAGGAGGAGGAGGAGAGACGAAGAAAAATGAACCTGGGAAATAGGATGAAAAAAAAAAAGAATAAGAAAGAAAAATGTGAATGCAGTCGATGGAAAATATTAAAAAAAAGTAGAAAATGTTGCAGAAATAATTGAATTGAAGAAATATACAAGTACGGAGTTGAGAGAGAGAGAGAGAGAGAGAGAGAGAGAGAGAGAGAGAGAGAGAGAGAGAGAGAGAGACTTTTGCATAGATTATTCACCATTCAATAATTCAGATAATGCAGGCAGAGAGAGAGAGAGAGAGAGAGAGAGAGAGAGAGAGAGAGACATTATATTTCTCCTCCTCCTTTCTCAGTAATTCAAAAGTTCCGGGAGCAAATTTCCAGACAAACAGAATAGTCGTAACACTTTATTTGGCCTCATAAGAATACTGGCTTTATGGGAGCGTTCCTTCAGAAATACAAATGTCAGCTCTGATTTTTACCAGTTGTATATTGGACAGATACACTTATGCATTGCGGTATTGGAGGAGGAGGAAGGGGAGGACGAGGAGGGGGGAAGACAATTTTACTCCTCTTCCTTCGTCCTCCTCCTCTTGCTCTTCTTTCTCCTTCTCTTTTGTCTCCCAGCTAATGCATTTTGACCATCTTCCTCCCTGAATGTTCTCGTCTCTTCTCTCCTTTCTCGATAACGTTCTTTTTCAATGGTTGTGATTTATGTCTTTATTTGGACACCGTTTTACTGTTTTTGTACTCTCTCTCTCTCTCTCTCTCTCTCTCTCTCTCTCTCTCTCTGCGCAGTTCCGTTCTCTTATGTAACGTTTTCTGTGTCTTTTTCATGGGGAACGTTATTTTTTTTCTTTAGGTTTGCGGAACAGAAGAAAAATATGGGTGGAATAAAACTAAAATCTCGTATGTTATCTAGGGAACATACCAGCATCTCTTTACAGAACAAGAACTAACAATCTACAGCTAAATGCACGACTTAAAACACGTACAAGGCTTAAATAGAAAGTGCGCGTATTTTTTTTTTTTTTTTTTCTCCACTACTCAGCCTGCCAAACACTACAGAGCGACCGTGGCTTTACGGTAGCTCAGCCTGCTTGATGAAAGCTAAACAATCGGTGAGTTCGTGATCGCCACCACCCAGACAGGGAAAAACAAAGTAGTACTGCACAACATTTGGAAGACAAAAGAGAAACAGAAAAGGCAAGACAAACAGTATCTGGTGTTTTTTTTTTTTTTTCTATCTCTACGGTCTGTCTTTTTCCATCAGCAACATCAAGTCCACCTCATCTAGTTTTTTTTTTCGTAATCTTTTCCACAGTTTGAGTTGAAGTCAGTTGTAGTTAAAACATGTTTGACCGAACTTTGTGGGTTTACTATATAGATTTGATTTAAAGATACGGAGGAACTGCATTCTCAAGATAGTTAAGTTTTTGTATCAACTGACTACCTTTAAGAAGCTGTAGTGGAAGTCATAAATGTTCCCATATAGTATTTAGCAGGAATGCCGCATCCAATCTACAGGCAAAGCACTCTTGGTATCCAGCAAAGTATCTATATGGCTAATGAAAGCAATTTATGTTATCGCAGTTCTTCAAAATATAGCGGTGACTCCTTATAACAGCTTGTATAGGATTATTGATATGTTCATAGCTATGACTTCATATGACAATCAATTATACAACAATGCTGGGTAAAGCACGCATGGAAATCCTAAGAGTTATATGTATGGTACTTGAAAAAATAACCAAAGTCCATCAAAATACAATAATTGCTGAGATTAATTCACCGGTAGAGGTGAATGGAACGTTTAAATTCACCGCCAGATTGGTCTGATGGCCGCCCCTCGGTTCGGTTCCAATATTTTTTTCGGTACAGCCTAGATCCAGAATGGTTGAGAGATAATGAACATCATGCCTTTAAGATGGTGTGATATTGTTAACAATACTCGAAATATTAAAAAAAAATACAAGTGCATTGCTATATTCAAGAAATGTTACCCTGATGTTAGCTTGTTATTGTGTTAGATTAACATTCCAAATACACTGAAACTAGAGAGAAATCCGAATATACATACTTTATGAAGGAAATATATAAAAAGAAACGGATATTATGTATAGTTCGCCTAAAAGTGAAGGGTTGGGAGGCCTGTAGAGCGTAAATGAGAGACTTTTTAGAATATTTTGGTGCAAGTTCGAACGACGGCCATTGTTGTTGTGAGCAAAATGGCGCCAGATGGACGGGGCCGAGAGACGCTGATTTGAAGCTTCCATTGTGCAACTCTGGGCCACTGCTGCACCCTGAAGACACACGTAATTATCACCTAAGAATATCAGGACTATTATGGCTAACTTAAACAAGAACCTGTGCTTAGATGAATAAATAAAATGGACCGACTGGTTTATCTCGGGGATATTTTGTTTTGTTGCCTAGATAATATTCTGTGGGATGATTTGTTGCATTTAGAGACACGGAGATTATTCCTTGCGGTGTTTGAGTCAGTGAAGGGAAATGAAATGGTAGTGGTTTCAATGTTGAATAGATAAATACTGAATTAATTTCGGCTATAGTCTATTTCGGCTTAGAGTTTGCCTATTTATGTTGTCGATGTGTCAGATTTAATACATGTGATGCTTTAAATCTGAAGGTTGGGTTAAGCTTGTATTGATTCAGTTGGTTTCCTTGCTAATCCTTTAATTCTGTATGGCTTCCTACGACCTTTTTCCCACTAGTAAGGTCAGGCATTTGAAATAAACGTCTTCCATCTCTATTTATTCATTGGATCCTCTTCTTGACGTCAAAGTTTATTCATGTCACACTTCAGCACGTCTTTCCATCTTATTCCTAGTTTACCCACACTTCTCCCCTTGACTAGTATCATTATTGCCTTCACTGCTTCTTCCTCATCTCTCCTCTTCACGTCTCTAAAATATCTCAACTTGGCCTCTCTTGCCTTCTCTTTTATGGTACTCACTTCCTACTTGTTTCATATACTCACTATCTTTTCCCAACACAAGTGAACATATCATAATTTACAAAGCCATCTTTAGTTTTATTTGTGAGGCATTTCCAGTGTGACTATTTTCGTTTTCGTTTTGATTCTTGGCGTGTTTCAGTCATGTTCATCAGAGCAAGAGATTTCAAGGCAGATTTGTGATGATTCTCTTGACGTTTTTGGAGCCAGCATCTCAGTGGGCCTTTTTCTATTAATGTATTATTTTTTAGCTGGTGTTTGTGCCTCATAAAAAAAGAGCAGAACCTAACCTAACCTGTTCTATCCTCTCCTATCTTATCCTAACCTAACCTAAATTTAACCCAAGCCTAACCTAACCTAACTTTAATCAAACCTAACCTAACCAGATGAAGTCAAACCAAACCAACCCAACCCACCTCAACCCCACTCCACCCCACCCCACAGTATACCATAGGATTTCTTACACCTGTACATCTCCGGCAGGCTAAGTAACCAAATACCATGGCATCCGAGGAGAAGATCTTGCAGGTGGGGGAGGCGCAGGAGACCCCCCAGGCCATCACTATCACCATCGTGGACCCATCAGCACTGGGCAGCACCTCCCTGGACCCCTCTTTGGTGGCCCAGGGTGGCGCAGACCAAGGCAGCATAGTGATGGTGTCTGGTGCTGAGGACTCAAAGGCCATCCTGCAGACCGTCACCGAAACACACATGGGAACTGAAGAATTGCCGATCATCTCTAATATTTCCAACCCCGAGGAGGAGGAGATGATAGTTCACGAGACAAAGCTTTCCGAGAGTTTTGATGGGGGGGGAGAGGAAGGAGAGCTCGGGGATTCCTACGAAGATGTTGAGGAGCCTTCTGGGCCACACTGCCTGGTGTGTAACATAGATCTGACCACAAATGACAGCGATGAGCAGGTCCCAGTGTTCAAGACCCAGACGTCCACCACACAGAGGAAGGTTGCTGTCTTCCTCTCTAGCCTTATTGGACAGAAAGTGACATCTCGCAAGGTGGGCATACATACATTATTTTAACTTGCAGCCTTTCATTTATTTGTTTTGATGGACAGCCTTTCATTCACTCCCTTTTCCCAATATTGCTGATAAAGGGAAGTGTTATATTACCATTTTTCTTGAGATTTTATAAACCAGAACAAAATCTTACTCATCATACATTATTTTAACTATGGTAGCTTTTTATTCTCTTATTCTAACAGTAACAGCCTTTCATTCACTCCTTTTTTCAAATATTGCTATTGAGGGGAAGTGTTACGTTATTATCATGCACAAAATCTAATACCCAGAACTAATTTTACACAGCATACATTATATAAACTGTGGCAAGCTTTCACTTATTCTAACAGTAACACCCTTCCATTCTTTTCCCAACATTGCTGATAAGGGAAAGTGTTACATTACCATCGTTCTTGAAATCCAATAAACCAGAACTAACCTTACTCAACAATAATCATTTTAACTGGTAGCCTTTCATTCCCTTATTCTAACAGTAACAGCCTTTCATTCTTTTTTTCCTATTATTGCTGTCAAGGGTAAGTGTTATATTGGCATGGTTCCCGCAGGCCCACAGTGACATCTTGTGCCGGCGGTGCTTTAGTCTCCTGGACCGCGTTGATTCCCTGGAGGTGGAGATCCGGGAGACAAAGGAGGAGATCATCAACAAGTACCAGGAGACAGTGTCAGTGTACGGAGGGCGAGCGAGAAGGATAAAACCTGCCACTGCAAAAAAGCCTGACTATGTGTTCCCCAAGGTTAGTTCAGGGGTGATGGGGAGCCTTGCACTGTTCCTTTGCATAGTGTGGTGCAGGAGGACAGTTTGCTGGGGTTTGATGGAGGTTTTGATCGTTTTTTCTTATGATATTCACTGATATGTACACTGTCTTGGCTTGTAGTGAGTTATATATCTCTTCTCTTTTTCTCTAGATGTCAATGACCCACCTTGTTTCCTTTATTTTTCATTATGCACGAAATATTCTATGCTATGTATATATCTAGCCAGGAATCACAGGAGGTGGCCCAGATAAACCACTACACACACACACACACACACACAATCACTCACACCCTTAGCCCCTTCAGCCCCCAGTGTAAAGGGACAATCTTGTGCACCACCACACTGCACCCTGGTAGCTAAAGTGATGTATAGGTGGCCAAAACTCTTTCAATAGCAATACATTTCTTTTATTTTTGCATACACTTATCTGAATAATTGTAACTTCTCATGTTTCCTTTATTTTTTTTAACTATCAAGTTAGTATTTTATAGTAACACGTCATTGTGCTTCCAGGTTGAGCCGGAGGATGAAGCCGACCAGCTGTTAGACATGGAACTGGACGGGAACTTTGAGCCGCAGGTAGAGGATCTGATGGATGAGGACCCGAGCCTCCAGGATGACGACTGGGAGCCAAAGTTCAAGAGGCCAAGGATAAAGAAAGAAAGTACAAGTATAGGTGTATGTGGTGAGTTGACATGCACTAGTTTGGTTGTGTATGTTTTTGGTTACAAAGTGAAGTTGACAGTGTGCAGAGGTATTTGTTTCATTACTGTAGCTATTCTGGTTCGTTATCAATGTTATTTAATGTAGTTAATCTCTTAATGACATTGGTGTTAGTGGTGTCTTTCAGAAATTATACTCTGAGCATGAAAAGTATAAAATTTGTTCAAATTTGAGAAGCCATAGCAATGAAAATGTAAAAACAGTAGTAGAGAATTTTGTGTCTTGGTTAATGTTGGAATGATGAGCAGCTGGACATGTTCTGTTGTTGCAGAGAGCAGTGACCCTCCAAAGAGGAAGCGAGGGCGACCCAGAAAGGACCTCACCAAAGCCAAGGTAAGGAACAAATGTCTCTTAATTGTTATCATCTTGTCTTGGCCACTAGAAGAAGAAAGATTAGATATTCATTGATGTCTTCTTAATGTATGGTATTTCATTGATTAACATAGAAGGAAGTGCTTTGATATTAGATGGTACAAAAGCAGTTGATGCAAGTGTAAAGCTAAATATCATTGTGTAAAATTTCATGTTAATGTGTCTTGTCTTTCTTCAGCTAGTAACTCCAGGCAATTACATTTATTATTTGCTAGGGATCCAGAACAAAATCTTAGCTATATTCTGTCTCTTCTAAACAGGCCACTGGATTTCGGTCTGGAACAAAAATGCTTGTTGTCATATCTTGAGGAAAACAATAGTCTATATTTGTGATGATTGTGTTGATCAACAAAACAAATATTGATGCATAAAATGAATTACATCATCAGTTAGCTACATTATATTTTGAACTATAACCCAGTTGTCCACTTCCTCAAACTGAGACCCAGTGGCCAGTTTAGAGTAGACAGACTATAGTGTAATTTTCAATGTTGTAGAGGTGATAACATAATTGGGATTGTCAGACCTTGCACAAACACTACAGTGAACAAAGCTGCGGCAGAGTTCAGTATAATGCTGTTATTTGTTGGTTGCTGCAGACAAGGAAAACTTTCATGCATGGGAAAACAAATCCCTAAGAATAATTTAACCTATTGATGTTTGTTAGGCTGTAAAAGTATCAAAATCTATTTATATGTTGAGACAATTTCTTCATTAATGCAAAGTAGCCAAGACAAGACATCATGCCTTGTCTTACTGTTTCAATAGAATGTAGAGAAATGGTCAAAACAGTTGATAGAAATGCTAAATATGATTCTGGCTATGTTACAGGTGAATTGTAATTTACAAACAAGTTATACCACTACAATTAATGTTAAAAGAAAACTTGATTTTTTTTTGTAGTGTGCAGAATTTTTTTCTAGTGCGTTTTGTTTATAAAAGCCGTAAAAAATTTACATTCACAAATGTGAATTCTAAACTTGACAAATTTTTTTTTGTATCTAAAGAAGTTGTCTGTAAATTGTGATTCACCTTTATTTGAATTTCATGTGTAACAGAAGGTGAGTGTTACAAGCTCAGGGTGTTGCAGTAAACAAAGCTGCTAATTTTATTTTATGTGAATTGAATATGCTATTATTTTGTGTGTGTTTGGTTCTGCATTGAAGCAACCACTACTGCCTCATTATTGGGTTTGTGTTTGATACTTTTATTCTTGGAAAAAGCAAATGATTTGTTATTGTGTGAGATCTAGCAGCTGTAACACAAAGCAATGCTTTCTGTGGTGATGTGAGAGACATTTTAACAATCTTCGGGGCAGATGTATACCACTTGTGTCATAAGGATGTATGTATGGGTGTGTGAATTGCAGTAGAAGTTATAGTGACGGAGTCTTACTGATACATCATAACATATTTAAATTGCCCACAATAACAATATGTGACTGGGTAAATACATCTTGGCCTTCACCAAGACATCTCTTAAGTGCTGGTGGCCTGAAAGATATCAGTCATTTAGTGATGGTGTGATAGTGCAAGTGACAGTAGAAATGTTTTTATTGTTATTTACCATCCAGGTGTTCTAATCCCTCCTGTGCCCTCAATTACATCACCACCACCACCACCTCCATCAATGTTGCCATCCTCCCCTCACCCAGTGTTAGCTTGTTTTGTAATGATCGTATTATGACATTCATTAATCCCTTTGATTTGAGTTGTGGTTGGGACTGAGTGGGGTATTTATCTTTTTTATCAAGATTTAACATGTTTTTATGCTCAGTGCTGCTGAAAGCATCAAATCTCTATTGTGTGTGTTTGGGTTGGGCTTGAAAGAATGATACTTATGTATTCCCTACATATCTAAAAAGGCAACAAAAAGGGATTATGGCTGGTGTTTTGTGCGAGTGTGGGTAAGTGCCCTGTGCCATACCATATACCATCTTTGTATTCTTTCATTCTTTCTAAGGGATTTGTTCAACCTGGTCAGGTTTTTGTATTCTCCAAGTGGTGGTAGAGACACAGTTTGTTTCCTACAGGTTGCTAGATTTGTGTGATTGTCTGGTGGCAGCATGTAACTCAGTTTTGGGAAGGACTTATATTTGGGTTTTGGGTGGGTTGTCATCTCGTTACTAATGATAACTGTGGCTATATTCCTTTACACACTTTGTCTGTATTATAAAAGTGGATTATAAAAAACTACAGTGGTGTGTGTGTGTGTGTGTGTGTGTGTGTGTGTGTGTGTGTGTGTGTTTGTGTGCTAACGTGTGCATATTTATCTTTTGTATACTTACTGGTTCACGGGTTATGGGTCCTAAAATCTTTGTTAGTTTATTTGACATCACTAGAAAGAAGACATGAACTCTGGTGAATGATGTTACAAGAAAAGAACTGACAACATTTTAGATCTTATAGTTGATTGCTAAAGCATATTTTCTTGGCTTGATTTTCACAAGAAGATATTATTGCACTTCACCATCCATTGATGTGCTGTACCAAGAAGCAAGCACAGAAAATAGGTGACTAAGTGCAGCTTCTTCTTGTTGCAGGAGGAGGCTCCACACCTTGAGAGTATCGTTGAGGGGAGGAACGTGGGAGGGGTAGAGGACGATCACTTTGTAAGAGGAGTGGGAAAGCGTCCAATTAAGTTAGAGTGTCTGCCCCAAGAGTGTCAGGCATCCCGACCCAAGCAGCCCAAGCCTGCCGCAGATAGCGTGACTCACGTGTACCTTGATGAGCTGCTGGCTTGTCCAGATTGTGGTGAGCTGTTCAATAGTGAGCCACTATTCAAGGTTCACTGTTCCGAGGCTCATGCCATGCCAAGTAGGAAATGCCCCCACTGCCCTCGAGTCTTTGACAAAAAATATGATCTAGACTCTCATCTGGTTAACCACATTCCAAATAACCTGTCCTGTGATAAATGTGAGGTGGGCTTCCCAACAGCTGCTTTTCTCATCAAGCATCTCAAAGACAATCATCCTGACACTGCCAACACTTGCACTTCTTGTAATGCAACTTTCATAAATGAGAAGCAGTTACAGTTCCACTTTGAAAAGAAGCACAAAAGAGGAAAGAGAAAAGTTGCTAACACTGACATGAAAGTTGCTCATGTCAACTCTATAATTTGTGAAGAATGTGGAAATGTGTGTAAAAACATGATAGCTTATCATACTCACAGATATAAGGAACACATTCACTTGTTCCCTCATGAATGCAAAGTTTGTTGCCGTAGATTTTCAAAGCTGAAATTTTTGGAAAGTCATTTAAAAACTCACATTAATGGTTCGTATGAGTGTCTGAAGTGCACTGTAAAGTTTGGAACAGAGTATCACCTCGTTGACCACATGTATTATGTCCACGGGCAAAAAAAAGTGCTCATGTGTGAAGAATGTAAAAGATTTTTCAGTAGCCCAACATCACTGAAGACACACAAAGAAATGGAGCACAAAGATAATATGGAGTGCCCGGAAACTTGTGTTATATGCAAAGAAAAATACCCATCAAAACTAGGTCTCAAGAGGCACATGTTGAGTCACATCAGGGCATATCAATGCAAATTTTGTCATAGAAAGTTAAGTTCTAAAGCATCTTTAGATATTCACATAAACATGGTCCACACTAAGGAACATGCTTTCTCATGTTCTCAGTGTGAGAGAGAATTTTATGCAAAGCATCTGCTGCAAATGCACATAAAGAGAGTACACAGTGACCGCAGTGACTTTCAGTTCAAGTGCAAGCTTTGTGGTAAAGTTTACCTTCAGGAGTGGGAGTTGACACTTCATCACAAGACTCACACCAACGAGCGAAATTACAAGTGTGACGTGTGTGGGGATGCCTTCTACACTCTTTCACGTATGCGTTACCACAGAGCCACACACAAAACCACCAGGGACTCTGAGTGTCCTATCTGCTCTCAAATGTTTCGGCGAGATGTTGACACAAAGAATCACTTGAGACGGGTCCATAAAGTAGCACACCCCGGCAACTTCATGGATCTGTGTTCGCGCCACGGATTGGAGAAAGCAAAGGAACTCACACAGGTGGAAACTGCCTCCGAGCACAAGGTTCTCACAGGGAAGGTTGAGGACGTGATGGATGAAGATGGTTTAGAACACATTACACTGTATCGCGTGGAGGAAGAACAGAAACCACCAGTGCAGGTTGTAATACCTGATGGGATGGGTATGATGGTACTGGAGGACACAGCGATGGATGCTGCTTCCACTGCTAATGCTCAGCAGCCGCAAGATGAGGTTGCCTATATCTATGAAGTGAGGGATGGGAAGAGGAAGCAACATGGAGAAGTTATTGACTTCATCAAAGTTAAAGAGTACACTTGGTAAAAGTTTCAAGATGAGTGTACCAGCATGGGCACACCAGTATTGATGAAACATTCCACAACCTGGAAACTCACTATTAGCTACATAGAGATGTGTTTCTTACTCAGACCAGATGGACCCATTTCACTTTGCATAGTTAATTAGGACCATAACATGATGGTCCTCTACAGTGCACTGTCTCCATTACAGGAGTTGGATGGTGAAGGCTGTATAGCAGCTGGGGAAGATCGCCTTGGCTGCTCAGGAAAGATGGAAACTGAGACTTGTATCCACTGTGAGGAGGAAGTTCCTACCACGCAGCTGATGAATCATGTGCAAAATCATGAAAATAAACAGTATTCGTGTCCATTTTGTCCACATATGGCTGCTCGTCTTTCATTGTCTCAACACCTTCAGGAGAAACACCAAGAAAATTTTCTGACATGTAGCAAATGTTCATTGAAATTTATTGATTCAAAGTGTCTTGATGGCCATCGCTTGACTCATATAAATGGTGACTACCCTTGTGAAAATTGTGATGTTAAGTTTGGAACTAGTAGTGAACTATGCAACCATAGAAATTTAGAACATAAATATAAAGAAGGTGAAGAAAATAGCTGCCCTCTTTGTAAGAAAATATTTCATGTGAGATCAAAGTTTGTAACACACATAATTAAGTTCCACAGAGGTAAAGTTCAAATTGATGGGCTTGTTTGGGGGAGCAGAGGCTCTTTAGTGTGTGATGTGTGTCAAAAGGTCTTCAAGAAAGCTTCATTGTATTTAGCTCATGAAAAGACACACAAAAGCAAGACACTTTGTTGTCATTATTGTGAGAACACGTACTCATCACAAGGCCTGCTGCAAGGCCACATCCTTACCCATCTATTTGGAGATTATGGTTGCAGTGAGTGTAGTGTCAAATTTGCATCAAAACACCAGCTTGGCCTACATGAAGGAAAGGTGCACAGGTCGGCAATGAGCAAAACATGTGAATACTGTCATAAAGAATTTCGTGACCAGATGAGGTTGATCTGCCACAGACGGAAGGACCATCCTGAATCAGAAGAGTCACACAAGGCCAAGTATTGCTGCTCTGAGTGTGGCATGAAATTTGCAATGAGAGGCAACCTTGTCAGACATTTCCGTGTCCATGAAAGGGATAAAAATGCCAAACCACCCATTTGCAATGTGTGTGGTAAAGTTCTGGCAAACAAATATTCTCTAGCAACTCACATGAGGACTCATTCCAGGGACACGTATAGTAAATGTGATATTTGTGATAAGGCTTTTGTGTCAAAGTATACTCTTATTGATCACATGAGGAGAATTCATGAGGAGTTTGGAGCAGAAAGGGACAAAGTGTGTGAGCAGTGTGGCAGAAGTTTTTTCACCAATACTGAGTTAAAGTATCACGTCAAAAGCCACACTGGTGAGAGGCCTTACAGGTGTGACATGTGCGGGGAAACCTACCTGTCGTCCTCGGCTCTTAGGTACCACATGCAGAAACATTCCAATATTATGTTTGTGTGTCCAAAATGTAAAGCAGAATTTGAAAATTATGTCGGTTGGAGTACTCACATGAAACGAGTGCATGGCATAACTCGGGTGAGGGATTACACGAGGCAGCACGGCGTCTTGCAGGTCGTCATGAGCAAGGAGCCTCCATCGTATAGCGATGGACAAAATGATATAGACAGTTCCTTAACACATTTGATTAAAAAGAACAGTGAGAGTGCGCCAACTTTAGCTGTCGGTCTTGAGGAAACTGTTGTGAGCGTGCCTGGAAAGACCAGCGATGTGATCCAGGTGGTGACCTATAATGATGCAGCTAATCCTCTTGTTCACACTGTAAATGCCACCGAGGTTGGCCTGAGTCACCCCAGAAGTGAGGATACTGATATGTCACATCCAAATCTGCCGTCAGAAACAGGACTAGGAAAAAATCACATGGCACCTATAATTGAGGACGAATGGGAAATTATTCTCCCCGAGGGCTGTGAGGATGTGTCTGTTATTTCTGAGGAGTGGGCAGGCAGAGAAGCTGTATCTCAGGGAGGGCCCCACCAATTTGTGTTGACAGGAGAGTGGGAAGGGAGCCAGCTCATTGTGGCGGAGGAAGGGGAGGAGTCTCGAGTGGGGATGACAGGATGGAAAGGTGTTGAGCATTAGTCTTTGCTTTATTCCCACTTGTGGAATGGAAGTCAATTTTATATTGGAACTAATGTCATCCTTATTTAATGTTTCCGGTGAAAAAAATGTATTTATATACGCAATTTAAGAAAACTGGAATGAAAGATATTCAGAACCAAAGAGTATTCTCTTGAATGACAGTTTTATCAGTAACTTCAAAGATGTGAGCAGCATGAAGAGAGGCCTTATTTCAGTAAGCCATCTAATGGGACCTGTCACTTACCAAGTTCAGTATTAATTGAGGTTAAACATTTCCTGATTTCTTACACTTGTTAAATCGTTCCTATTTTTCTTGCTTTCTTTACTGAAAACCTATGGATAAAATGTATTTCCTTAAATGCATAATATTATGTATTAATTTCCATTTTGGAAAGGAAGCATCTCATGTGGATGCAAAACATTTTATAATACACATTACTTCCTCTTATAGAGGTGGTGCTTATGTGTGATATGTATATATGGTATCAATTATTTATGTAATGGGTACATAATAAATATGGCAAGTATAAATGTTTTAATAATATTTGTAAATGATTTTATATAGAATCCTTATTTTTAGTGTTCAGGAATCAAAATGAATTTGTAAGAGGCTCAGCTATTTTTTAATCTCCTTGAAATTTATTTATTATAGTGATTAGAGGAAAAGGCCTCAGACTGAGAGTTCTTGTTGTTTAGCACTGTCTTTCACACTGAAGGAAGAGTTTTGGAAAGCAATGTGCAGCAGCAGTGGCAAGGTTGTAGGATTTGGCAGGGAGATGCACCTTAAAGGGTGGGAGGTGTGGACCAAATATAAGGCAGAAGGGAATGAGCAAGAAAGGAGAGTGTGTGGATAGGGAGAGAGGGAGTCCTGTCACTTTGTCTGTTCACTTTTGGGATATTCCTAGAGGGAGTAAGATGCCAGAAAAAGTTTGGTATAGGCATGGTGTGAATGAATATAAATGATGAATAATAGTAACAGGAATGTCTGTGTGTGTGTGTGTGTGTGTGTGTGTCTGTGTGTGTACGTACATGCATGTTATACTATCTATTCCTATTGTAACATGGTTCGCATTCCCAATTCTTTATCCAGGAACAATGTCAATATTAAGTCTTACATAAAGGTTTATTTCTTATAGTATTGCTGAAATTGTCTGCATGTGACTAATGGTACTCACATCATCATTAATCACTAAAGTTAATTTTGTGTCTTTGGACTGTCAAAAAAAAGTAGTAATTTTCATGCTTTTACTCATTGATTGGTGTGCCATGTTGCATTGGAACAGACATTGTGTTGTGGAAGGTCTGAGTATTGGCACTCATGAAACAAGCAGTAGTATGGATTTATACATGACAGATAGTAGATTTGTTGTGAATTCACTCCAGTAATGAATTCAGTTTTACACAAGTACATATGTAAGAATGGAAAGCTTTGGTGAACGCACCTCATTGTCCACCTGCCTGACCAGATGTCGTCAGATGATGAGGGTGGACCATTGTCATTTAACCTTGTGGATGATGCCACTAGTCGAGGAAACACTTTACTGGTTGACAGCAGAGGATATTCCTACACCAGAGGCAAAGAATCTCCCAAAGGTAATACACCTCTATATATATATATATATATATGAATATTACCTTTCAAAGTAATGCTGCTATAAATGCAAATTTTGTGCTGCAGTTTCCTGGATTCCATACAACACTAGGGAATTACCATACCTTTTTATGGACATTTTCAGGTATTACTTGGAGGTGTACCATCAGAAATGTCAAAACCTATTGCAAGGCCACTGTACGACAGAAGGGCTATATGTTCTTTCCTGGCTCAGTGGAACACTGCCACCTGGCAGAACAAGGGGCTCTTCCCATGGCTAAAGCTTTCAGTAGGATCAACAAAGAGATCAAAGCTCGTCCTCTTGAGTCACCCGCCTTGGTTGCAAAAGAAGTGATATCCACAGAATTCAACCAAGATTCTCTTGATCACATATCCAAGGCCAAGCTCATAAGGCGAGCACACTACCACAGGCGGTCCCTGAACCCCAACAAGGGCATCTCATCAGTAAACGTAAAGGTGATGTTTTGGCTTTGTTGGTCTCCCTTAGCTGTGTGTCATGCAGTCAGTTCAATTTATGCATAAGATCAGCTCCCTTCACTCTTCATTTTGCATAGTTACGGAGTTTGCAATATTTAATTGAGTTCCTGCTCTTATGTATAGCTTTTATTTATGTAAGTATTTTAGATTTTTTATCATAAATCCAATAATTTTTTTAACTAGACATAATAGCTTAAATGAATTGATGAGAAATAATTTGTTGTTGATTGATGGTATAGGCTGGAAGGCATACCTTTAGCACTTGTGAAGAGAAGAAATGCAAACAGGTCCTTCATCTTCTATATCACAGAAACCAAATTGTAGCTATTTATAATTTTGCAAATGTAATTTTAGGATTGCACGATGTTCATTAGTTTACAAATTGCTTGCTTGATACTCATCATACTCCCACAATATCTACATGGCACTCACACACAAGAAACCTGTTGTTTGTTAACTTTCTACTCTTCACATGTAATGATTTTTACTCACAAACTCTTTACACTGGTTAAGATTGTAATACAGTTAGATATATTGCACTAGCCTTCCTCCACTCAGATTAGACAATTAGTCATTGCCTGTTCAACCACTGACTTCAATGTTGCTATGTAGGTGTTGGTAGATGAAGAGCCAGCCCCCTGGACTTTCGAGGTAGTAGAGGATGCCACTAAGAGAGGGAAGCCAAGGCTCCTTGACAGCAGAGGATATTCTTACACCCAGGCCAAGGGGACAGCCAATGGTACTGTTGTTTTAACTGTTGCAATGAAGTGTAACATTATACTAGTGCAGTGTTATTTGTTTGGGAGTCTGTAACATCTTGATTCTTATCATTGCTGATGCATTTCTGTGGTCATTGAGTGTTGAACTTTGCACCAAAGAGTAGCCTTCCTCCTGATATTTCTCACACGTGTGTAACAACATGCAAGTACTTAATATATTATTTTTCGAAAATCAAAAATATTATAATTTTACAGACGTAAAAGAAAATTAGGGAATATACAGGCATCTTCTATTTTCTCCAGTATCATGATAGTTGAAATGTTACAGTTGTGTCAAGTTATCATTATCAGTGCTAATGGTGCAACATTATTTCAACTTGATACGTATTTGCACTCAATATCTTGATATCTGAAATGGCTTTTGATGTCTTCAAATAATATTGCACTGTTTTGAGTTACTTCTTAGATTTATATTCTAGAAAATACAGTTGATCTATATCACATAAAGTCACAGGAAAAATGTCTCATTCATATGAAATAGTCATTTAATATAATCAACAATTCATTGGTGTGGCATGAAGTATGAGTTCTTACAAAAGATGTCAGCCACCAAATGTTACCAGAGCATTCAGTTTCTTTGCTTAAGAAGCCTCTGTTATTGTCACTTTGAAATTGATTTAATCTTAAACTTTACATACTGATGTCACCATTTTTTTTTTATATCTGTGCACTGCAAAGACTTGATGAAAAGTTAATGTTTAATATTAATACTCTTGTGTAAAATTACAGCAATATTTTCCACAAATTCAAAGCTTATAAAAGCAAGACGCAAGTGTTGAGAAAATGCGTGTATATATTTCAGTCTGAAGGAGATCAAGATATTATTGGTGTATAATCTTGCTTTGCAGCTGCTGTGTGGCGGTGCACCATCAGAAATGACAAGGTGTACTGCAGGGCAACTGTGCGTCAGAGCAGCCTTGTTTTCATGTGTGGGAATGTGGAGCATTGTCATCCTCCTGAGGTGGGAGCTCTTTCTAAGGCCAAGTTTCTCAGTAGACTGAACAGAGAAGCAAGAGCTCACCCTCATGAGTCGGCAGCCTCAGTGGTCAAGAAAGTCTTAGCTTCAGACTTTGCTTCAGAGTGTCCAGGTTCCCTTAAGCTGCCTAATCTTATAAGGAGTGTCAACTACCAGAGGCGGGCAGCCAGGCCGAAGGATCCCGCATCGCTAGACTTTGAGACCAATGACTCGGCTATCCCCGAAGGATTCCTGAAAGCGGACATATTTATTGCTGGAAAAAGACATTTAATTTTTGGCACCCCGGGTATGCTCAGTCTGCTCTCTCAGGCCAGAATGTGGTACTGTGATCTAAGGTTCTCCCTCGTATCCAGTCCATTCCAGCAGCTGTTTTCTCTGCATGTATTTGTTAAATCAGGGTCCACATCAAAGCAGGTGCCCATGTTATTTGTACTTATGTCAGACAGAACTAAGGAAGATTATGTTGCTGTGCTACTTAAGATACTGGAACTTATGCCAGCAGTACCTAACGTTCATACCATCACCATGGACTTTGAAATGGGACTTTGGACTGCTATGATAGATATTCTACCTACAGCCAGACTGTATGGTTCCCATTACAGCTGGAACCAACTGGTGTGGCATAAGATAAGTGATTTAGACTTAGTTGCAAGTTACCACAACAGTGATTCAACACAGAAATTTTGCAGACAGTTGATGGCCTTGCCTTTCTTGCCAGTGACAGAAATCCCAGGCATGTTTGTTGAGTTTACTGAATCTACAGAGGATTCCAGTCAGTGCTACAAGGACTTAGTGAACTTTGTCAGGTTAATGTGGCTTGATAGCTCTCTGTGGCCACCATCCAGGTGGTCTGTCTTTAAGAGACCGATCAGAACCAAGAATGACGTGGATGGTTGGCTGAAAAGAGTCACTCATAAATCACAGAAGAAAACCATGGGATTCTATCAGCTCATTACGCTTCTGTTCAAAGAATCCATCTTTGATGAAAATCAAATTTCTCTTGTGAACGACGAGGAGCTGATGAAATACCAGAAAGCAAAATTCTCCCGTGTACAAGCGAAAATTTTTGAAACGTGGGAATGTTTCAGCAAGAATGAGCTTTCACCTTTGGACTTGCTGAACCATGTAGCAGTGTTCAATGGCCCTGATCTGTCAGGAGAATGAAAAACTTTGCCTTCTGTAAAGTAATGTAAAGAAATAATTATATGCTTTGTACTCTTAATTTGATTTTGTGTTGCTCATCAATAAAGAATATTATATATATATATATACATAAATAACTGTTGTTTCTTGATCACCATATATTATTAGTGTCATTTGCTCACATCATGTAAATACATTCCACATGTACTTAAGTCATAACCAGGTCACATATCACTGATCATGTTTTGTTGCTACATTCCATCTCGGTATTTCCTTCATCAAGTTATGCTACTTGCTGTGTATTTGCTGCTGTTCAGATGCTGTGCCACACTCCACTCTGGTCTGGTGTATTTGTATATTGGTAATTTTTGTGATTATTGTTTTTTTTTTTTTTTTTTTTTTTTTTTTTTTTTCCTTGCATCTCTTGTGCATGGTCGCAAAAAGGGATGGTATGAACACATATTTTGATGCAAAGTGTTAGTGTGATTGGTGTGGATGGATGATGGTGGGCAGTGTGTGGCTAGCAGCCACGTAGCATGAATATTCAATAGTCATCTTGCTCCATTGCCACAGATGTTGCTGGATTAGTATTGTTTTTAATTTAATGAAATGCTCAAGGTGAATGTGAAATCTTATGATGAAGATTTTCAAGAAAAGGAAATAGGCTTATTGTCAGGGGAGTGAGGCCATGTGTATGTTGCAGGAGAGCGTGGGTGTGACCATCGGCCAGGCAACAAACATTCCAGCCCAGGAATTGTCACAAAAGTCACCGGGCACAAGTGGTGCCATCACTGTGTTCTGCATGCCAAAAAGGTCCACCTCACGGCGCCGCCCTCCCGCCAGCTACAGGCCCTGTGATGTCTGTGGGTTGATACTATTTGGGGGTGTTGACCGCCATGTGGCTAGCCACCACCCTGAGATTCTCGTGCGTCCTTGTGCATTGTGTGACGCTCGATTCCGCACTTTTCGACAGCTGGGCAGCCACGTCCTGCGCACACACGGCCCAGTGCTGCAATGTCCTGTCTGTGCCGTGGGTTACCTCCATGCTGTGGAGTTTCAGAAACACGTGCAGGAGGCTCACTCGGAGGCTCCAGCAACATATACATGTGTGGTTTGCAGAAGTTGCATGTCATCTCTCTCAGACTACTGCAGTCACATGGAGTCTCATGAGGAGGAAGCAGCTGTGTGTGCACAGGGTAAAGTGCACAAAGAAAATAGTAACGAAGCAAGTGATAAAGATGATGGTGGTCTTCTGGAGTGTGGTCAGTGCCAAGAAAAGTTCAAATATCCTTCTGCTCGAAGACGCCACTTGCAGGAGAGTCATGGAGAGCAGCTCAATTTTCGATGTGAAATCTGTCATTTGTTGTTCAGTTCTAGTGGTGGCCTGCTAGACCACACTGAGACCCACTCAACTGGCAAAATTAACTGTCCACTGTGTGACCAGCATTTTGCCAGATTCCATCACTTAAAAAACCACTGCAATGTGGTTCATGCTAACACTGCATCTTACAGGTGCCAGCACTGCACACACGTGGGGAAATCCATCAATGCCATCTTCACCCATTCAGTAATTCATCATCCGGGCCAGCTGGGTCTGGCCCGCAACGTGGCCTGCTCCAAATGTGGAGAAAAATTCCACTCGGGCCGAGAACTGAGCCAGCACAAGGCAGCACGTCATCCTGAGATTGTAGACTGTTTGCATTGTGGGAAAAAATTTAGCAAATCTCAAATATCATCACATATAAATGAGAAACACACAAAGCAGCACAAGTTAGAGTGTTCATATTGCCACCAGACATTTTACAACAGCAGCCGTCTCTCTGACCACGTGAAGCGCCACCACCTCCGGGAGAAGTACTCCCGCTACGTGTGTCCGGAGTGCAGCAAGGCTTACATCACACGCCACGAGCTGGAGCGCCACATGGCCGCACACCAGAATGAACGCCGGCACAAGTGTGAGTTCTGCAGCCGAGCCTACTTCAAGGCTGGCGACCTGACATACCACAGGCGCACCCACACTGGGGAGCGGCCACACTGCTGCTTCATCTGTGCGGCGGCCTTCTCCCGCCCCTCGGAGCTCTCAACACACATGTCCCGTGTTCATGGCATCCACAACTGGTCCAGGCGTTACCTCCGCAGTGCTGGCAGTGCTGCGGGGGCACCACTAGAAGGTGGTGCAAGAGACAAGGCGACCGCTACTGATGGAGAGGGGCAAGTGGTGGTGGAAGGGAAGCAGGATCCTCAGCTGATCACAGAGGTTGGGGAGGATGGCCATGTTGTGCAGGTGGTGGAGGAGAATTCCCCGCTGCAGGTGGTACAGGCTCTGCCCCAGGATGACCCCCACCCCAGCCAGTCCTCAGACATGCAGGTCATCTATGTGGAGCTAGCGGAGTGAAGGAGTGAATGGGGGACAGCTGGGGTGTTTTCATGATATGTGAAGGCAATTAAAGAAGTAGTATTGGGAAGACAGTTCCTTACTTACCTGTAAATAAAATATATATTATTATTTTTTGTTATTTTTTTATTTTTTCTATTATTTTATATTGTTATTATTATTATTATTATATTATTATTATTTTTATTATTTTTTTTTTTTTTTATTTATTTATTTATTTATTTATTTATTTTTTTTTTTTTTTTTTTTTTTTGTCTACAAACCTTTGTCACTTACCTAAAATATTCACTTTCCATTGCTTTATTTCACTATTCTAGGACAAAGGATAGCACTGTGAGCACTGTGTAGAGTTATATCGCATGAACAACTGCCTCTGTAACATTTTGAAGGGGGAGGTTGGCTTGGTAAGGGTGTTGTTCCATACTGTTGCTGGAGACTAGTTAGAGAAAATTAAAATTAAAATAACACTGGAACATACACAATGGGTTATAATGGGAGACTTTTTTGGTATGAATATTGTGTAGCGGGTTCCTATGCAACATTCTGTGTGTTGTATGTGTGGTGTGTGCCCTGGAGTGTCTGCAAGACTTAGTGTTGGATGTGCTGGTAGTGGTGCTTGTGGCTCGTGGAATGTGTGATGTGTGGTGGAATGTCTGGCTGTATGAGTGATGCTTGTAATATATATGGTGGAATTATATTTGGTTATGTGACATGTTGAATGTATCTGAAGTGACGTGTGTGTGTGTGTGTGTGTGTGTGTGTGTGTGTGTGTGTGCGTGCGTGCGTGCGCGCGCGCGAGGAGGGATTGTTATGTAAGAATGATGCTGTTTTTTTGAAGTCTTATTTGTGTAGTATGGTGTGTGATGAGTGTATTTATAACCAAGGTGTGATGCTTAGTGAATAAAAAAGATTGCATGTTGTATTTATTCTGTTGGATGTTTGCTGAAGTGACTATTCCGTGCTGTATATCATGAACGTGGAGTATTTTTGTTTATTTACCAAGAAGACTTTAATATTAAAGTAGTGAGCACTCGTCTGGCTGGGGGAGGGGGAGAGGCAGGGGAGGGGAGGACGTGAGCTATTTGGAAATTGAAACTTATTGGATGTGATGGAACGATGTCCGCTTTTACAGGTAATAAAAAAAAAAGGGTACATTCGCAGAGTTGTTTGCTTGCTTGGGAAAGAAAATTATATTAGATTTTCACGCAGGGAAAGTAAAAAGCTAATTGTATATTGTACACGTGAAATTAGTGTGAAAGCTTAAATGTGATGATATTGCCTCCGTTACCAGCTAAGTTCAAATAACAAATATATATATATATATATATATATATATATATATATATATATATATATATATATATATATATATATATATATATATATATATATATATATATAAAGAAGGAAAACATAGGGTATGAAAGTTGAGGGAGAGTAAAAATAGAATCCATTTGCTTCCTGCCAACCATCTGTCTGCGTGGATGGCGCGGCGATAACATGCATGTACTTGATCAGTGAGGGTATTGATTTTCCTATACCGCGTTGATGACCGAACAGGCTTCAGGCGGGAGTCGTTCAGGTGTGTGATGGCGCCGCCAGGTCCCGGTAACGCTCTGCTCGCAAATTAACTGGAGTGTTAGAGTCGTGATAGTTATTGCCGCGGATGTATCGAGTGGCCAGGAATGGTGTGTGCACTTGTACAACAGCAATATTTCCCCAGGGGAGCGAGGACGCCACACAGCGGGGGGTGCAGGAGGAGGGGGACATCTCCCAGGTGCTGCAGGCCACTCCGCGCTTGAAGCACTTCCTCACACCGGGCCAGGACGCTTTCAGTCGACCCTCCCTCACTTGTAACTCATGTAGCCTCACGTTCTCCTCCACGCGCGGCCTCCTCGCGCACCGCTGTGGGTACCATTGCACGGAGTGTGGCGCAGAGGAGGGGAGTGTGGGAGCCCTCACTCGGCATCTGCGGCGCTGCTCTTCGCGACCCCAAGTCAAAACAACTTCGTTTTCATGCAAATTTTGCAGAGTCGTGTTTGAAATGGAGTCCCAGCTACAGGAGCACGTGGCGGAGCACATCAGCCAGTGCCTCAAGCAGTACTCGCAGCTGCTGAAGGAGCGAGGGCTGGCGGAGACACCTCTCTCAGAGCCCCAGCCACCTCTCAAGAAGGGCAGACCGAGAAAGAACAGTGACTGTCCAAAATGTGGCCTTATTTACAGCTCACTAAGCGACCTTACTCGACATCTGAGACAAACTCACCCTGACTCGCTGCCTCACGCCTGCAGGCTGTGTGACGACCGCTTCCACTTTAGACAGGAGCTGGAGGGTCACATCATGCTTCACTTCCTCGGCTCCTTCAAGTGTGACTTCTGTGGGATTCACTTTGGCCTCAAGTATCCATTTTTAAGGCACCTGGAAGCCCAGCACCCCGGAGACTTCCTACTGAAATGCGAGTTTTGTGAGTTCACCTCCGCTAGCTTTCTAGAGTACCGCCAGCACCGCCGAGAGCCTCACCAGGCGGGCGGCCCCGGGGAGGTGCCGGCAGAATGCCAACACTGTGACGAACTGGTGCCTCACGACGAGCTAGAGGAGCATATCGAGGAACACCTGTGGCAGCAGGAGCCGCGGCCCGTCTTTGTTAGGCCTGTGAGTGAAGGATGCCGCGTGGCGGGCAGGCGGCGCGGCAGATTGGGCAAGAAGTGGCCCCACTGCCCCGAGTGTGACGTCACTTTTTCCAGCGCGGCGGCCCTGTCCCGCCACAACCACCAGCAACACCCACACAAATACTCCAAGCAGTGTGACGTGTGCGGTCACAGGTTCAAGGGGCAGCGCGCCCTTGAGTTGCATCGTGAGGGACACCAGACAGGCAGGTGCTGGTGTCCCGTGTGCAAACTGAGGTTCGGTCAACGACAGCATGTGGAGCAGCACTTCTTGCGCTCCCACTCTGACGTGACGGCCATTGAGTGCGAGTACTGCGACGCGCGCCTTGCTTCGTACAGCAGGTACCTATACCACTGCCGCACCGCACACGCCGAGCTGCTGGAGGACCGCGTCGAACTGAAGTGCGAGTATTGTGACGAGTGTCTGCCCAACCACGTGCTGCTCAACCAGCACATGGCACGTTACCACGGACACAATCACCAGAACGCCCCCAAGAACATGTGTCCCGTGTGTAAGAAGTATTTCGTGCATGTTGACGTGCACATGAACATACACACCCGTGCCGTGCAGTTCCCGTGCGAGGAGTGTGGCGAGGTGTTCTTCATGCACTCCAGCCTGCTGGGCCACCGCAAAGTGCGCCACGACAACAACGCCAAGACGCACCTGTGCAACACCTGCGGCAAAAAGTTCATCAGCAGCTCCCTCCTGCGCTACCACCACGAGCAAGTACACCTACATAAACGTCAGCACTGCTGCGAGTACTGCGGCAGCGCCTACAAGAGCAAGTCAGCACTGACCTACCACCTGAAGGCACACACCGGGGAGCGCCCCTACAAATGTGAGGAGTGCGGCATGGGCTTCCACCGCCCCTCCACCCTCAAGACCCACATTGAGGGCACACACCACCGCCCCTACCCGCACCTGTACCGCAAGCCACACCGGCGGGCGGGCGCTGGGGTGGCGGCGGAAGGGAAGGAGGGTGAGGTTGCGGCGGGGAGGAGTGGGCTGGACGTCCCCTCTGACATAGTGGAAATCGATGTCGCGAAATCCGTCATTATAGGCGATGAGGTCGGCATAGAGATGAGCCTGGCGAAGGATGGGGAGAGAGTGCAGGACGGGGAGAACGTGGCCGAGATGGTGACCGTGGTGGAGGGACTCAGGGACCTGTCCACCCTATACGAGGAGGAAGGTCACCAGGACGTCTATGTCATACAGGCTCTCGAGGACTCCTAGCCGCCCTGCCGTGCCTACCGCAGTAGTGGTCGTGTGTGTGTGTGTGTGTGTTTCACTGTTTGATCTGCTGCAGTCTCTGACGAGACAGCCAGACGTTACCCTACGGAACGAGCTCAGAGCTCATTATTTCCGATCTTCCGATAGGCCTGAGACCAGGCACACACCACACACCGGGACAACAAGGTCACAACTCCTCGATTTACATCCCGTACCTACTCACTGCTAGGTGAACAGGGGCTACACGTGAAAGGAGACACACTCAAATATCTCCACCCGGCCGGGGAATCGAACCCCGGTCCTCTGGCTTGTGAAGCCAGCGCTCTAACCACTGAGCTACCGTGTGTGTGTGTGTGTGTGTGTGTGTGTGTGTGTGTGTGTGTGTGTGAACGCACTTGTGCTTACAAAACAAACCAAATGTGAGAAGGAACATGCCATAACTTCATATTTTCATTAACACCACTATCATCACCACCATTCTCATCACCACACGTATTCATTCCACTTGTATTGTCATTCGTAAATTAAGGAAACACTTTTGAGTGATGAATAAAGGAGAAACATAAATAGCCGTGCCGTATTTAAGCCTTGTTACATTTCCTTGTTCCACCGTGGAGGGAGTCGAGGGGGAAGTAATGGATGCAAGATGGCGCTTATAAATACTTCGCGTGAGTGTGTTGCGAGCAGACCCACTTACCGCTGCACGCCTCTTAAAGTTGCTTGTTTTGAGCAACACACACACACACACACACACACACACACACACACACACACACACACACACACACACACACACACACACACACGGGAAAATATTCTCTTGTTTTCACCTTTTACATGAAGAGGAAACCGTGTAAGAAAAAGAAAAAATGGCTAATCACTGCCTCCGAAAACAACACGAGACAGACAGACAGAGAGAGAGAGAGAGAGAGAGAGAGAGAGAGAGAGAGAGAGCATCATGACTAGAAAGAATGTGCGAGAGAAACAAATTTGCAAGACGAGATAAAAAAAGGAAAAAGTGTTACATCATCAAGTAATTTATTGTGACGGACGACGCGTATTTTCATTAAAGCACCGCGCGTTGATTTACACGGGAAGGACCGCGTAAATATCACACTCTCACGGCAATCTACGAGTTATATATAAATGACGTTATACTTTATTACTCTCATTTAAATTCGGAGTGCCGTTGCCGCGTTAATGATAATGATGCATTGTTACGTGTTAATCGTGCTGCCATATTTGTATTGCTCTTTTTCATTTTTGTTTTTTTCTTTCTCTGATTAGTATGAGTGGTTTTCTAGCGTTTTGTTTTTAGTGGTGCGCTCTCTCTCTCTCTCTCTCTCTCTCTCTCTCTCTCTCTCTCTCTCTCTCTCTCTCTCTCGATCAGTCCGATTAATCAGTTTCATTCAGTTTTGCACGTGATTAAAGATAAAAAAAAGACATGCGTACAGTTATATTATAATGTTTTGTTTGCTGTTTTCAGTAAAAGTGTCTTCTTATTTCTTATTTCGTTTTCTGTGTGAATAACGTGACTGCTATACATTGGTTATTGTCTAGATTATCTTGCTATATAGAATGTACATCTTCCTGCCATCTTTCCTTCCTTCCTTCCTTCCTTCCTTCGATTCATGTTGGTGCTCTGAATAAAGTTTTGTTTCGGAGCGTCGCCCTCGGGTTCTCTCTGAGTCAACTTTAGGGCATTAGGTTGCAAATCAATCGGCAAGTTTTGATGGTGACACGCCAGGAGAATGTGTGAGGGTCGAGCAGGAGTTGGCTTTAGCGGTGAGGGAATGCTTGTGGTGGAGTGGCGGCGTGGCATGCGCTGTTCTCCCTAATATAGATATTAACTTAGTTGTGCCTCCCTGAAGTTTGTTAGTCGTGTGTTTTTGTTACTGTGTTAGTGGTTGTAATGTTGGTGTGTTCTTGCTGTTGACAGCGAGGAACTTGGGAAAGTAGTGTTGAGGCGCGCGGGACCGTACTGACGCCCGCTGTTTGGCTTTTGCAGGCCGAGGCGGTGAGCCCGAGGGAGGGCGGAGGTGCTGATGATGCCTCGCCTGCCTCCGACCGGCCCGCCTGTCCCGTATGCACCGCCACCTTCTCCTTCAATTCACAAATGCGGCGCCATGTTCGATATGAGCATCCAGAATTTGATACCAGTGAACTGGACTTGGCGGCGCGCGCTTCGGTCACCCAGCGGCGTCTAGAGGAGATCCACATGGAGGTGGAGGAGGATGTGAATCCAGAGGACGACATGGCGCAAACCATGGATCTCCGCTGCCCCTGGTGTGACCTGGACTTTGAGGACAAGGAGCTGTATGACGAACACCTGGAGGAGCACGGGGCCCAGGCCTTCCAGCAGTACCTGACCAGCCTGTATCAGGCGGACGCTTCGCGGGATGGCGGCCATGATGGAAAGGAAGCAAGTCTGGCTACCACCGGTAAGGGTGAGGCACAGAGCACCAAGTGCAGGTTGTGTGAGTACGCATGCAGTGGCGAGCTGAAGATGGAACAGCACGTGGACAAGTGCCACGACGGTCTGCCGCGAGTGTGCGGGCTGTGTGGCGAGCACTGTTCTGATAAGGCGTCCCTGCACGCCCACCTCGTCCACCACTTCAGCGGCGTGATAGAGTGTCCCATCTGCCCCATCAGGTTCTCCAACAAGAATAACTTACTTGCCCACCTACAGTACTACCACGCCTCCGGGTACGTCATTGTGTGTGGCAGCTGCAACACAGAGTTCACTAATTACGAGAAATTCGAGGCCCACCAGGCGCACGAGCACGGCCTCGGGGCGAAGAGGACGTGCGAGATGTGCGAGAAGGAACTGTTCGCTGTGGACTTCGAGGAGCACCTGGCCGAGCACGAGGCTCAGGTGGAGTGGAAGGAGTCTCGTTCGCATGCGTGTAATCTGTGCCAGGCGAGCTTCATGTTCATTTCACACCTGTATCACCACAAGTACCAGGACCACGCCAGCGCCTTTACCTTCAAGTGCAATGAGTGTGAGCGTCGCTTCAGGACGGGACGCATGCTGTCCTCGCACAAGTGGGGACACAGGTACGGCACACACCAGTGTCCCGTGTGTCGCCTTAAGTACAGACAGGTGGACCAGCTCAAGAGGCACCTGCTCACGGTACATCCGGAGATAGAAGGCTACAGCTGCAAGTTCTGCTCCACCATGCTGAAAAATTACTCTACTTACGTGGCGCACCTGAAGTTCAAACACCCCAAGGAGGCTGGCTACGACAAGCGGCCCGTTCGGTGCAGGCTGTGCGGAGAGTCCTTCGCTCACAAGGTGCAGTGGCAGTACCACATGAGGAACCACACCCGCTCCTTGCAGACCTGCGGCATCTGTGGCATCAGCATCAAGAACCTGGAGATCCACATGAACCTCCACACCAGAGAGAAAAAATACGAGTGTCGGGAGTGCGGCGCCGTGTACCACAACAAGGCCAGCTTCCACTTCCACGTGAAGCGCGTCCACATGGGCGAGGAGGTGAGGAAGCACATGTGTGACACGTGTGAGAAAGGCTTCCTTACCCCCGCCGATCTGCGCATCCACATGTCTCGCGTCCACCTCGGTGAGAGGAACTACTGGTGCGCCATCTGCAAAAAAGGCTACAAGAGCAAAGTGTCGCTCACGTACCACCAGCGCCTCCACACAGGGGAGAGACCGCACCTGTGCACCCTGTGTGGCCGCTCCTTCAGGGTGCCTTCCTACCTCAAGCGGCACGTAGAGCACGACCACCGCGCCCAGTACACCGGTATCTACTACAAGCAGGGGCGCCCCAAAAGCCAGGAGGACCGCAGCCGCCCCCGCCGCCACTACCAGCAGCAGTCTGTGGCCCAGCAGCAGGACAAGGAGGTGGCCATTGCGGCGGTGGGGGAGATGAGCGCCGCCATCCCCGAGGTGGTGCAGATCACCGTGCCCATGGAGATGGGCGGCGAGGTGATATCCGCCGTGAGCACCGTGCAGGACATGGGCATGGGGGCCGTGGAGGTGGAACAGGACGGCGTGGTGTACGTGGTGTATGAAAACTGACAGGGGCAACAATTGTGCTGTGTGATAAAAAAAAAAAAAAAAAAAGACACGTTCGGAACGTTATTTTCTGTACATGGAAATATTTTATTTCTCGTTAAGTTATTTACTAAATGCTATTTACTTTCTTATAAAAATCCAATAAAGGAATAAATCTTTTTAGTTGTTTTCCTTGAAACACCGCACCAGGCGGGGCCTCACCGCGGCCCTGGCAGTACTGCTCACTCAGTCATGTCCTGCTCCAGGAGGATGACTCCCAGGCCGTGCTGGTTACCGTGCGGCCCGGCACTCACTGCCGCGCTGCACTGCATACTAGAATAGCTTTTCACTAATATCAGACGACAGACAGGTGTGTGTGGCGGCCGTGGCGAGGCGCGGCGAGACAAGGCTGGTGGGTCCTTCGCCACGCCCGCGTGGCAAGGGTAGGGATTCCTTCTTGGAAGTGTGAATCGGGACTCTTGATCTTGCAGGAAGCGGCTGCCAGCACGCCCTCGCGGTCCCGGCCTTCCTGTACAACCACGCAGCCTGCAGCCTTGCCTGACGAGCATTCCCTCAAGGCGGAGGAAGAAAAGGGAAGCTGGCATGAACCAACTGCCACGCGACGCCTGCCATCAGCGGAGGCCGTTGCCAGCGACACCTTTGATGGCCGCGCTCCGCCACCGCCCCTCTCCAAACAGTGCCCTGTCTGTTTCATTACTTATTTCACCATCAGTGATCTCAGAAATCACTTCAAGAGAATACACTCGGATGTTAAGTATATCAAGTGCGTGCAGTGCAGTGAACAGATTGATGGAAATATTGATGTCTTCTTGGCCCACCGCAAAGGCCACCAGTGCGGGGACGGGGCGGCTGCAGGGCGCGGCGCAAAGACTCGTGAGTGCCGTGTGTGCCACAAGCAGGTGAGGGCCTCAGGCTACTCACACCACATGGCCACCCACAAGCCTGTGTCCTGCCCAAGGTGTAACACGCAGGTGGCGCAGCGCAACCTTAAGCGACACATCAACTACTGCCATGTAAAGTCGGTGATATACCCGTGTGAAGACTGTTCAGCCGTCTACCATGACGCCTCCAACCTGCTCAGCCATCGCAAGAGGAACCACCTCGGGCAGGAGGTGCGACGACACCTGTGCGAGGTATGCGGAAAGAAGTTCATCACCCCGTCTGACCTGCGCACCCACGTGGCTGGCGTGCATCACAACGTGAAGAAGTTTGTGTGCGAGTACTGCGGCCTCAGTTTCAAGATTTCGTCGGCGCTCATGTACCACCGGCGCCTGCACACCGGAGAAAAGCCCCACACCTGCCACGTGTGTGAGCGCTCCTTCATGAAGCCCAACGCTCTGGCCAAACACGTGCGACGTGTGCATGGCCTTGAGTACCATGGGAAATACAGGAAGAGGACCAAGGCAGAGGCTTCATCCAAAGGAGATGCGAGCCAAGTCCCCGCGAACCCAGTGGTGCCTAAATGTGAAGGCGTGGCAGGATCGTCGCTCTCTCAAGAGGAGCAGGGTGGCCCCAGCAGCTTGTCACCCGCGCTGAAAGAGACGGCGCAACAAGAAGCCGAGGACGTGGGCGTGAGAGTGGCGGCTGTGTACTCTCTGGGTGAGGGGGGCGTGGTGCAGGTGGTGAACTTGCACACCCCACAGCCCATCCAAAATCTTACCTACTTCCGTCCTGAAGACCGCGCTGTGGCCCGTTCCTACGACACCTCCGCGCCCCTGCACGCCATAAACTACTACAGGCAGGACGCCGAGGAGCAATACACCGTGGCCGAGCTTCTGCCGCCCCAGAATCCCCACGAACCCTCCCGCACTTACCCTGGCACCGCCTCCTCACCAGAGCCTGCACAGCCCCACTGACCACAGCTCACTCTTGCCCACCGCGCCAGGTTAGCAGGAAACACGCTCATCGTCTGTCTATCTGTGTTTATCTTTATTTATTTATTTTTTTTTCTCTCTCTCTCTCTCTCTCTCTCTCTCTCTCTCTCTCTCTCTCTCTCTCTCTCTCTCTCTCTCTCTCTCTCTCTCTCTCTCTCTCTCTCTCTCTCTCTCTCTCTCTCTCTCTCTCTCTCTCTCTCTCTCTCTATATATATATATATATATATATATATATATATATATATATATATATATATATATATATCACTCACTGTATACTTTTGCACTTTGGTATTTTCTGAGGCGATTTCTCATCATCATATATTAGACTGGTACATCGGCAAGGGAAGGGCCTGGGCGGAATCCAGGTGAAAGTGAATGCTCATAAAGAAGACGTTAGGTGTCACAAACGCGATAGACGGGTTGGGAATGATCAATATGCGTGTGCCAGGACACACCCGCGGCTAGTGACAAGGAAAACTCCACCACAGACTTCTTTTTGCTAGTTTCCTTAAGGCTGTGCGACACCAAAAGCACTGCGTGCAGAATGAGTGAATACAGTAGTGTGTGTGTGTGTGTGTGTGTGTGTGTGTGTGTGTGGGTGGGTGGGTGGATGAGTGGCTGGGTGTTTGTGGTTGGTGGCTGTGTTTGTGGCAGAGAGATGCCTCAGCGCAGTGTCCCAAACAGCAGGTGAGGGACAGTGTGGAGAGTCTGCTGACTGCCTGCTGTCTTTCAGGTGGGTCCGCGGCATCGAGGTGCAGCGCAGGCTGCCCCGCCCTCTGCTTCCACCCGCCGGGTGATCACCGTTCCTTCCACATTTAGGAAATGTCCTCAGTGTCCTACCATCTTCCTGGACCACCTACAGCTGGCGCAGCACCTCGCACAGTTGCACCGGGACCACCAGCAGGAGCGACAGTGCCTTCGCTGCCAGAAACACTTCGTCACCTATGAAGACCACACGGCGTGCGAGCCTTGTCTTCACACGCTGCGCCACAACGTGGTGCCCAACAAAATGACGCCCGAGGACACCCGCCACGCGGATTCTTGTTTGTCGACTGAAATGGAGTGTGGTCATTGTCACCAAAGCTTCAAGTCGAGGGCCCTGGCCGAGCTGCACTGCTTGTCCACAGGCCACGACATGGAGCGTGTTACTGACACTGTTAACGAAAAACCAAAGCATGAGGAGGGAAGCAAGACGACGATGAAACAGAAAAGTCCGAAGATGTCTCAGACCTCCCTGGTCCCGCCTCTGGTGTAGATCCTTCTGCTAATAATAACAGTTACAGAAGCAGCAGCAGTAAAATTTGTCAAAAGACTGCAAGCAAGACCAGTGATAGTCACCTGCGGCGGGGACGCAAGCGTAGGCTGATTCGCAAGAACCAGACGGCATGCGAGGTGTGCGGCGACGAGTGCGGTTCAGTCTCCAGCCTGTATGCACACCTGCGGTCGAGCCACCCTGAACTGTTCCCTTTCCCGTGCGGGGTGTGCGAGCGGCGGTTCAGCTTGGAGGCCAGCGCTAGGGAGCACGAGCGGCGCCATGCTTTTGGTGAGCTGCAGTGCCCTGCCTGCCCCCTCAGATTCTCTCGCATGTCCCACCTGCACCACCACACCGTGCACCACCACCCGGACTTCACTAACTTCCCCTGCCAGTACTGCGGCGCCGTTAGCCCAACGGTGGACGCGTTGCACTCCCACATCAAGATACACCACGGGGACCGCCTCGGTCTGCCCGCCTCCTTCACCTGCGAGGTGTGCCAGGAAACCTTCCACACCGGCAAGGCTCTGGCGCGCCACCGCTTTAGTCGCCACCCTGGCACAGCGGAGTGCAACATCTGTGGAGCCCAGGTGGGCCGACGCTACCTCAGTAAGCACATCAATGCTGTGCACACCAAGGAAAAGATTCACAAGTGTGATCAATGTGACAAAGACTTCTACTCACGCACCAGCCTCACGGGACACCAGAAGAGGCAGCACGGGCCCAGGAAGCACCTGTGTCACCTGTGTGGCAAGGGATACGTGCATAACGTGGAGTTGCAGCGGCACCTTAAAGCGCACCGCAACCAGCGGGACTTCAAGTGTGACTTCTGCGGACGATCGTTCCTAAAGGCTGTGGACTTGACGTACCACCGGCGTTCCCACACGGGGGAGCGGCCCCACCAGTGTCGCCTGTGCCCCGAGGCCTTCATCAAACCGCTCGGCCTACGCAAGCACATGCTCAAACACACGACTGTCAAGAAAGTAAAGAGACTCAAGTATTCAAAAAAGAAGATAGATGAGTTGACTTCTTCAGTGATAGAACCGGACGAGGAGGAGGTGGAGGGCGGTGTCAACACCACTCCCAACCTCGATCACGCTCAGCCCTCACCGCAGGACCTACCAGACGCCCAGCACCTCACACAGCCCATACACGGCTTCCCAGACCCCACGGCCGTGCCATCTCCGCAGCCACAGCCAGAATTACAGCATTTGGCGCCCACAGACCTACAGGTGCAGCAGCTGTCTGTCACAGATTTGGACGGCAACCACCTGGAGGGACAGCTGCAGCTGTCACAAGTTGTTGATGACCTCAGCAGCGGCGAGTTGCTGGAGATGGGACCGGGACTCCTGCTGGAGGCCACAGACGTTCGTGGCGGCCACCAGGGCGTCGTGGAAAGTGGGGATGTGGACGAGGCTAAGGGAGGGAACGAGGCGACGGAGAACGAGGTCGGCCAGCAGTCTCAGCCCGTCCAAGTTATATATGTTCATTTTATGGATGCTGCGCTCTGAGTCCCATCTCGATCACCGACCATGCATCCTCTGTGATAATTCCCCGCGGTTCCTTCGCTGTCTTCCCTGCTACTCACATTAGTCAATAGTCTGTTCATTAAAGTTTGTCAAATATTATTGTTTTTTATTCTTTTATTTCCTGCCATCCACTGACGCTTGCTGGAAAGACGCAACAAAAAATTAATGGTGGGCTGAGGCGATGGTGGAGACTCCTGATATGAAACGCTGAAATGAGAAATTGCAACACACACACACACACACACACACACACACACACACACACACACACACACACACACACCGCGTAGTGTAGTGGTTAGCAGGCTCGACTCAATCGAGAGGGCTGGGATCGAGTCCCGGGAAGCGGTGAGGCAAATGGGCAAGCCTCTTAATGTGTGGCCCCTGTTCACCTAGCAGTAAATAGGTACGGGATGTAACTCGAGTGGTTATGGCCTCACTTTCCCGGTGTGTGGAATGTGTTGTGGTCTCAGTCCTACCCGAAGATCGGTCTATGAGCTCTGAGCTCGCTCCGTAATGGGGAAGACTGGCTGGGTGACCAGCAGACGACAGAGGTGAAATTACACACACACACACACACACACACACACCACATCACTAAGTCCCTCATACCTCGTGAATGACGTTCCGCCACTAATGGGCGTGTGGTTTGTCATCTCTGCAGGACACTGGAGAAGCCTCCGAGATGAGCGTGTCGGTGAAGGCAAACGAGGACACGGAGCAGGAAGGGAAGACTCCAAGACCTCCTCCCTGCGCAGACCCGCAGCCAGAGATTCAAGACTCGAATGTCCTCACCTCCCATCTTGTGGACGGCAGCCTGACATGTGGATGCGGCGTCAAGTCCACATCCGAGGCGGAGCATGTGGAACACGTCCTGACGCACGTTGGTGGAGCCTTCCGGTGCCCTCAATGTGACTGCTCCTACACGTCCTCCCCGCTGCTCGCCAGACACCAACGGCTCGTCCACTCTCCAGACGGTCCAAGAGGGCGAGGCGTAAGTAGTTCTCTGTCAGCTTTGAGGCGCGGAAGTGACGCGTGCCGTTGTGGTGAGGCTGTGGGTGGAGATCTGCTGGGCCACGCCCGCGTGCACCTGACGGGACGGGAGGAGTGCCCAGTGTGTGGCATCAGACTGGTGACGGCGCGGGCACTAGAGATCCACGTGGAGCGGAAACACTCGCCCTTCCTCATTGCCTTCTTGAAGGACGAGGAGGCGCCACAGGAGGGCGAGGCGGGGGAGGAGGATGGCTGCGTACAGCCAGTGAGGTGCGACGTGTGCGGCAAGGTTGTGTCCACTACTTCCCGTCTAGCGCGCCACCGCTACCTGCACCACTCCGAGCACTACCCGTGGCCATGCGCCGCCTGCACCCTCGCCTTCCCCTCTCCAAACGCCCGACGCCTTCACATCTGCCCAAACCTTAGGAAAAAAGATGGAGAGGAGTCTTCTACAGGACTGAGACACGAGTGTTCCATTTGCAACGTGGTGTTTAAGTTGGCGCCGAGTCTTGGGCGTCACATGCGGCGGGCGCATGGCATCGAGACCGCGCCCTTCTCGTGCCCAGTGTGTAGTCGAGCCATGGCGTCCCGTAAGGCTCTCACAGACCACCTGCGGTGCCATCGGAGGCAAGGTTTCCCGTGTGAATTCTGCGGCGCCAAGCTCAAGACAGTGGACTCGCTCAACGTGCACGTAAACGAAATCCACACCCACGTGGTGCGCTTTCAGTGTAAGCTGTGCCCGCAGGTGTTCTTCTCGTCTGGCAGACTGTCGTACCACATGAAGCGCCAGCACACTGACCGCCGTTCATACACCAACCTGTGCCACCTGTGCGGCAAGGCGTACCCGTATCCCAGTGAGCTGCGACTACATCTGCGCTCACACCGTAACGAGCGGCCCTACAAGTGTGACCAGTGCCAGAAAACCTTCCTCAAGCAGGGTGACCTCACTTACCACAAGCGGTCACACACGGGTGAACGGCCACACAAGTGTCCTCACTGCGACGCTCGGTTCCCTCGGCCGAACACGCTCAGGAGTCACATCCGCTACCAGCACCGCGAGACTGTCGACGTGGGCACCGTCACCACCGCCGCCGCCTCTACCACCAGCACCACTACCACCATCACCACTACCACCATAACCTCCACCACCACTACCTCCGTAAGTACCACCACCACCACCACTGCTAACATCACCGCCACGACTGCCGTCACCGCCAACAGTGTTGCCACCACCATCACTGCTGCCTCCACCAACATTACAGAGGCACCGACCCCAACTACCACCGTTGCCCCCTACGTGCCTGGCGCCCCCGCCGCAGACTCTGTAGTGTCTTCGGCACCTTATCTCACTACAGTGAACGCGGCGGGTTTCCCGACCCGCCCATCCGCCGTGGCCGTCATGACAGTGCCGGGAGGCGTGCCGCGCGCCCCCGCCCCCCCTACCCTGGTACCCGTGGTGGAGGGCCAGCTAGTAAATACTGTGGTGGGGGGCCATATGACCGAGATGCAGCCTGTGCAGTACGTTCAGGTGGACGGGTTACCGGGAGGTCAGGCGGTGCAGGCCGTGCCCCACACCGTACAGGGCCTGGAGTATGCCGAGGCCGCCACACTACCCTACCAGATAGTTCATCTACAAATCCTGCAGTAACACGAGTCCTCCATCTGAATGTGGTGGGGCGGAGCGTGCCTCTTGGGCTCTGCTCTGCCATGGAATGCGTATCAATAAACTGGAAAAAAAGAAATGACTTCAGGAATGTGACAGACACTCACAGGTCAGTTCTCGTGATGAAGGCAGTGGTTGTGTTCATGTTCTCTCCCAACATCCCCCACTCTTGTGTGCCGCCCTTCCAGTCCTCGCCCCGGGCCACGGATGCGTCACCTGGGGTTGCGCTGACTGGTGGCGCCGATAAAGCTTGTTTGCGATTTTTCTACATGAACTTTTCCATTGATTTGTAAATAAAAACCATCCACCTTACAGTCTTTTTGATTACAAATCCATCACATGCTGGCTTCTCTTAGCTGGCGACGGAAGGTGCAGTACGCGGGTGAGTAGGGAGGCGGCCAGGACGTGAAGATGAACATCGGTAGGAGGGAAGGCGGGAGAGGGAGGGACCGACGTTGGAGGTGGGAAGAGACAAGAAGAGGCAAGGGTGAGTGCGCGGTTTCCTGCAACCCTGCATGGCGCATTGCCCTGCAGGGGAAGCGCCGCCCTCGCCGCCTGCAGGTATTCGTCAAGGTAACAGTGATCTGCTGTGTGCATCGGGAGGTTTTTCAGCCAACAGTGACGTCAACGGCAGCGCGAAGGCCACAGGCGCGGGGCAGGTGTGGACAGGGCAGATGTGAAGGTCGCCGCTGAGCACAGGTGTGTCTAGCATGCAGGTATGTGTGCATGGCATAACACCACATACATTTTGTTTCCTCATCTCTCCCCCCTCTCTCTCTCTCTCTCTCTCTCTCTCTCTCTCTCTCTCTCTCTCTCTCTCTCCCTCTCCCACCCTCCAAAGAGTCACGTGTGTGGAAGCCATTCATGTTCATACACCGGTGTTTTTCCTATGTAATGTTGCTTGTTTTACAGGCGCGAGTGTTCGCTGGCGACCTGAGAAGTTATAAGTTAGCCTGTATCCCATGCTGGGTTTCACACACACACACACACACACACACACACACACACACACACTAGAGAAAACGGGAAGAGGCTAGAGAAAAACGTGAAGCTTGTCAAGGGTAACTATTATATATCAATCTACAGGTGTTTCATACACGCGGATGAGATGGAACAGGAGTGAGGTGTGGAGGAGGAAATACCTTCTTTGTATGCTACTATCTAAACGCCTCTCCTCCTTTTAGTCATTTATTTCAACAACTGATTGCAGTATTATAGACTATTTTGATAACAAGGTACATGAGCTTACCACGGTCCCGATGAACGTAGAACCTGCTTTGAAGAGTTTCCATTTACGTGACGAATTGGCAACGCGACCAAATTAGGCTTACTGTCTCCCCCTTCCCCATCATTCCCCTCCCTTCCACCCTCCCGTCTCCCTCTCCACCCTCCCGTCCCTCTAGCCACCCTCCCTACCATTACTCCCCCTCCCCTGCATCTCTCCCTACCGAAGCCCCGCCCCAACTTCCTTCATGAGTGAACCGCGAGCGAGACAAACTCACACACAGCCAGTACGGCGGCGAGTGACGAGGGAACACTGCGTCTCAGTGATGCTTCACTTTGCTCTGTGAACCCAGTGCCGGACCTGTCCCCCACCTCACAGCCTCCCTGTGCCTGACTGCTGTGGCCGTGGTATGGCGTGAGGCGGGTGTGCTGTGAACTGTTGGCAGTCTCGCCTGATCCTCGGTGTGATGCGAGCTGCACATTGACGCTCCTTCTCCCAGCCAGCCTTGTATGTGAATGGCGAGCCACGACCAGTGAAAGTTGTGTCGAGCCACGCAGGTAGAAAGTAGCGAAACGTGTTGGGCAGCCCAGGGGGACTTGTGATGCCGTCACTGGCGCCCGAGACACTTGTAGTGCTCCCCGCCGCTGACTCTGAAGATCAATGTCTCTTTCATCGGCGCCGGGGCCTCCCGGCTTTAGTAACTGAAACTTTAAGCTGACGTGTTGTCTCGCACTAACTGAAGCTGTTTTGGCACGGATTCATCTGATCCGTTCCTTCAACATCCTACCGTCACAGTCACGTGGCAGTGCTTCGCTGAGCAGGACGAGGAGGCACGCCTCACGACCGAGAACACCACCTCCGTGACTGCTGCGGGAGGGTGAGCCCGCCTGCCGCGCCTCCCCCGGGACGCGCCTGTCGGGGAGATGGTCGAACACTTGCGGCGGCCGTCACACCACCTGATGCCTCCGCGCTGCACAGAACGCCGCCGCTCGTTCTGCCGCCGCCTGATAGTCTCACTATCTTATCGGGCTTCACGTGTGCAGGCAAGGGGTGGTGGTCTTGGCGGAGTGTGTGCCACCAACAGTCACCTCTCATCCTCACCGCTGCGACCACTGTGTGCGTCTGTTGTGCAACGTCCTCGCTTCGTGGTGTACAGTGACAGGGTCGTTGTTGCGGGGTAAGGCTCACGGTGATGCGTGGAGCGTAGAGAACAGTGACGAGGAGAGAGTGTTGTGAGATGAAAGGAGAGGGGAGGGGGAGTGCATTATAGTGACTACCACTGCTGCTACACATCGCGAGGGATTTGTTTATGTGTTTGTGGCAGGAAGCAGAGTGGAGCACAGTAGCAGTTGTGGGCTGCGGCACAGTCAGCAGTCATTCGCCGTGACCACTGACCCATATTCACACACCGTCCGTCGTCGCTGCTGTAGACACCAAGTGGTACGACGGTGGTGCTGCTTCAGCCGAGCCGCTGCCGCGCCACCCCAGTGAATAGCTCTTTTGCCTGTCGCGTGGTGCTCCGTCGCTGACAGAGGAGCTGACGGGTGACACTACACATCAGGGGGCGTGGTGCCCGATCCAGCTGTGCCTCAGGCATGAGCGGCGGCAACAAGTGGGTGGGGGAGGCACTATGCCTGCCCACCGCCCCCTGACTGAGTGACATGCACGGCGGCACTCCTCCCCGCGGCACTCTATGGCTCACGCCCCATGCGACGCACGCCCACCCTCATCACCAACCTGCCCGCCACCCACAGACGACGAGGCCTTCAAACACAGTGCTCAGATATTTGTAAGTTACGATCGGAGTCAAAACGTGAATAGAGAGTCAAAGTTGGGGCGAGCATCCCCAGGCCCGGGGCAGCGACTGTACCCGTCGTGGCCCGCCCTCGCCGATATACATTTTATTGATAGTTCATCAGGCTCGGAGGAGGACGGGAGTGAGTGTGGGCGCCGGAGGAGAGGCGAGGGCGCGTGCGAGGGCGGCCAGGAGGCTGGCGGGGAAGATGTGGTATTGATCCATGACGAAGTGTGCGCAGCGGAGAAGGGAAGCACCAGTGCTACGGTGGGAGGTGGCGAGCACGCAGCAGCGTCGCGCCGCTCCTGCTGCCATGACGGAGGCCGGGCAGCTGTGGTCAGCGCAGGAGGCAGCGGTGTTTGTATGATGAAACATAAGGGCGGGCCCTTGGTGATTGCCCAGGACCACGGCGACCACGACAAGCCCCATGCCTCCATGGCAGCCTCCGACGCCGCCCTTCAGCAGCAGCCCTCAGGCTCGACCACTACTATGGTCACCACCACCGGCGGCGGCGGCGGCGCCCCCCTGCGATCCGCCTTGAAACGGGCGGGACAAAAGAGCAGAGGACACCGTGTCTGTATTAATGAAGCGAAAAACGAGTGTTTAGAGGCCGACTATGTGATTGTTGTGCACGAGGAAAGTGAACCTCAACTGGTGTCCATCAGGGCGTTCGACCTGAGCCTGGCGCCCGCTGCCCCTGGCGTGGAGCAGCTCACGCTCTCCCCGCCCGAGGGCTACAAGGACTGCTTCACCCACGCCGTCCACGAGACCATCGTCGATGACTCAGGTGAGTTTTTTTGTGTTTTGTGTTCTTGGGAGTGGAGATCGGTGACTTCTTGCCGCCCTGAGGCAGGACGACAGGAAGTGGCCAGCCTCGACTCTCTCTCTCTCTCTCGCTCTCACCTTCTGTTTGGCGAGTGTTCTCAACGAGAACAAACATCAACTACACTGTATGCTCTACGTGGCAGGCAGTGTTGTGACCGCAATGTGTGCAGGAAACACTGGCTGCTGGAGGTCAGCGGGCCAGTGATCCCCATGGCGCCGCGCCCTCAGGCTTCATACATAACGTAGCCACGGCCTTCAGTGAGGCGGGGCAGTGTTTGGCACGGTCTGATTCATTCGATCTTGATATAAGGCTTTATCAGCACGCTGACCGAGCAAAACACTGAGCCACAACGTTATCCCGGAGACTTAACGACACACACACACACACACACACACACACACACACACACACACAGTTTATTATTGACCTCATTGTGTATTATAAGATAATAGAAAATCACCACACACACACACACACACACACACACACACACACACACACACACACACACACTTCCCACATTCATCAGATTATCATACCCACACAGGCCTGAAGGGACACCACACGCCGCCTGTCATGGCATCAGGTATCACCAATGTGCTAATGTGTAAGTGGGAGGCGGAAGAAAGCAAGGAGGGGCGAGCCGTGTGCCGCGAGGCGAACACGCTCGTCGGACACTAGGAATTACACTCAAAACATTGCTGTCACGCTCTTCTGGTTACACCGCGGCTGACGATCTCCCCACGGCAGCCCCGAGTGTTTGTCTTCCCGCGCTTTCTCCCTGTTAGCTTCCGTCGGGCGGGAGAGAAGACCCGTCACCCGTCCCTCCCCCGTCAAGACACAGAAGCCTCCCGTCCACTCCTGTCCGTCAGCGTGGTCAGCAACTGATCCGCCGGACATCAGGAGAAATTATTCGCTTCCGGCCACTTGTGTTGTTTCCTCCCTCCAGGTATTGTGTCTGGAGGAAGGGGAAGAGGAGAGGAGGGGCGGAGGGACGGGAGAGGATGGGTGGGGTTTCTTTCCTTCTTCCTTCCTCACGTGTCCCATTCCTCTCCTCCTCCCTTCCTCCACTCCTCCCCTTCTCCCTTACCTTCACCGTACGGGACCCTTCTCCCCATCTCAGTGATTCACCTGCCTGCCTCCACCCTCACCTTGCTATACCTGTTCTCCTCTCACTCACTCACATGCTCCTTCCTCTTGTTTCCTACCATGTATCCTTCTCTCTCTCTCTCTCTCTCTCTCTCTCTCTCTCTCTCTCTCTCTCTCTCTCTCTCTCTCTCTCTCTCTCTCTCTCTCTCTCTCTCTCTCTCTCTCTCTCTCTCTCTCTCTCTCTCACTTCTCACTATATTATTCTCTCACTCACTCCTCACTTTACCATTCATTCATCTGCCTCTTGACACCTTACCTTACCTGTCCTCTCATTAATTCACCTTGTTTCCTCTTTCTCTTACCTTACCTCTACCTTCATCTGTATTACCAAGCCTCTCACATGCCTACCTCTCCTTTCTATTCTCTGCCTCTCTATACCTTACCTTACCTGTCCTCTCAAAGTTTCCCATCTTACCTTCCCTGCCCCTTCACCTGTGTTCCTATGCCTGTCACACACCTGCCCGCCTCTCCATGCCAATCCCACCACACCTGCCGGGAGCTCGGAGCAGGTACTCGTGGTGGTGGTGGTGGTATTGGTGGTGGCGGCCCCGGGCGAGTGAAAACCTTACAAGAGTGAAAGGTGAGGAGCCTCGGGCGGTGTTGTTGTTGTTGTTGGTGTTGTTATGATGGTGATGATGTGTGTTTGTCATCAGCAGGTGGTGTTCATTTGCTATCTCACGTACTGATCTCTCGACTATACGGCTTTCTAACGTTGTGTCTCTTGTCTCTTGTCTCTCTCTCTCTCTCTCTCTCTCTCTCTCTCTCTCTCTCTCTCTCTCTCTCTCTCTCTCTCTAAATTAAAAGCATTCAATTGTTTTTGTTACGATTTTAATGACGCGTTAGTCGTATGTCACGCTCTCTCTCTCTCTCTCTCTCTCTCTCTCTCTCTCTCTCTCTCTCTCTCTCTCTCTCTCTCTCTCTCTCTCTCTCTCTCTCTCTCTCTCTCTGACTCAGTGTTTTTACCGCATACTTTTTATTTTTGCCTCTCTCCTTCCTTCCTCTCTACCTCCCTTCCCTCCTTCCTTCCTTCTTTCCTTCCTTCAGTCCATCACTTCTTTATTCCGTCCCTTCCTTCCCGTCATCAACTTTCTCTTCGATTCTCATGTTTGTTTTACTTTCTCTTCCTCTTCATCCTCTCGTCTTCCTCTTCCTTTCCTCTCCTTTCTCGTCATGCTTGCTTTCCCTCCATCGCTCCTTCATATCACGCATTTCTCTCTCTCTCTCTCTCTCTCTCTCTCTCTCTCTCTCTCTCTCTCTCTCTCTCTCTCTCTCTCTCTCTCTCTTTCCATATGATTATTCTAGACACATACTATTTCTTTTCCTCTTCTCCTTCCTCCTCCTTCTCCTTCCTCCTCCTCCTCCTTCCTCCTCCTCCTCCTCCTCCTCCTCCTCCTCCTCCTCCTCTCCCCATCATTATCTAAGTATTGAACCTAAACATAAATAAACATGAAAAAATACTTTGACATTCCAACTTCATATTTCCTTATTTTTTTCCCCTTTTCCTTCCCTTTCCCTTCCTCCTCCCACGCCTCCTCTTGACGTCTCTCTCTCTCTCTCTCTCTCTCTCTCTCTCTCTCTCTCTCTCTCTCTCTCTCTCTCTCTCGTTGTCATGGAAACGGCGCCTTTTGAACGAGAGATTGCCACCATTACTACCAGGTTTCCTCCCTCCCGTTACCTCCATTCCTCCTCCTCCTCTCCTCCTCCTCCTCCTCCTCCTCCTCCTCCTCCTCCTCCTCCTCCTCCTCCTCCTCCTTCCTTGAGTACAAATGAGATCCTGAATCCATTTGGCATATTCCTCCTTCTCTTCCTCATGTGCCTCTCTCTCTCTCTCTCTCTCTCTCTCTCTCTCTCTCTCTCTCTCTCTCTCTCTCTCTCTCTCTCTCTCTCTCTCTCTCTCATGTCTTGTGATATCTTTATTTATCGTTCTGTTTCTTTCCCTTTTTATTCACTCCGTTGTGCTTTTTCTCCCTCTTCCTCATTCCTTTCGTTCTCATTTGCATCCTCCTCCTCCTCCTCCTTTTCTTCTCTTGTCCTCATTTTCTTCTATCCAACCTTTGCGACTCTTTCATTTATCTTTTCCCTCGTTTTTCCTCCTCATTTTTAGTCACTCTGTGGTGCTTTTTCTTCCTCCACTTTTATTATCCTCTCCTTTGAACTCACTCTCATTCGTGTCCTAGTTTTTCCTCCTCCTGCTCCCCTTCTTCCTCCTCCTCCTCCTCCTCCTCCTCCTCCTCCGCTACATTACCGATATCCGCCTTGGTGAGGTGGGTGCCCGGAGCCTCAACAAAATTAACTACTGACGATAAACTGATTGATGGGATATGAATGAATATCAAGCGAAGACTGCATTATGTAGGGAGCAAGGAGGAGGAGGAGGAGGAGGAGGAGGAGGAGGAGGAGGAGGAGGAGGAGGAGTGATGGTGATGGTCCAGGATGATGATGATAGTAAGGAGAAGGAAGAGAAGTAGGAGGAGAAGGAGGAGGAGAAGATGCGTGGTGAATCAGTGGGTTAGGAGGTGAAAGGAAGGAGGAAGAAGGGGAGGAGGATTGAAGTGAAGTGTTATGAGATGATGGTTTGCCGCTAGACACTTCAGAAAGATGACGAAGGGAGGAAAGAAGGTCAGATGGCGAGGGGGAAGAAAGAAGGTCAACTGGGTGATCTAGTGGAGGGTGTAGGAGTGTAGAATGTTCATCACACGCTACACTGCACTCAGCAAACACTCCTGCACTTGCACACTCAATCAGCGGTGTTTGTTTAAAGATTTACGTGTTGTTAGATCATTTTATCGCAGCCTGGAGTACGTTTTCTGAGTTTTCTCTTATTTTTGTTACCTTCAAAGGTGTCTTTTGATTAAATCGACTTGTGGACTCGATCTTTTGTTTCGTGAGAATTTTTACCTTTTATTTATTTTTTTTTTTTTCGTGGGTTTTGCTTCTTTTTTTTTTTTTTTTTTGTCTGCAAACCACCAGCGAGGATTTGTCATTGTATCTGGTGGTGGCTGTAATAATGGTGGTAATTGTGGTAGTGGTGGTGGTGGTGGTGGTTAGTGTGGTGGTGAATAACGACCTTTCAACCTTCATAAAGCAAAACACAGAAGCTTTCATGAGTTATTCACAGTTCACGTGTTTTATCTTTCACAAGTTACGTCAAAAGTGTTTCCACGGATGAAGTGTTAAAAATAATCCACCTGCTCCTCCTCTTCCTCCTCCTCCTCTTCTTCCTCCTTCTCGTATTGCTATTTCTCCTTCCTCTCCTCCTCTTCCTCCTCCTGCTCCTCCTCCTATGCAGCTGCGGTTACAAGGAAGAAAAATGTGAAGGACTTCCGAAGCTTATAAACAAATTGAAGATGACACTCGTTTTTCACCCCCCTCCCCCCCACACACACAAACGTATCATCCCTCACCACAATTTATCTTAAAGTTCTCACACACACGCACACACACGAAAAGATCACTCCTCCCACTCCCTCTCTCCCCTCCACACCACAACTCGTCTTAAAAAGAAGTTCCTGCCATTATCATTCAACACCACGAGGCACACGCGCCCACAATAAAAAAGTAAGTAAAAAAAAGTAGTAGTGTGGAGGAGAGCCGAGCAAGGTGGAGGAAAACTTATACTGAAGACGTGGTATGCATATCTTTAATTCCCAGCACAGGTAACCATATTTTACCTGGCCCATTAGTCCACGTAACCTTCGCTTGTAGTTGATGTGGGACCGCCGTGGCTTGCCTTTACGAGCCGGACGAAGCTCACGATAATTCCACCTGAGATTTAGTGGTAAAAGAGGAAATGATGGATAATTTGGGAGCTCCGGAGCGGCGCGGGAAAAAAAGGGGTAAAACTCGGCAAGCAGTCCACGGCAGAGTAAGGGTAAATATTTCAGATCCTAAGTGGCTTGCTAATGGGCAGAACATAATGGCTGTTCTTTCAGGTCATTTTACTTTACTTTTCCTTTAATTTTGCCTGTTTCTGTCTTTCGTAATGCGCAGGAGGGAATGTTAGAAAATTACCCGATGCTGTGATGCAAGAGCGATTAGGAATGCACTGTACGTTCTGTGTTACGAATACATTATCTTGCTGGTTACACAGTATTTATGGCCACTTAGGAATGCTGGATTTTTAGAAATTATCTTCAGAATACATTATCTTTAAGACTCCATGCTGGGAATACACTGCTTTAGCATTACGCAATCTTGGGAATGGCATTACAGGAATACTCTCTCTTAGGAATACGCTTTAACAGGAATAAATCACCACTGGAATACATATCTTAGGAATATACTATCATTGGAAAACACTATCACTGGAATTAACTATCTTAGGAATACACCGTTTCTGAAATTCACTATCTTATGAATACACTATCACTGGAACTCACTATCACTGGAATAAGATATCACTGGATTACACTATCATTGGAATTCACTATCTTAGAAATACATTACCACTGGAATACACTATCTTAGGAACACACTATCACTGGAGTGCACTATATTAGGAATACATCATTACTGGAATACACTATCTTAGGAATACACCGTCACTGGAATGCACTATCTTAGGAACACACCGTCATTGGAATCCACTATCTTAGGAATCTGAATACATTATCTCAAAAATTCACTAGAGATACAATATCTTGGAATTTACTATCTTAATACACAATCATCACTATCTTCACGTAGCACCATCACCAAAAAAATACACTATCTTTTATCTCTATCTCACCAATACAACAAATTACAACTACAACAAATACAATATACATTCCATTCTTTCGATAAGTGTATTTCCGCTCGGTGAATTCAATGCGCCAGTCAGCATCAGTAATACAATAACTCTCAAAGATCCGTGGCAAGATTACGTTACATAACCCACTTTTACGTTCCATTCTGGGGGTCGTTCTCTCTTGTGGCGTTACTTT
>NC_059283.1:4413511-4433511 GCF_017591435.1 Portunus trituberculatus | reverse complement strand
CACGAGTAAGTTATGTTAGGTTAAGTAATACCGGGTTAGTTTAGGAGTATCGTGTAACTGTCCCCTCCTGCCCTCCTCTCTCCCTCTCTCCCAGTCCAGTATTTCATCTTTCATCTCTCTTTGACAGCACTGGAACAGCAAAGCATTCAGGCAAACACGAGTAGCGGTTCGCAATTACACTGGATCAAATATTTAGAGACGAGCGTTTACTTCCATTCATTTACAGCGACGCAAACACGAGCCGCGCGCCGCCCGTATTGTGCGCCAGGCAGCGAGGTTACGGCCTCCGGAATACGTGTCGCAACATTCAGCTATCGACTTCCAATGTTGAAATCATATTTACATGTTTGTTCTCTCTTTCCAGGTACGTGAGAGAACTGGTGGAAATTCCATAGATTCTCCTGCCCTCCCAGAACTATGCCCTGGTTCTCAGTAAGGGGAGGGATCAATAGCACGGTGTGGGTGAGTGCTTAAGCGTTTTGTAGGTGTATTGAGTGGCAGGTAGCAAAGTGGTACAAATTTCTACCTTCAAGGACTCAAGTGTTTCTCAATGGCTTATGATCAATAGCTATAACAGTCTTTCGTTTATTTGAGTGGTATTGTCTAAAGGTTCTACTGGGTTACTTGTTAGGTGTTAGTTTTTATCGCTGTAGAACCTGCTCCCTTGTTTCTCAGTGGCTTTAGACCAGTAGATATAACCGAATATATATTTTTTTCTATACATTTAAGGTTCATATTTTTACATTCCATCGTGTCCATTGTTATAGCTTGTCAGGTAGTGAGGAGTCAACTTGTCACTCGTTTTTATGCTTCTGTAACTCTCCACTTCAGTAACTGTCTGAGTCTATCTTTTCGTTTACTCCTAAGTGTATATTCTGGGAGAGTTTACCAGTTAACGAGGTGGTCATTTTTCACACACGTTTGCATCCCTTTAGAAACTTAGGAGTGAATTTCGTCACAGTGTATTTTCAGAAGATTCCAACGTGTCCCGTGATTGCCAAAGTTGTAGTCAGGTAGCGTGGCGGCAGTTCCTCACACGGCCTTCCTCGAAAGTTCTCTTGTTTCTCAAAGGCGAGAGAAAATCAGTTTTTATAGAAGACTTGTTATAGTGTATTTTCTCAACAAGGATAGCCAGACAGTAAATCCTCACACAGCCTTTCTATAATCCTCTGCTTCTCAATGCCACAAGATAAGTTGGTAGAAATGTGTGTTTTTTTCGTGTGTTTTGTTCACATTCCACCTTGCTTGCTATGATAACCAGATAACCAGACATTAATCAAGATAAGGTGGTAGAAATATGTGCTTTTTTGGATATTTTGTTCACATTCTCCCTTGCATACTAAAATAACCAGATAGCCAGAAATCAATCCCTCTCACTGCCTTCTGTAATCCTCTGCTTCTCAAGATGAAATGATAGAAGTACGTGTTTTTCTTTTTTCTTGTATTTGAAGTGTATTTTCTTTACATTCCCTCCTACTATGATATCCAGATAGCAAGACATTAATTCCAAACACACCCTTCGTCTGTAACCCTCTGCTGTTCAAGACAAAATAGTAGACGTGCTTATTTTATTTTTTGTACCTATTTAAAGTGTATTTTTCTAACATTCCCTCGTACTGTGATAACCAATAATTTCAAACACACTCTTCGTCTGTAACCCTCTGCCTCTGCTTCTCAATGACACAAGATCAAGCAGTCTAGGAGTATTTTTAGTGTCGTCGTATTTTTACCCTCCCTCCAACACGTCCCAGCGATTGGGGGTCAGGGAGCCAAGCAGTGATTCAGTCCGTCTTGCTTTGTCCCAGCGCGGTGTGTCGTGGCTGCCACCGAGGGAATGAATGGCAACACAGATTTCACGTTTTCATCCTTTACCTGGGCCGTGTGAGGTGACTGGGGGTGGGTGGGTGCTGGGGTGAAGGTTGGGTGCTCCTGTGGGACTTGGGTTCGTTGGGCAAGGGCGCGGCGGGGCGGGGAGGGACAGGGAAGGACGAGGAGAGGTAGGGAGAGACAGGTTCTAGAGAGAGAAGGCTCAGATGAACAGGCGGAGACACGGATTCTGTGACGTGAGAAAGTCAAGAGATTTTGTTTCATGGGATAGAGAAAATAAGGTGATTTAACGACAGGGGGAGAGTGCAAGAGAGTAAAAGTGAGTGAGAGAGTGAGTGAGTCAGGAGTGAAAGTTAGGGGGATTTTATTTCAAACGTGGCTGGAGAAAATAAGGTGAATTAACAAAAGAGGGGAATAGTGAGTGAATGTCGAAGAGTGAGAGGGACCGGCGAGGACAAAAAAGAAAGTTAAAAGGACAGAGTTTGAGTGGAGTTAAAAGTAAGCAGAGAGATAGAGAGACAGAGAGAGAGAGAGAGAGAGAGAGAGAGAGAGAGAGAGAGAGAGAGAGAGAGAACTAAAACATGTCCTGGCGATGAATAACAAACACCCTCCCCCCCAAAAAAAAAATAAATAACCCATCACACAAACGAAACATTAAATTTGAAACCGCCCCCAAAAAAAAAAAAAAAACGAAACGAATCCAAATCAAACTAAAAACCAATAAAAACACAACACAAAACAACACCAACGAAAATATGTGGCCAATTTTACTGCATCCCAAAGTCGCTGAGAGTAGAGAAGAAGCGCGCGTCGTGTCTGTTAAGATAAATCATTCCCCGCTCTTGTGCCCAGCCTGTACGTAGCAAGCCTTGGTGTTCTGGTGTCCCCTGAACGCTTTGGCGAAGTTGGAATGACTGGCGTCCACCGTCGCCACCAACACCGCGGGGAATGCATCTCCTCACGAGGCAATTGGCTACACCCGTCGAGGAATGATAAGCACCTGGACCTTCCTTATTTGGCCGCAGGGGTGATGGCCGAGGAGGAGTCTTATCAGGAAGGAATGAGACAGGAGGATGGGAGAGAGAGAGAGAGAAAGAAAAAAGATGCGGTAGGGATGAGACGGAAAGACAGAGAGATGCGGTAGTGAAGACAGAGAGAGAGAGAGAGAGAGAGAGAGAGGTGCAGAAGTATCATCCACGCCCTTCTCTTTCCTCCTCTCTCTATCTCTTCTCCTCCTCCTCATTCTCCTCCTTTTCCTCCCTCGGGAATCGAAGTCTGGTGCTGTCAGTCACAAGGATAGTTTGGGTCAGGGTCACCGATTCAGAGAGAGAGAGAGAGAGAGAGAGAGAATCAATCCTGTAGCATAAAAGATTCCGTACCTGGGCGGCGAGGCAAAACACCTGCAACAAAAACATTTACCCTCTGAAAACAACACGATTCCACCACGGCTCGTCGCTGCCACCCCTTACCGAACGTTTCCTCTTGTTAAACGTTGCCAGTGGATTGCGTGGAAGACGAAAAGAAGCGGCGTGTTACCTAATTTACGCACCTCGCCCACATATTAGAGAGGGAGAGGGGGAGAGAGAGGGAGAGGGATGCGTAGTGACATAGATGCGAGGCGTGGGGATGAGTTCTATAGTGGGCGTGTGTAGGCGTGTGGCTCTGATCAGCTGGAGTAACGGGCGTGCGCGTGGGAGGTGCAGAAGCCTAGAGCATGCGTGGTAGGGGCGTGTGGGCGGCGGCGGAGCGTAGGTGGGAGTGAGGGGGCGGTGCAAGTTTCATTGGAAGAGAGAGAGAGAGAGAGAGAGAGAGAGAGAGAGAGAGAGAGAGAGAAGACAGACAAGGGTTGAAAAAATTATACAACCATGGAAATATAACGTAACATACCACACGCCCTTCCCCTTGTGTGTGTGTGTGTGTGTGTGTGTGTGTGTGTGTGTGTGTGTGTGTGTGTCTGAGCTTACCTGCCAGAATCACCTGCAACTAGAAAGGCGGTAATGGAGCGTCCAAGCTACTCAATCTTGGTCACCTAGGCAATTAGGCAGCTGGTGAAGGCAGGTGGGTGACATCAAACAGGAGGAGGAGGAGGAGGAGGGGGAAGAAAAAGAAGAAGAGGAGGAGGAGGAGGAGGAGGAAGAGGAAGAGGAAGAGTTGGAGGAGAAGGAGGAAGAGATAAAAAAAAAAAATGCGTACGTAAGTATGTATGTACGCCAAACAAGGAGCACTTAGAGAACTCAGAAATACGTCACTGGGTAAAGATGGAACGCAAAAGAACACAAAGGAAGAACAATCGACGAGAGAGAGAGAGAGAGAGAGAGAGAGAGAGAGAGAGAGAGTCCATTCCCTTTCACGTGATTACCGGACTTACTCTCTCTCTCTCTCTCTCCCCCTAGTAAGTCTTTCCTTCTTTGTTTCAGCAACGCCCCTCCTTCTACCCTTACAAGTAACCCTCTTATCTATCTCTGCCTTGTCTTAAGTTGCTTGTACATGACTCCCCCTTTCTCTACTTAAAGCTCTCCCCTTTCTAAATCTCTCTCTCTCTCTCTCTCTCTCTCTCTCTCTCTCTCTCTCTCTCTCTCTCTCCCTCTCCCAAGGGCATAACTGACGCGTTCAAGCTTCCCTTTAAACGCCCAAGAGAAAAATTAAGAGAGGAGAGAAAAGGAGGTAGTAATCTAATTTCCTTCGTATCTCACCTGTTCATATTGTAATTGGTTTGGTGGGAAATGATGACAGGGGTGTGATGGAATGAGGTGGGAATGAAGACACACACACACACACACACGCACACACGCGCACACACACACACACACACACACACACACACACACACACACACACACACACACACACACACACACACACACACACACACACACACACACACACACACACACACACACACACACACACACACACACAGAAACACGCACACACACATCACACAGCATATAATCTAGCTTCCTGTCTTTCATTATTCATGCACACACACACACACACACACACACACACACACACACACACACACACACACACACACACACACACACACACACACACAGAGCCTTGCCTACTCAGCGTTAGTGAAAGTATAACTATGAATGTTGGAAGTCTCTCACTTTCCCTTCCTCTCTCTCTCTCTCTCTCTCTCTCTCTCTCTCTCTCTCTCTCTCTCTCTCTCTCTCTCTCTCTCTCTGGTATTCAGTCACTATATCCATTTTTCTCTTTCATGATCTTAATGTTAAAACCTTTTCTCTTTTTTATTTAAGATTTTCACATAATGGGAGTTTTATAGTGATTTATCGTCTCTCTCTCTCTCTCTCTCTCTCTCTCTCTCTCTCTCTCTCTCTCTCTCTCTCTCTCTCTCTCTCTCTCTCTCTCTCTCTCTCTCTCTCTCTCTCACCCCGTCGGCCCAAAAGGTTACTTGTACACGCGAGAAACTAATTTTAAGTGAGTGAAAAAAAACATGAACGAGGAATGAGGAACGAGAAGTGGATTTAAGTGTCAAGGGAATGAGGAGAAACTAGAGCAACACCAGTAATAGTAGCAGTAGTAGCAGTAGTAATAGTAGCAGTAGTAGTAATAGTAGTAGCAGTAGGTATCTTGTGAATGGTTGCTGCTGTAAGATGCGGCGACTGATAGAGGGAAAAAGGGGGGGGAGTCCAGGTAAATAACAAAGGTGAGTAGCACAGGTAGGGTCACACAGGTACACACAGGTACAGGAGGGGCGTGGGAGAGTAGAGGTGAGTGAGTGCCTTCGGAAAGTCGCCCTTTGGTCAGCCCGGGGGAGGAAGAGTGTGGGAACTTTTTCAATTTAACTTTTAGGGAGTTAAAACCGACTAGCGGGGAGGTTGTTGCGAGAGAGAGAGAGAGAGAGAGAGAGAGAGAGAGAAATCACAGTAAACTTCTAGCAATTAACACCTTGAATTCAGAACAGTGAAAAAATATACGATTATCATGAGAGAAAATAGAAATAATGACGAAATACCAGAGAGAGAGAGAGAGAGAGAGAGAGAGAGATGCTTAAGATTACACACACACACACACACACACACACACACACACACACACACACACACACACACACACACACACACACACACACACACACACACACACACACACACACACACACACACACACACACCAGAAATACAAATATTCACAAGCAAACCTAAGAAATAAAAGAAAATACGAGCATATGAAAGGAGACATAGAGAAAAGTGATAAAAAAAAGGAGAAGCAGGAAGGCTTGGATAATTGGGAGCAGCAATCCCATTCTGACGGAACGGAGTGAGAGGAATGTGGCCTAGGAGGAGGAGGAGCAGGAGCAGGAGGAGGAGGAAGATGAGGAGGAGGAGGAGGTGAAGGAGGAGGAGCAGAAGAGCTGGTGGAGTGCAAGGAGGAGGAGGTACAAGAGGAGGAATGCTTCAAGGAAAATACAAGTGGAGGAAATTGAAATAAAGGAAGATGAAAGTGAGGAGAAGGAAGAGGAGGAGGAGGAGGAGCAGGAGGAGGAGGAGGAGGAGGAGAAGAGAAGGGGACTAAAGGTAGGAGCGTTGCGTCACCTTACCTTCATTAGTGGCAATCTTTACCTTTCCTCATCTCCACCTGTGCCTCTACCTGCCTACCTTTCTCCTCCTCCTCCTCCTCCTCCTCCTCCTTCTCCTCCTCCTCCTCCTCCTCCTCCTCCTCCTCCTCCTTTGCCTCCTTCATTCCCCCTTCATTAATTTCTCTCCGTGTTCACTTAGCCTTCCTTCTTATTCACGACTTTCTCCTCAAAATATTGCCTTATTACCCGCCAAAATGTTAAGGAGAGAGAGAGAGAGAGAGAAGGAGATGTGTATGGTATAGACTATTAAGTGTCTGTAGAAGGTTTTGTTTGTGTGTCGCTGCGTCGTTAGAGGATTGTTAATGGCGATGGTGTAGTCATGGGATGCTTTTGTGTTGCCGAAGTGTTGCTATGATTCTCGAGGCCTTGATACGTAAGCCACTCTTCTATATGCCTCGCCCTACTCGTGTCGCCAAATTAATTATTCACTGTCACCTGCTCTCGTCTCCCTTCTCGTCCTTCATGCCGTCCTTCGCGTCACTATCGTCCTTCTTTTCCCCTCTGATATCCTTCGTCTGTTCCTCTTACTCCTACTCCTTCTAATAATACTTCTGTTTATCCTTCACTTCTTTCGATATCTTCCATTCCAGTTTCTCTATCAGGTCTTTCTGTCCTCTATACCTCCTTTTTCCTCGTTATTCTTCACTATTGTCACTATCGTCCTTATTCTTTTATTTGATATCTCTCGTTAACTCTTCCTATATATAATTCTTTTCTTACTACTGGTTATCTCTCCTTTCTTCTATATCTTCCATTCCAGCTTCCTTATATAGATCTTTTTGCCCTTTATTCCTCCTTTTTTCGCTTTATTCTCCTTTACAACACTCTTATCTATTTTCTTTTATTTTTCCTGTCACTCCCTTCTTCCCTTCCTTTCTCTTTTTCCTCCCTGTAGCATCCTTTTTTAGATCCTTCCTTCCTGTGTCCCTTTCTCTTCTTCCATCGCAGCATCTTTTACCTTCCCTTTGCTATTCCTCTTTTTCCTCCCCCTCCCTTGCCTCCCTCGCCCGCGGCCCCTGGGGAGGGAGACAAATGGGTTTAGGGGAATGAAGTGTCGTCACAAGATCCCAAGTAACCACCTGAGGAAGAGGAGGTGACGCAAGGGCATTAAACACTCCTTCCTCTCCCCTCCTCTCCCCTCCTCTTTTTCTCCCTTCTCGCATCCTCGTATCCTCTCCTTTTCATTCCCTCACCCTTGTTCTCATCTCCTCACCTCCTGACCTCACCTGTCCTAATTGTTTCTCAGGTAATTAGGTCCACCTGTTGTCTCTCTCACCTGGCTGCTTCGTCGTGACTCTAGGTAACTCTGACTCTTGGTTTCGATTCCACCGCAGAGTCTGATTACCTTACAGTAACCTTGAGTTTTGCTTCGCCTCACTGCTACCTTGCTCCTCCTCCTCCTCCTCCTCCTCCTCCTCCTCCTCCTCCTCCTCCTCTTCTCTGCTCTTCCTCACCTCAAAATGTCCCTCGTTTTACCTTTAATTTCTCTTCCTCTTTCGCTCAGACAGTACTTCTCGTCTTAAATCTTCCTCATACCTGATCTTCCTCACCTTGAATCTTCCTCTCTGTCTGCAATTTATCTTCCTCACCTCAATATGTCCCTCTTTGATTTCTCTTCCTCTTGCTCTCACCTAGAACACTCCCTGTCTAAAATATTCCTCTTTTTTATGCAATTTCTGTTTATTGATCATCTTTCTTATTTCTCATATACCCATATATCCTTATCTATAAATTATGTCAGCCTTCCTTAACCTAAAATTATCCATCCTGTGTTATCTTCCTCATCTTGGATCTTCCTCACCTGGTTATATATCTCTCTCAGTTAAGCCCTCAGCATCTTTCACCTGCAATATAACTCGTATAATCTTCCTCACTTTACTGCATCTTCCTCCTTGTAATCTTCCTCATCTGATAACGATCTCACTCACCTGTTCCCTCCATCACATCAACTCTCCTTACCTTTTAATTAACTTTCTTACCTGAATTACTCCTCTGACATTACTCTTGTGATCACACCTGTACTCCTGACATATATGTACCTGTAATTAATTGCCACACACTTTACACCTTTATACACTACGCAAATGTCACGGTCACCTGTACTTTTCACCTGGCCTTCACCTTACCTGTCTTCATTTGCTGTCCGTACACACGCCTGCCTTATTATCTTACCTGTAACCCCCTCACACCTGTCCTTGCTTAATAACACTTGCACCTATCTACTTGTACTGCTTACCTGTCCTCACCTGTCCTACCCGGCATTGAATATCACCTGTACCAAACTAGGGCACCTTTACCTGCGTGCCCTTGAGTACCTGTGACTTGTGTTATGGATGAAGTGACGGTCGGTTTCTTGTGTTTTTTTTTTGTATAGTGTTTATCTTTGGTCCCTGTTTGGCTATTCTCCGCGTCACTCCTGCTACACGTGCCCGGCCTGTCAATCGTGGTGGTGTTGATTTATTGTTTTATTATTATTATTTATGGTCTCAGTAGATTGTTGAGGGAAAAAATGTAGTTTGAAAAGTTTGGGCTTTGAATTGTGTGTGTGTGTGTGTGTGGAAGAGAGAGAGAGAGAGAGAGAGAGAGAGAGAGAGAGAGAGAGAGAGAGAGAGAGAGAGAGAGAGAGAGAGGGAGGTTGTGATTTGCTTGTTTTGTGTGGATTATGTTTGAGTGTGTTTTTTTCTTGATTTTTGTTATGTGTTTCTTTTATTGTGTGGTGGTGTAGTTGTATAATCTCTCTCTCTCTCTCTCTCTCTCTCTCTCTCTCTCTCTCTCTCTCTCTCTCTCTCTCTCTCTCTCTCTCTTTTTTTTATATCAGTTTGTTAATTAGATAATGACGTCTTTTGTTTTTTCATCGTGTGTGTGTGTGTATGTGTGTGTGTGTGTGTGTGTGTGTGTGTGTGTGTGTGTGTGTGTGTGTGTGTGTGTGTGTGTGTAGGGAAGGTTGTTTACGTACACACACTCACATGGGCGGGGTAGTTGTGGTCGTGTGTGTAGGTTAGTGTGTCGTGATGTGGTGGTGGTGGTGGTGGTGGTGGTGGTGGTTGTGGTGATGGTAGTAGTAGTAGTAGTAGTAGTAGTAGTAGTAGTAATAGTAGTGGTGGTGGTTCTTGGTATTTACTTCCTCATTTACTTATTACTCTCTCTCTCTCTCTCTCTCTCTCTCTCTCTCTCTCTCTCTCTCTCTCTCTCTCTCTCTCTCTCTCTCTCTCTCTCTCTCTCTCTCTCTCTCTCTCTCTCTCTCTCTCTCTCTCTCTCTCTCTCTCTCTCTCTCTCTCTCTCTCTCTCTCTCTCTCTCTGTCGACAGCCGAACATTTGGGACAGTATTGTGGTTTTGTGGGGAATGTGGGAACCAGAAGGAGAGGGAGAGAGAAAGGAGAGAGAGAGAGAGAGAGAGAGAGAGAGAGAGAGAGAGAGAGAGAGAGAGAGAGAGAGAGAGAGAGAGAGAGAGAATTAGGGCAATTGTCAGAGTAACCCATCGATAATTTGACTTTTTTCCAATAACGGGTTAGAAAGAGAGAGAGAGAGAGAGAGAGAGAGAGAGAGAGAGAGAGACGATGGATGAACGAACGAGGATATTTGTTATTTCTCTCTCTCTCTCTCTCTCTCTCTCTCTCTCTCTCTCTCTCTCTCTCTCTCTCTCTCTCCGTTCTTCTGTCAATATTCTTTTCTGCCTTTCCCCAATTCCTTTTTATTGTTTTTATTTCATTTCCTTATCATTTTTCTTTCTTTTCCTCTCCTTTCTTCTGTATTCCAAATTTTATCTCATTTATTTGCTATCTTTAAATTTTTCTTCTTTTTCCTTATTTTTCTGTGCTTTCTTATTTATCCACATTTCTATTGATATTTCTATTCATATTGTTAGTTTTTCTTTTTCCTTTTATTCTTTATTCGTCTCTTTTAATCTCTTTTATCCATCTCTATCTTTATTCTTTTCTCTTTTTTCGTTTTTTGTTCTCTTTCTCTTTTTCCTTTCAAAGATTTTCCTTTTTTACTTTCTTTTATTTCTTTTTTATTATATTTTTCTTCTTCTCTATTTATTCGCAGTGTATTATCTCATTTTTCTTTCGTCATTCTCTTTTATCTTTTTTTTTCACTTTTAATCATTCTCTTTCATTTCTTTCCGTGTTTTCATCTCGTTTGTTCATATTCCTCTATTTTTTTTTTAGTTTTTTTCTTATTATTTATTTTTCTTATCTTTTTGTATCCTTTTTCTTATCATTTATTCATATTCCTCCTATTTTCTTATCATTTACTCTTATTCTTCTATCTTCTTATCTTTTATTGATGTTCCTCTATTTTTTTCCTCTTCTCTCCTCTCATATTTCTCACTTTCTTCATTTTTTCTCATCCTTAATCATAACGTTATCCTTTTTTTTCCTCTCATTTTTCCTTCTCTTTTTCCCTTTTTTTCCTTTTTTTCCCCTCTTGTGGCGTGTTGGACAGATGCCAGGGAAGCGTCCGGCCCTTTCCAAACATCCCTACTCTATTTTTTTCCCCATGTCTTCCTTTTTTCCCCTTTTTTTCTCCTTGTCTTCTTCCTTTTTTTCTTGTCCTCGCTTCTTTCTTTTTTTTTTGTCTAATTCAATTTTTTTGTCTGCGTGTGTGATTCTCTCTCTCTCTCTCTCTCTCTCTCTCTCTCTCTCTCTCTCTCTCTCTCTCTCTCTCTCTCTCTCTCTCTCTCTCTCTCTCTCTCTCTCGTCTAAAGTTTATCCCCTTGTTCTTTTCTCTTCTGCCTTTTTTTCACTTCCTGTCTTTCTCTCACTCCCTCTCGTCTCTGTTTTATCATTCTTATTATCTTCCCCTTTCTTCATTCGTCATTTTATTCTTGTCTCCTTCTTTATTTACTGCCGTTTCTTATTTTCTTATTTATTTCTTCTTTTCGTTCGTATTTTCCCTTTTTTAAATCATTTTTTTTCTGTTCTGTTCCATTTTCTCCTTTTTCTATTCTTTTATCATCCTTCCTTTCATACTTCCTTTGTTTCTTTCTTCTATGTATTCCATTTGTTACCTTATTCCTGTCTTTCTCTGTATCTCTTTTTCTGTTTATTCTATTTCAGCGTTTTCCTTCTTTTCTCTCCTCCTTCCTTGACTTATTTTCCTCTTTTTTCATCTCACTTTTCCTTCTTTGTCCTGTCATATCTCCTTTCTCTTCCTTTTCTCTCTGCCTATCCCCTCTTTCCTTTCCACATCTCTCATTTCCCTTCCCTTTTATCTACTTTTTCTCTCTCGCTCTCTCTGTCTGTCTGTCTCTGCCTCTCTCTCTCTCTGTCTGTGTGTCTGTGTGTCTGTCTGCATAAACATCATGGAAAACAAGTATTTTTTCACCTCCGTTTTGGTAAATATTTTTCATGCAACTGATGTTTAATTTCTACGAGTTATTTTTTTTTCTTTTTATTTCATTCATCTTCCATGTAATTTTTTCCTTTTTTTTCACCTTTTTGTTTAGTTTCCCTTCAACCAAGGGAGAGTGGACGTGGGGTGAGTGACACATTGAGCGGATGAACGTTCTCTCTCTCTCTCTCTCTCTCTCTCTCTCTCTCTCTCTCTCTCTCTCTCTCTCTCTCTCTGCTTGCTCGTCAGGGTAAACAAAAACAAACATTCCATTAGTGATGCCTGCTTTTTAAAAATGTGTGTGTGTGTGTGTGTGTGTGTGTGTGTGTGTGTGTGTGTGTGTGTGTGTGTGTGTGTGTGTGTGTGTGTGTGTGTGGTGTGAGTGTGTGTGTGTGTGTGAGAGAGAGAGAGAGAGAGAGAGAGAGAGAGAGAGAGAGAGAGAATCAAGGAAACAAAAATAAGAGAAAAATAGTAATAAAAACGATGAAACAGCTGTAGAAATGGAAAACAGAGAGAGAGAGAGAGAGAGAGAGAGAGAGAGAGAGAGAGAGAGAGAGAGAGAGATTATTCGTATTGACAACTCACGGCCGGTCATCACACACCACTGCCACAACACACACACACACACACACACACACACACACACACACACACACACACACACACACACAAACCGACGCTTGGTGTATCCTGTATCATTTGCAGACGTGTATCATGTGTCCTGTGGTGCTCTGTTCCTTGTCTCTGGCGTGTGTGTGTGTGTGTGTGTGTGTGTGTGTGTGTGTGTGTGTGTGTGTGGTCAGCGAGGGGGAGGAGATGCGGTGATGTGTACTAGTATTCGTGTGTGTGTGTGTGTGTGTGTGTGTGTGTGTGTGTGTGTGTGTGGCGTTACTAGAGCGGCATGTTACGGCTTTGTGACGCTCGCTCGTTACCTTGTGTGTCGTCACGTAACGTAATGTGACAGTGTTTCGAAATGTTACGATCATACAAACGGACATACGCACGAGTCTGTGATGCTTCGGGAATGTGGGCGGCGCAGAGAGAGAGAGAGAGAGAGAGAGAGAGAGAGAACGATAAATCACAGTGAACCTTCATCTATTCATTATCTTAAATAATAAAAAAAGAAAAAAGGAATTGCAATTATTATAAAAAAGAATAATGAAGTAATACCAGAGAGAGAGAGAGAGAGAGAGGTAATGTACGTAATAGTGGGCGTTTCCAGACTCAGTGTGGGCGTGATGTGGGTTGTTTTAAGGCTGAAGATCCAGAATATGCTCATCTTTAAACCCCAAAGTTTTGAAAGGGTGGACTGGAAGGGATTGACAGGGAGCGAGAACTGCTAACAAAGACCTGGATGGGACTAAAATGTGGTTGGAATGGGGATGACAGGAGGACAGAGTGTTGACAGGGGCTGGAGAGAACCGGTAGGGAAAGAGACTCGTATATGCTGGAAACAACTTCATGCATACTGGAAGGGACTGACAGGGGCTGGAAAGACTGGTAGAGTACTTAATGACATGGACTGGAAGAGATGTAGACTGGAAGGGAATTAAAAGAGACTTGAAATGTGACTAGTAGGAAATTGTACGTACTGGCAGATGGAGGATGGGACTGGAAGAGCTAGAGGGGACCGACAGGGACTGGAATTCACTGGAAGAGAACTTGAAGAGCCTGGGAAGCAACTGGAAGGGGCTGAAAAAAACTGGAAGGGAACAAGAAAAGATTGAAATAGAGCCGGAAAGGAACTGGAAAAGGACTGGAAGGAAACTGGAAGAGGGTGAAAAGAACTGGAAGATAACAGGGAAAGACTGTAAGGTGGCTGGAAATTATCTGGAAGTGAGCTGAAAGGAGGTTGGAAGGGGGCTGAAAAGGAACTGGAAAGGGAGATGGAAGGAGATGAGAGTGTTGAAAGTGGACTGGAAGAGCGCAGGAAGAGGGCTGGAAGGGGGCTGGATGAGGGCGGGAAAGGAATCAGAAGGTAATTGTAAAGAAATAGAAAGAAAATAGAAGGGAGTGGATGGGAGATGGAAGGGGGCTGAAAGGAGACTGGAAGGAACCTGGAAGGGGGACTGGAAGAGGGCTGGAAGGACGCTTTTGGGGCTTGTTTGGGAAGTTTCATCGGCACGCGTGTCACTGCTGTAAGGGGACAAGGAAGAGACATTATCAAGGTATTGTTCTGGCCGACTCAATAGCCTTGCCTTCCTCCTTATCGCCTCTCCCTTCCTTCCTCCTACCTATCTCCTTTACCTTCCTCCTCTCCTCTCCTTCCTTCCTTCCTTTTCTCTTTTCCTTCTTTCCTCCATTCCTTCATTGCTTCTCTTCTTATCTTTCCCTCCCTTCCTCCTACCTTTCTTCTTTTTCTTCTTCTTCTCTCCTTCCTTCCTTTCTTTTCTCTTTTCCTTCTTTCCTCCATTCCTTCATTACTTCTCTTCTTATCTTCCCTCCCTTCCTCCTACTTCTCTTCTTTTCTTTTCTCCTCTTCTCTTCTTCCTTCATTCCTTCTTTCCTTCATTCATTGCTTACTCTCTGTGTATCACCTTTCCCTCTTATCTTTCTCCTTTTTCTTCTTTTTCTTCTCTCCCTTCTTCCTTCTTTCCTTCCTTCCTCCATTCATTCATTGTCTCCTGTCCTTATTACATTTCCCTTCCTTCTTCGTACTTCTCTCCTTTTCCTTCCTTCCTTCATTTTTTACTTCCTTCATTGCTTCTCTCCAATCCTTTCATCCTTATTCCTCTTGTCTTCATCCTTATCACCTCTTTCTTCCTTTCCTCATATCTTTCTCTCCTTCCTTCCTTCCTTCCTTCCTTCATTCATTTATTCATTCCTTTCGCTCGTCCATTTTCTCGTTTCCTCTTTTTTTCTTTTGTTATTCACCTTTATTTGTGTTCACTTTTCTTCTTTTTCTCATCTCATTTCTCTCCCTCTTATTTTTTCCATTTTCTTTCGCTCTCTCTTTCCGTTCGTTCGTTTCTTTTTACTTCTCTTTTTCTGTTTCCTTCCTCTCCATTCTTCCTTTGCTATTCACCTGCTTTCTTCCTTTGTTATTCATTTCTCCTTTTCTCTTCACTTTTGTTCATTCCTGCCTCCATCCTTTCTCCTCCTCTTCCTCTTCCTTATTTTTTTTTGTCATTCGTACCTTGCTTCCTAGTCTTTCTTCCTCCCTTCCTTATTTTTTTTTATACATTCTCTCCTTTCCCCCTTCTTTATCTAGCTTTCCCTCTCCTTTCATTCCTTCCTCCTACTGTTTATTCGCGTTTGACTCCGAATTCTATCGTACTTCCCTCTTCCATTTATCTTTCCCCTTCTTTCCATTCCATTACCTAGGCTGTTCCTTCCTTCCTTCCTCATTTCCAGGGTCTTGCTTCCCTTTCCTTTCCCCTTCCGTCATTTCCTCATGCCCTCGTCTCACCGCCGCGGCTCATGTCACCACTTCAATGACGCGATACGGGTGAGTCGCGGCGTAAAAGTGAGTACCCCCCACATAAAACCTAGTGACCCCCTTAGTGCCTCATGGGTTATTCAGGGGCGGCGTGAAGTTGCTGGTCTCTGGGGTTCCTTAGGGCGGGACTTGGGAGACTTGGTAGGGCGGAGGGTTGCACTGTTTCCATCACTCATCGGGGAAAAGGTCGCAGCCTCCCACACCAGCTCATTTGTCTCTGCTGGGTCGATAATTACCTCCCGCGGCCTCATTTTGACTCCCATGGCGTTCTCTTCCCCTAGTGCCTCCTCCCTCCCCAGTGTGGCGCTGCAGGATTCGTTATGCTTTGTGATGCTGCGTTGTACCCTGCGGTGCCTCCTGCCTTCTTGGGTTAAGTTCATCTGTGTCTCTGTGTTCTGTCCCTTCAGTGTCTTGTTCTCTGTAGCGTCCCTGGTATTATCTCAAGAGTGTTATCTCAGCAGTCCTTCCCTTCAGCGGCGTCCCCCTGCGGTGTCTCAAAGCCTCATGGGTCAGGCTAATATCTCGGCTGCAGTATCTCCCCCAAGCGTCCATTTCCCTGTGGTGCTGCAGGGATTCATTAGCACCGGAGCTGCGTCCCTGCAGCGGCCTCCTCACAGCGGCGTCTTCCCTTTGGTGAGTTGGAGGCTCCCGCGCTAAGCTGATCCTCTGCTCTTCACGCGCTCCTTGACCTTCACAGAGGAAAGCCTGCTCGCTGGCTTGACTTTTGTCGCCCTTTTGAGTTATGAGGCACTCTGGAGGGGCGTCCTTCCCCTTCCCTACCCTGCCCTGCTCGTATCTCCTCCCCGTCCCTTCTTCTTGGTTTCTCCTCTTCCTTATCTCCTTCTCCTCTTCTTCTTCCTCCTCCTCCTCCTCCTCTTGGCTTTCCGGGAATGATAACAATCTCAGCCTCGTAAGTTTATCGCGATCCACCTCAGGGTTCCTTAGGGCGTCAACGAAACGGAGCCTCCTCGCATTAACATATCGCGCCAGTCCTCCGCCTCGGCCTCGTCCTCGTCCTCGCCTTAACTGTACGTGACGTGTCCTTGTTGTTGTTGTTGTTGTTGTTGTTGTTGTTGTTGTTGTTGGATCGGTGTCCCTCCCTCTTCCCGGCCTTCCCTTTCCTGACCTGTCGTTTACATACTACAGCAGCACCCAATCGTTCCCTCCTCCTCCTCCTCCTCCTCCTCCTCCTCCTCCTCCTCCTCCTCCGAGCTCCATTGATCGCAAGGGCTCAGGCTTCTCCCGCAGGCACGAGAGCACTTGTTCAGCGGCGTCCTGCTCTCCCCGCCTTCCCCGCTGTCCCTGCTGATGCTAATCCTACTCATCCTCACACTCCTCACTAAGCCACTGCTACTATTGACCTTCCTCCTCCTCCTCCTCCTCCTCCTCCTCCTCCTCCTCCTCCTCCTCCTCCTACTACTACTACTACTACTACTACTACTACTACTACTACTGTTGCTGCTGTTGCTACTACTACTACTGATGCTGCGTTTTCTGCCTCAGGCACTCCAAATTGACTCATCCCTTATGCCCTCTAGCGGCGAGCAGGGCAGAGACTTCACAGTTCCCACAAGTCGCCACACACACACACACACACACACACACACACACACACACACACACACACACTTCCCGGAAACCTAAATTCACGGGATCTAAGTCTCACCCGAATCCATTTCTCCACTACCAGAGTTTCCTTGTCCCTTTCCTCCTCCTCCTCCTCCTCCTCCTCCTCCTCCTCCTCCTCCTCATCGGTTGCTCCCTATTTTTTATCTTGGTTTGGCGGGAAAAGTTACAATATTTTCCAGTGAGTGATGTGTGGTGAGGATTCCGGAACCCTTTCCTCCTATTGGGAACGTATTCTCCTTGGGGATACTAGAGGAGGAGGAGGAGGAGGAGGAGGAGGAGGAGGAGAAGGAGTAAGGGGAATAGGGTACAGGATAACGTAGCACCAAGGAAACGAAGGGAAAGAGGACAAAGGAGAATAAAATATGAGAAAGTAGCACATAGAGGAGACAAGATGAAGGAGAAACGAGAGAGAGAGAGAGAGAGAGAGAGAGAGAGAGAGAGAGAGAGAGAGAGGAGGGGGGAGGTTCAAGGAGCAGGCAGGAGTGTGAGAAAATGAACGGCTTTGTTTATGCAAGGTGAGTCCAGTTAATTGGCTGTGATTAAAATATGTTTGTTTAAAGACCATAAGCAATAAAGCTGTGTGTGTGTGTGTGTGTGTGTGTGTGTGTGTGTGTGTGTGTGTGTGTGTGTGTGTGTGTGTGTGTGTGTGTGTGTGTGTGGAGGAGACTGCAGAGAGAGAAAGAGAAGTGAGAGAAGCAGAGGGTCATGGAGTGGGAAAGAAGGGAGAGAGGAGGAGAGGAGAGAAAAATCAGATGTCTGACAAGGAGAATGAGAAAGAGAAGGAGGAAGAAGAAGAGGAAGAGGAGGAGTACGATGACGACGAGGCGGTAAAGAAGAAATAGTGGGAGGAGGAGGAGGAGGAAAAAGAGAAGGAGGAGGAGGAGGAGGAGGAGGAGGAGGTGTAAAATGTATAAAAGTAAAAGGAAAGGAAAACGTGAGGAAATGTGATATTAGAGAAAGGAGAGAAATAGACGAAGGAAGAGGAGGAGTAGGAAAAAAAAAAGAGGAACAGGAAAAGTGAAGAATGAGGAAAAGAAAATTAGAAGAACAAATACACTACTACTAGTACCACTACTACTACTACTAATACTACTAATACAACTACCACTTCCACTACTACTAATATTACTACTACTACTACTACTACTACTAATACAACTACCACTTCCACTACTACTAATATTACTACTACTACTACTACTACTAATACAACTACCACTTCCACTACTACTAATATTACTACTACTACTACTACTACTACTACTACTACTACTACTACTACTACTACTACTACAACTACCACCACTACTACTACTATTACTACTACTACTACTATTACTACTACTACTAATAATAATAATAATAATAAGAAGAAGAAGAAGAAGAAAAAGAAAGAAAATAAGAAGAAGAAGAAGGAGAAGAAGCGAAGAAAGAACAAGAAAGAAAATAGAGAAAAAATGTAAGAAGCGAGAAGAAAAGGAAAACTTACGATGCCTGACGAGGAAAAGATGAGAAGATGAGAACGAGGAAGAGAAGGAACACGGCGAACAAGAAGACACAGACGAAGAAGGAAAAAAGAACAAATGATAAGGAAAAGAAGAACTCGTGACGCTTGACAGGGAAAATTAGAGCAGGAGGAAAAGGAGGAAGAGAGGAGGAGGAGGAGGAGGAGGAGGAGGAGGAGGAGGAGGAGGAGGGAGGAGGAAGGTAAGGCCTCTAGAATCACTTTAAGTCACTGATAATCGTCTTCATAACGTTGATAAGAGCACAGTGAAGCCTCACGAAGCCTTATCAGACCATGAGGCAACACGGACTGAGGCCTTACCCCACCACCCTCTCTCTCTCTCTCTCTCTCTCTCTCTCTCTCTCTCTCTCTCTCTCTCTCTCTCTCTCTCTCTCTCTGATACAACTCACACCCACGTGCACCTCAGTTAGGGTCTCGAATATCACACCTCAGAGGATTACTGTTACGTCTCTCTCTCTCTCTCTCTCTCTCTCTCTCTCTCTCTCTCTCTCTCTCTCTCTCTCTCTCTCTCTCTCTCTCTCTCTCTCTCTCAGCTTGTCATGGAAACGTGATCTATTCTCTGAGTTTCTATAAATAAGACAGACAGAGAGAGAGAGAGAGAGAGAGAGAGAGAGAGAGAATATCCTTTATCTCCTTTTGTCTTCGATTCATCTCCGCTTTTCTCTTACCTCTTAGTTTCATATCCTCTCCCTCCTCTTATATATAGTTTCATATCTCTCTCTCCTCCTCCTTCCTCCTCTTTCCTCCAACCCGTCTATTTCTCCTCCATCTCTCTTCCTCTTCCCTCCAATTCTTATCTTGTCTTTCTATTTCTCTTCCTTTTCTCTTCCTTTTCCTTACACGATCCAAAAGGCAAATAAACGAAGGGAAAAGAAAACTGCAAGGAAAATAAGGTGTGAAAAAAGGGATGAACATAAAAAAATGACATTAATTAAGGCTAGGTAAAGGTGCTCCGGTCCTTTCCAAATTACCTGAAGGGGAAAAAAAATATAATTAAAGGGAAACTTTTCTGCAAAATAGAAGTCAAGAAATTAAAGTTCTTCGAGTTTGTTTACCTGAGAATTACCTGGAAAGATAATTGGCTAACACGTTGTCTTCTTATTTTTTTCCCCTCATTTTTCCCCCGTCTTTGTTCTTCTTTCCCTTCTTTCTTTCCGTCTTATCTGATAATACCTCATTTTTCCCCTCATTTTTCCCCATCTTTGTTCTTTCCTCATTTTTTTCCGTCTTGTCTCATCATATCTCCTTTTTCCTCATTTTTTTCCGGTCTTTGTTCTTCCCTTCTTGTTTTCCATCTTATCTGATAGTACCTCATTTTTCCCTCATTTTCCCCATCTTTGTTCTTTCCTCATTTTTTTCGTCGTCTCATCATATCTCCTTTTTTTCCTCATTTTTCCGGTCTTTGTTCTTCCCTTCTTTCTTTCATCCCTGTCTTATCTAGTTATACCTCATTTTTCCCCTCATTTTTCCCCATCTTTGTTCTTTCCTCATTTTTTCCGTCTTGTCTCATCATATCTCCTTTTTTCCTCATTTTTTCCGGTCTTTGTTCTTCCCTCCTTTCTTTCCCTGTCTTATTTGACCATACCTCATTTTTTTGTGTTTTCTCGAGTATTTTTTGTCTCGTGTTTCTTGTTAAT
>NC_059283.1:4381011-4408511 GCF_017591435.1 Portunus trituberculatus | reverse complement strand
TTCCAGACATTTATTTTCTCTTTTGTCTTGTTTTCTTCATTTCCTCCTTTAATTCCCGTATTTCGAGTGTTCGTCCGACTCTCTCTCTCTCTCTCTCTCTCTCTCTCTCTCTCTCTCTCTCTCTCTCTCTCTCTCTTTCTCTCTCTCATTTCCTCTCCTTTATTTCTGGTTTTTCTCTTTTTTTCTTTCTTTCCTCCTCTCTTCGCATTCCATTTCTCTTTCCTTCCTTCCTTTCTCTTCATTTTCTTTTGTCTCTATTTCTCTCCTCTCTATCTTCTCTCTCTCTCTCTCTCTCTCTCTCTCTCTCTCTCTCTCTCTCTCTCTCTCTCTCTCTCTCTCTCTATCCTCAGAGTCAACACTCACCCTTTCTTTGTGGACTAAAGTGTCTTTCGGCGACTGTTTTCCTCCTCTTTTCCTCTCTTACTTTCCCTCTTCTCCCCTCCTTCACTCCTTTTTATTCTCCTCTCCCTCTCTCCCCTCCTCCTTATCGGCCACTTCCTCTTCCCCTTCATCATCCTCCACTTCCTCTTATTACCTTACTTCTTCTACTTCGATGTCTTTCTTTTCTCTTCTTCTCCTTCTTCTCCTTCTTCTGTTATTATTGTTGTTGTTGTTGTTGTTATTATTATTATTATTATTATTATTATTATTATTATTATTATTTCTCGTTCACTTGTTTTGTTTGTCTCTCTCTCTCTCTCTCTCTCTCTCTCTCTCTCTCTCTCTCTCTCTCTCTCTCTCTCTCTCTCTCTCTCTCTCTCTCTCTCCTCATGCCCTTTTGTATTTATTGGTGTGTTTTCATGTATATATTTTCCTTTTCTTTCTCTCTTTCTTTCTCTTCCATTCCTCTGCTTTATTGCATCACCTTCTTGTCTCATTCTCTACTATCCATCTCTCCTTGTTTTCATTTTCTCTCACATCTTCTCTTCTCTCTTTCTTTATGCTTATTTAATTTTTGCATATCTTTCTTTCTTTTTCTTTTTTTTTCTCTCGTCTGTGCTTTCTTCATGGTTATCAAAAGTTTCCCCAGCTGTCATAAAGTTTGTATATTGTTTGTTTATTGTCTTGTTATTTCCTTTCATTGTTTTGTTTATTGTGTTTGTCTTGTTATGTATCTGCTTGTCTGTTTATGCATATTGCCTCTCTCTCTCTCTCTCTCTCTCTCTCTCTCTCTCTCTCTCTCTCTCTCTCTCTCTCTCTCTCTCTCTCTCTCTGGTATTGTTTCCTCTCGTGTGTTCTGTCTTTTTCCTTCCTCTCCTCTCTCTTTTTCTCTCTAATTTTTTTTTTTCTTTCCCTTCCTTTATTTCTCACTTCTCTCCTCTTTTTTTCTCTTTTTTTCTCTTCATATCTCTTCTCCTCGCCTTTTCCCTTCCTTTCTTTCTCTCTTTTTTTCCTCTCTATCTTTCCTAACTACACAACCATTTCTCCATTTCCTTCCTCTTTCCTCCATTTATCTCCTTTCCTTGTACGTGTCCTCCCTTCACAACCCTTTCTCTTTCTCCTCCTTTATCTATCTACCTTTTCTTCCTCCCTTCCCTTTCCCAGCCGATGAAAAATGACACACAGATATTTACGATGTTCGGGAGAGGTCAGAGGTCAGACGGGAGGCCTCGGTAGGGGGCGGGGGGAAATGACCTTGACCTCTGGGAATGCGAGATGTGTTGGGAAGGTCTGTGGAAGCTTCTAAGGGAGAGGGAATGAGAGGAAGTGAGAGGAAGTGAGAGGCTGGGAATGTGGAAGCAGTATAGAGTGTAGGAATGGTTATGGTAGTGTTGAGTAGTGTACGGAAGGGTGTGATGGTGGTAGTTAGGGTGTAGGGAGGGAGAGCAGGTGTGTGGGAGGTGTGGACATGTTTGGAAGGGTGTAGAAAGGTGTATCTGTAACTGGCAGGTGTGGAGGAGGTGTAGGATGGGAGGAAAAGTGTTTAACAGGTGTGTAGGGAACTGTGCAGGTATAGGAGATGGGAAAAAATCATTGGGCAGAGTGGAATGTGTGCATAGATGTGGAATAGGAAGATAGGTATTAGCAGGTGTGTGTGGTATAGTACAGGTATGGAAAAATATTAAACAGGTGTATGGGAGGTGTGTATGGATTCAGACAAAGAGAAAAGACGAAAACAGGTGTGTAAAAGTGGAGAAATGGTATCGAACATGTATAGAGGGAGAGATAAGTGGTTGAACAGGTGTGTAAGAGAGATATACAGGTGGGAAAGGCTTTGGAATGAGTGGAAAGGTGTGTGCCCATGTAAGTGCGTGTGTGTGTGTGCGTGTGTGGATGCTGCGTGGAGGCTTGGGAGGAAGTGAGGTGACGCGGGGGAAGGGAGCGAGGGGGGGGGAGGACTTTAAAGCTGTGATGTGGAGACGCAGTGACGTGTTTGTATTAAACTTGCGACAACGTTCCTGGCATTTTCTTGACGTTTCCCCCGCTTGTGTCGTCAGTGCGTCTGGTGAAGAAGGCGGTGACGGAGCGAGAGAAGGAGGAACAGTAGTGGAGAATGAATGCAGGAGTGAATCGCCAGGTGGAACGCAGGTAACTCGACCAGGTATATTTTTTTTTCCTTTTTTTTTTTTTTTTTTTTTACTTCGTCGGGTCGAGAAGTCAAAATATCGCTCGTGGCTTTGAATGTTGATTATAATTTAGCATTCTTTTTTTCTTTCCTTCTTTCTTTCTTTTTTTCTTTCATGCTCTCTATTTTTCTTTTCTTTTCTTTTTTTGGTTTTATCTGCATTTCTTTCCTTTTTTCTTTCTTTTCTTGCTTCGTGTCTATCTTTCTTTTCTTCTTTCTTTTCTCTTTCTTTCTTCCTCTCTTTCCTTCTTCCTCTCTTTCTTTCTTTCTTTCTTTCTTTCTCTCTTTCTTTATTTCTATCTATCTTTTTCAATCTTTATTTCTTGTTTTCTATCTATTTCTTTTCTTCTATCTCTCCTTTTGGTCTTCTATCTATCTGTCTATCCTTCCTTTCTTTATTTTTTTATCTATATTTCTTCTCTTCTTTCTTTCTTTCTTACTTTCCATCCATCTATCTTTTCTTTCCTTTTGGCTTTCTATCTACATTTCCTTCCTTTCTTTCTTGTTTGCTATCTAGAATTTCTTCCCTTTCTATACTTTTTCATTCCTTCATTCTTTCTTCGTCCATAGTGATTCCGCCGCGTGTGTGGAGTTACCGCCGTGCCCTTGAGTTCCATTTACTTTTTGACCGTCCCTGTGGTGATAAAACTGACCAGGAATGACACTATCACCACTTTGCTCCACTGGCTTCACTGAGCGGCTGCTTCATCTTGGCTGACTTCATGTTGGTTAAACCCCCGAAGTTACTTGAAACCTGATGTTGTCATGGCCAAACCCCTGCCCCTGAACCCTCCCCTATACCCCTGAACCCTTCCAGTACCCCTGACACCCCCGCCCCTTCCCGTCCCGTGTCTCTCCATGCCCGGGGTACAGGTAACGTCACACTCAAGGACGGTGGGCGGAGCGAAGGGAAGGGAGGGAAGGGGTGGCAAGGAGGGGAAGGCTCGTAGTAGGAGGGGAGAGGGAGATGCGTAGTATGGGGGGTGTGGAGGGAAGACAAGAGGCGCGTAGTGGGAGAAGGGTAAGGAGGGAGGGAGAGAAGGGAGGGACAAACACCTGGTCAGAGGGAGGGATGGAGGGTTGGAGGGAGACAGTCAGCCTTCTTCATTTCAACTCTGCGTCTTCCCCTCAGGGTGTAGATGGCCCGGGGATGGCTAAGGAGGAAGGGGGGAGGAGGAAGGGGATGCAGCACTCAGCACTGTTCTCACGTCAGCATGGCAGGTGTGGTTCAGCAGGTGTGGCGTTACCTTCCCATCCTCTACCTGTCCCTGTCACCTGGCGCTACATACGCCTCTCAGTTACCTGTCGCTCCTTCTTGCTACGCCTCCGTTAACTCAGCCCAAACCTGCCTCATGCCTATTCTCCCCTGCCTCCCCCTGCCGCCTCCCCACCCTGCCAGCCTGCCCTGCTCCCCGCCCCGGCCTGCAGCAGTAGTAGCAGGTTCAGCGCAGCGTCAGCATTCCACCGCCTCGCCCTGTAGTAGATGGACTTGTTGTGCCGTAGTGACCGCACCGCTTTTTTCCCCCTCCTTCACTAGTACTCCTCGCCGGGCCTCACTGCAGCCTCCCTTACGCCGCGCCTCCGTCAGGTAACACTGTCTTGCGTAAAGGAGTAAGGTTAGGCAATCCAGCATTTCATTCCCCGCCCGTCGCCATACCCGCCCACGCCCTTGACGCCGCGCCCTCGGGATAGACTTCTCAGTATGCGTGCCGCGACTCAAGGCAGCGTCAGGAAGGCACGCAGCAGAAGCAGGAGGAGGAGGAGGAGGAGGAAGGGGAGGAGGAAGGACACAGTCGATACAAGTGTGCTGCAAATAACGACACTTGAAAACACTTGCGCATGCTTACCGCAACACTGTAAACGACCCCCTTCCCCCCCTCCTTCACCCCTTCCTCCCCTTCCTCTTCCTCGCCCTTCTCTTCCTCTTCCCTCCTCTCTCTCCAGCGTGACGGTGTGGCGGGTGACGCAACGCTCGCCTCACTCAACCCAAGAATTCCAAGGTTGACTGTCGTAAATCTGAGCTGCGTGTCTTGATCTCCGCCACGTGTGTGTGTGTGTGTGTGTGTGTGTGTGTGTGTGTGTGTGTGTGTGTGTGTGTGTGTGTTGCTAAATTAGACCCAGACCTTTAAAACCCCTCCAAAAAAAAATAGCGCAGATTTAAATACTGACCTAAATTCTTCACTTCTTACGTCCACAAAAAGTAAACGAAAAAAGATAAAGCTTAAGATTCCGCAACCAAGCGATCGTTTATTAGAGATTATCATTGTTATCACTATTATTTCCCGCATAAGAAAAAAAAAAACTTAGGTGCTTCTATATAAAGTTAAGGAAAAATAACACAAGCGAGAACGTGGTAGCCTTTTAAAACTTTTCTAATCAGGGAAGGTTATCCATGGAAGAGGAGGAGGAGGAGGAGGAGGAGCAGGAGGCTTAGAAGGGTGAAGGTATGGTGTAAGAATGACCAGTGGGGTAGGGGAGGGAGATTTAAAGGGTGACAGGGAGAGAGGGAGAGGTAAAAGGTGACAGGGAGAGAGAAAGAGAGAAAGGTATAGGGTGACAGGTGAGAAGGACTGAAAAAAAAAAAAAAATGATTAGGCAAAGTATCCAAGACTTGCCTTAACTCACCTGCGTCTTAAGTCACTTAGCTTAATGATCTTAAACTACGTCACTTTACCTGAGAAACGAACCTTACCCAACCTCACCTGAGCCCGTCGCTTCGAAACTACACGCGTGGGGAAAAATAAATGAAAAATGAAAGTGTATAAGAAACTGATGAAAAAAAAACTAAAGGTAGGCAGAGTGAATGAGAAATGGATGAAAAGTAAATGTTTGGAGGAATAATGAAGAAATTGAAAATGAATGAAAAAATAATAAAAACTAAAGGTAGACAAGGTGAATGAATAATGGATGAAAAGTAAATATAGGAAAAATAATGAGAAATAAATAAGAATAAATGAAAACTGAAGAAATGGGAAACTAACATCATCTGAACTAAACATTTTGCAATTAGTGTGACGAATTAATGGAAATTGAATGACTGATAACAAATATGTGTATGTATGACTATATATGAATGGGTAAGGGGGGGAATGGATGAATATATGTGCATGTATGTTTATTGAAAGCTAACTAGAGAAAATAACATCACCTGAGTTAATCATTTCAAAATTGCAGGTGTGAAAAATTAATGGAAAATCAGATTAATGGTTGTGTTCTCATTAGTTTTAGAGATTCATTTTTTCTAGTGACACCTTTTTGAATTTTTATTTTTTTTTTTTTTTCTCTTAGACAGGCGCCCTTTGCAAAAAAAAAAAAATAGAAGGTGTAGTAAAGGCGAAGGTTACTAAAGAAAGGGAGGAAAAAATGAAGGGTAGTGAAGAGAAACAATTGCCCTTATATGTATGGTATTAAAAAGGTAACGAGTCGCCTCCTATTTATTACAAACGTGCATATTGGAACTGCCATTTTAATTTCTTTTATGACAGCCAGTAATTATCGTTTTCTGAAAAAAAAATTTCCCCAAAACATTTTCTCATTTCTTGCATTCATATCAGTCACCGGTTCTTAGAAAGGCGAGTGTATTTTGTTATTATATTTTTCCTTTGCGTATTAATTAAAAAAAAAAAAAAGTTATTTAATTGGGTACAGTAACTACGTACGCGCTGAATAATTATTTCCGTTGAGTGCGTTCCATTTAACTTGGCGGAAGGGAGGAGGGAGTAAAGGAACACAAAGGAACTCAAAGAAAAAAATAACATGTTCCTATTAACCCCTTCAGCACTGAGACACATTTTTGCCTTGAATTTTGGGTATGATTAGACGATTTTGTTTGCAAGGGAAGGGTCTATGGAGGTCAGTAGATTAATAGCCAGAGTCCCCACTTTTCTGAGGCTGCATAAAATCTCCAAGTAGTAGCCAGAATAAATATGAAAACGCGGCACGGTACTGATAGATTGACTTGACGGAAGAACAGGACAGGAAGAAATAAAGAAACAGGAGAGAACACAAAAGAACTCAAAGGAAGAAGAAATAAGATGTTCTTTTAACCCCTTCAGTATTGAGACACATATTTACCATGACCTTTTGGAGTATGATTGGACAGTTTTATTTGCATTAGGAAGGGTCTATGGAGGGCAGTAGATTAACAGCCAGTCTTCACTATTCTAATCCCCACATAAGTTTCTGAAGCTGCATAAAATCTCCAAATAGTAACCAGAATAAATATAAAAACCCTGCATGGTACTGATAGGTTGACTTGACGGAAGAACAGCACAGGAGGAGGTAAACGAACAGAAAATAACACAAGAACACACAATTTATATCCTTCTAACCTAACAAAAAAGGAAGAAGGAAAAGAAGGAAGAACACATAAAAGGATGATAAAGAAACAAAAAACAACACAAAAAAAAACCACATCATTTACACCACTCAAATAAAAAGTAAGAAAAGAAGAAAAAGAAAACATAAAGAAAAGAAGGAAGAACACAAGAAAGGGAGACAAAGAAACAGAAAACAACACAAAGAAAAAACAAACACAACATTTACCTTACCAATTTCAACTCAAATAAAAAGTAAGAAAAGTAGAAGAAAGAGAAAATATAAAGAACGAAACAAGAGATAAGAAAAAGTAGATACGCAGTGAACTTTAGTCTTCCCACAGTGCGCAGATCCGTTTCTCACCACCTGCTATAACACGTGACAGGTATAGATCGCTCACCTTGACGAGCAATAACGGGAACAGGTAACAAACAGCTAACAAACAGGTGTGCATGTAATAGCGATATGATTCATGTGGTAATAATCAATTTCCTTAGCTTGGTTTTTGTTCCGTGGGTAAAGGAAGTCGTTTAAATGGAAGAGGAGGAGGAGGAGAAGGAGGAGGAGAAGGTGGAGGAGGAGGAGGGTGGGAGGGATGGAGTTGAAAATGCTGTTGGAAAAGATTTGAGAGTTATGGTGAAGGAGGAGGAGGAGGAGGAGGAGGAGAAGGAAGAGGAGGAGGAGGAGGAAATGATTGGAGTTTATGAAAGAGGAGGAGAAGAAGGAGGAGGAGGAAAGACCACTATGACCCCACTCAACCGGGCTCCACCTTCAGCACGCCTCCTCCTCCTCCTCCTCCTCCTCCTCCTCCTCCTCCTCTTCTTCCTCCTTCTCCTTCACCACCATTCTCTCAACACACCATCATCACCATCGTAAGCAGAGGCATCAACTTCAGAGGCAGCGGTGGTGGTGGTGGTGGTGGTGATGTGGTGGTGATGATGGTGGTGGTGATGATGGTGGTGGTGGTGGTGGTTCTACAAGAGGTCGAGGCTGCATTGTGTCCTTGTTCAGGAGCATATCTCTCTCTCTCTCTCTCTCTCTCTCTCTCTCTCTCTCTCTCTCTCTCTCTCTCTCTCTCTCTCTCTCTCTCTCTCTCTCTCTCGACGTCCTACCCACTAGCGCCTCATTGCCTCATCTATTCCTCTTGTGTGTATGTATCCACACACACACACACACACACACACACACACACACACACACACACACACAAGCGGCTGTCGCAACTCTTGTAAACAGCTCAACTTGCACCAATAAGGACAAAAAAAAAAAAAGAAAAAAAAGACCAAACTCGTACCATTGTGAAGGAGAACTTAGCAAAAATTATTCACCAAATGAGCTTAACACGTCCAGAACCCCAGAACGTAATTTGTGTGGGATTCTGCTTGTAGTTCTTCTCACCTGGCACGTAAGGGACGGAGGCTCAGGTGTGTGGGGACGCCTAGAAGGAACAGGTGTGTGGCATCGCAGGTGTTGAGTGGCACAGGTGTTCTGGTCAAGGGAACGGTGGTGGAAATGGCAACAACGTACAGACATTTAAGAGAGAGAGAGAGAGAGAGAGAGAGAGAGAGAGAGAGAGAGAGAGAGAGAGACTCAGATGTGGTTGATACGAAGGTAGAGAAATGAAAAATGAGAGAGAAAAAGTAAGGGATGGTGGAGAGAGAGAGAGAGAGAGAGAGAGAGAGAGAGAGAGAGAGAGAGAGAGAGAGAGAGACTAAGGGAGAGTATGATGAAAGAGTCCAGAGAGAGAGAGAGAGAGAGAGAGAGAGAGAGAGAGAGAGAGAGAGAGAGAGAGAGACTGGGGGGTGGGGGGACATCAGCACCCAGCTCGTGTCCCTCATCAAGGCTACATGTGCCGCGGCTGGGCTCTCGATGTTTTACCTCCACCAGTATGTGATGTCGAGGATTTCAATGAAGGGCGGGGAGTAAAAGTCACTTGGAGGAGGAAGAGGAGGAGGAGGAGGAGGAGGAGGAGGAGGAGGAGAAGAAGGAGGAGGTATGCAAGAAAGGTAGAGTGGTATGCAAAAGTAGTGTATCCTAGTGATTAAAAGGAGTGAGAGTTAATTTTGTGCCTGTTTGTGATTCAGTGACGCGGTAATGGAAGGATTGTATACCGCCTCTCCTGCCGCTTGTTACGCCTCACCTGAGATCATACCTTTGAGCGCCGCGCAGGTGATAAAGGCTTCTAATTGGACAGGTGAGAAGAAGCTCACAGGTAACAAGGAAACAGAGATAGATTCCTGAGCTCACACACACACACACACACACACACACACACACACACACACACACACACACACACACACACACACACACACACACACACACACACACACACACACACACACCTGGCTTTAGTTTAATTAAAGGACATACATTCGCCTCTCCCGGGAACCTCCATCTCCATTGTTCATTTCCACCACCTAAAAAAAGAGACGAAAAAAGACAGAAAAAAGTGTGTGTCCTAGATGCGTCACCACAATACAGTCTGCCAGCCTCCCCAAACCTGCGTATTGCGAGCCTGTAATGCAAATAGGTGAGGTAGCTATTAGGGAACACGACAGGCTGAAGACGAGTGGCCTAATTCTAAAACACTTCTATGCAGCAACTCCACTACATTCGCAAGGCTCTAGTTAAAGTGGCACGTGTTTTTAAAAGGTGTGTTCTTTTTCTTGTGAAAGATTAACAAGGTTTCCACAATATTATCAAGAGAAATAGCTTTGTGAACCAGATTAGTCATGTCTTTGGTCTTGGAAAAGAGAGCAAAGCGTTTTAAAAGGCTCGAGTTCTAATTACATGGGGTTTAAAGATGTTTTAGCATTTCTAGTGAGAAGTTAACAAGGTTTCTACATTGCTGACAGGAGGAAAGTCTTAAGAACACGCTTTTTATTAACGTGATCTTTTAAAATTGTCATTGCTAGACAGTAAAGCGTCTCAGGTTGAACTTATTTGGGTTTCTAATGACAGATTAATAAGATTTCTACTCTACTAACATAAAAAATAATCTTAATATCAAAGGTAATCATCTCTGCGACTTTTGAATATTTTAGTGTGAGAGCAAAGTAATTCAGAATATGGGCGGTGGAGAAGCAAGGAAAGGAAATACATACTTGAAATCCTTTAGTTCTTCAAGTCGTGCGTGAGTCAAAGCAACAAGAAGCAAACCAGAACCAGGAGAACCGGTTTTTGTGGAACCTTGAGAGTGAGAAACCACAGCGGTACATGGGCGGCAGTTACCAAGCAGCGAGTTGATCACACATCTGTATCTCTCTCTCTCTCTCTCTCTCTCTCTCTCTCTCTCTCTCTCTCTCTCTCTCTCTTGGGAGGCGTGAGTGTGGCAATATTACAAGTTATCAATAATTATCGTCCTCCTCTCTCTTTCTCTACACTGTTCTCAGCAATCAGTGCATCAAATTTACGGTCCATTCCATATTTTTTCGCTGTTACTTTTGTCTCCAGTTGAGAGAGAGAGAGAGAGAGAGAGAGAGAGAGAGAGAGGTGAAAGTGAAAGGAATTTACACCTGTGAAGGCTGCCGCTCTCTTACCAAGTTCTTACCTTTACTGACACCTGAGAAACGACTCTACATTAAATCGCTCTCTCTCTCTCTCTCTCTCTCTCTCTCTCTCTCCTCTCTTTATTGGTAACTGTGTCAGATCTATTTACCTGAAGGATAAGTAGGTTTTTATAAGAATGTCATTTTCCTGCTCACGACGCTGCCTCCTTTTCCTCCTCCTGCTGCCACACCTTCCTTCTTACGTCTGGCAGGGAGTACGTGCGTATATTTCTTGCCTTCTTACAGACGCCAACACTATCGTACACTGGGATAACTGTACATTCCATTCATATTAGAGAAAAATGATAGACGAATTGTAGATAAAGGTGAAATGAAGGAAAGATAATAAAGGTGTCTTTGGTGAATATTTATGTGTCTATTTACTTTCGTTCAAGTGTCAAAGGTGTCGTACATGTGGCGAGGAATAACTGTAATTCCTGTTCAAGCTGGGAGGTGTAAATTTAGACGAGGAGCGATAAGAAGAGAAATAAAATGGATCACTGGGAAACGTAGGAGGGTGAATGCCACGTACCTAACTCGTGCAGTGTTTCTGTCGTGCACATTCCAAAGTTACCTGTACGTGAAGGGGGAAAAAAATCAACTCCCAATTAATTGAAAAATAGACGGCATTGATATAGGAAAAGATAAGCAGAGATCACCAGATAACACCCGATGATCACCAACATGAAAAATAAAGTATAGAGAGATAGAGAAAAAGTAATAGAAACAGGATCAACTCTTGCTCATGGTAATTCAAATATAGATAACATTGAAATAGAGAAAAACTAAAAACGATCATCAGAAAATACCTGATTAATTGAAATATAGACAGCATTGAGATAAAAAAAATAAAATAAACAGACAGATGAGCAGATAATACCCCATGATCACCAACATGGAAAACAAAGTATAGACAGAGAGAAAAGTAACAAACAGGATCAACTCTTGCTTATGTTAATTCAAATATAGATAGCATAGAAATAAGGAAATAACTAAAAACAATAATTGAAAAATACCCGATTGATTTAAATATAGACAGGAATGAGATAGAAAAAAATAAATTGATCAGATAACACCCGATAATGACTAACAATAAGAGAACGTATGGAGAGTGAAAAGATAACAAACAGGATAAATTTTTACTCATGTTAATTCAAATATAGACAACATTGAAATAAGAAAAAAAAAAAGCCAAAATCGATAAGTAGAAAATACTCGACAATCACTAATAATCAAAACACATAGAGGTATAGAGAAGAAGATAGAGAAGATAGACATAGAGAAGAAGATAGACATAGAGAAGAAGATAGACATAGAACGAGTGGCAATGCAAGTAAGTGTCATATCTCCCGAACTCAAATACAGACAACATTGAAATAGAAAAGAAATAAAATCGATCATTACAAAATACTCGACGACCACCAGTATGTCCAAATACATATAGAAAAATAGAGAAAAAAGATAAAAATAGAATATAAAACGCGTGCCAATATAAGAAAGTGTCACATCTCCCGAATTCAAATATAGACAACACTGAAATAGAAAAGAAGTAAAATCGATCATTACAAAATACTCGACAGCCACCGATAAGTCCAAATACATATAAAAAGATAGAAAAGATAAAATTAGGTTATAAAGCGAGTGGCAATACAAGAAAGTGTCACATCTCCCGGTACTGTGTTGTGTTTGTTTATCGAGGCGTGGAAGTGTGTTAGCTTGTAATACGCCGCCACTTCCCTCTATCTCTCTATCTCTGACCTTTCACGAAGTTACGGAGCCGTGGCGAAAGGAGAGGGGGACGGAATACCCAGCCAAGGAGGACACGTAGGGCGGAAGGGAAGCTAAATACGTGGAAAGCAGAAAGCGAAGGAGCCTTTTAGTGGGAGAAGTTAGTAGTGAGGAAAAGGACAGTTAACGAGGGCAAGGAAGGGAGAGAACACGAGGCACGGAAAGTATATGACAAGGAGAGATTTTAGCTGGAATCCTGGAATCGTAGAAGCTGCAGAAGGTTGGCGACGCAGCTTTTAAATTCCAGGGTCCGTATTTTGGAATGTTTAGGGTTCTCATATTTTCAAAGGCAGTAGAAATGATTGGCCTGGTTCCCTATGGTGTTTTTTTTCAATAATAGTCTAGAATTACTACCAAACTATCACTATTTATCATTAATACACTCTTATAGACCCTCATAACGTTACTTGACTGATAAAAGGTCTAGATCTTTAAATGTTTAGGGCTATCATATTTTCAAAGGCAGTAGAAATGATTGGCCTTGTTCCCTATGGTGATTTTTAATAATAGTTTAGAATCACTACCAAACTATCACTAATCATCATTAATACACTCTTATAGACCCTCATAACGTTACTAAAAACTGATAAAAGAGTCTATATTTTTAAATACTTAGGGTGATCATATTTTCAAAGGTTTTCAAGGGTGTTTTCTCAATGATAGTTGAGGATTACTATCAAACTATCACTATTATCATGAAAACACCTTTGTAGACATTCACAACGTCGCTAAAGATTGATAGAAACGTAAATAAAATAGAAATGTTTAAGAATGTGGCCTTATTAATCTATATAACGTTAAACTATCACTGTAATCATGAAAGTATCCTTGAAGACACAAATAACTTCCACCGAAGCCTGTTAAGTAGAGATAAGACGGCGAAATGTATAAGAATGTGGCCGCAGTTATTTATGAAGGGGAGCGAGGAACAGAAAACGGGAATGAGTACGGTAATAACGGCATCCAGTACGACGGACATTGCTTTTTGTGGTGCGTACGATACTTACTGGAGAACACGAAAACAAATATATCGACGCTCAAACATCAATAGTTTCGTAATATTTCGCAGTATTAATGAGACTATTGAGGGAAGGCGAGCACGAGGGACGGAGGAAAGAATGGAGATGAGTATAGATCGACAGGTAAAAGAATTGGAAAACCTAATTACCTACAGATAACTTTTTAAGACTAACCAAGAGAAGTAATTTGTGAGTTGGAATTGATGTGATGAATGGAGGAGGAGGAGGAGGAGGAGGAGGAGGAGGAGGAGGCAAGAAAATGAGGAAGAGAGAGAGAGAGAGAGAGAGAGAGAGAGAGAGAGAGAGAGAGAGAGGACATGGTAATTGCGTACATACAAGACAGGATGTGGGAAGATGGGAAATGATGGAGGAAGAGAATGTGAGGAAAAAAGAAGGAAGGAAGAGTGGTATGATAATTGTCGAGGGAAAGGGAAAAGAAAGAAGGAAGGAAGGAAGGAAGGAAAGAAGGAAAGAAAAGGGTTTTGTAGGAAGAGTAAAGGAGTGTGGCTTTAAAACTCCTTCCTTGCCGCCATCTTTAACTTACACACACACACACACACACACACACACACACACACACACACACTTGATGTTTTATTAGGTCTATTTTTCCTCTTCTCTTGCGAACGTTTCCCAGAACTTCTTTAATTTCACGTTTCTCGACTTTATTACTATTGTTATTATTATTATTATTATTATTATTATTATTATTATTATTATTATTATTATTATTAAAGAATGGGAAGACTCAGGGCACGAGATGACTTCATTGAGAAAGACCAAAGGATTCTCTCTCTCTCTCTCTCTCTCTCTCTCTCTCTCTCTCTCTCTCTCTCTCTCTCTCTCTCTTGTTACGATATCTATTCCAGAGTTTATTTTTGCTGTGGTAGTCTCGTCCCCAGCCCGTCAGTTTCTCTTGTCGTCTTTGCCTCCTCCTCCTCCTCCTCCTCCTCCTCCTCCTCCTCCTCCTCCTCCTCCTCTTCCTCCTTCTGTATCTCCAGCAGACGCCTCCTCCTTCGTCCTCCTCCTGTGTCCCTTTATGAGACCCGCTAAGTGTCCCTGTGGTTCCTTCTATCCCTCCCCCCCCATTTGTCCTTGTGCCCTCTTTTCTCCCTATTCTGTATCCGTTTTCCTTTGTTTTCCTCGTTTTTTCTTCGTGTTTTCCTCTCCTTTTTGTCTGTTTCCTCTTTATCTGTATCTCTGTTTTGATGTTTTCTCCTTTTTTTCTAGTTTTTGCCTATCCTTTTGTTTCCTTAGGTGTTTCCTGCTTATCTATATGTTTTGCTGTGTTTTCCTTTCTTTCCTCTTGTTTTCCTGTCCTTTTTTTTTGTTTCCTCCTTTCCTGTATCTCTGTTTTGCTTTATTTTCATTTTTTCCTCGTGTTTTCCTGCCCTGCTTTGTTATGTGTTTCCTTCTTATTCGTATATATTTTACTTAGTTTTCCTATTTTCCCTCATTTTTTCCTATCCTTCTGTTTTCTCATGTGTTTCCTCCTTATCTATATCTGTTTTTCGCATTTTTCCTCATCTTTTCCTATCCTTATGTGTTTCCTGTTTATATGTATGTTTTGCTGTGTTTTCCTTCTTTTCCTCGTGTTTTCCTCTCCTTTTTTTCTGTTTCCTCCTTACCTGTATGTTTGTTTTGCTTTATTTTCGTTTTTTCCTCGTGTTTTCCTGGCCTGTTTTCTTATGTGTTTCCTCTTTATCTTTGTGTTTTGCGTTGCTTTCCTCATTTTTTCCTCGTGTTTTCCTTTCCTTCTGTTTTTCCTTTTTCCTCTTTCTCTTCTTATTTGTATCTGTTTTGCTGTTGTCCTTTTTTTTCTCATGTTTTTGTTTCCTTATTGTGTTTCCTTTTCCGTGTTTATCCTCCTCACCTTTCCAGATTTCCTCCTTTCCTTCTTCCTTCTTCCTCTTCTGCCCTCCTCTTCCTCTTCCTCTTCCTCCTTCCAATCCTCCCATATCAATTTTAGACTCTTGAGGGTGTAAGTGGTGGTGTTCTAGGCTTTCTGATTCCTCCTCCTCCTCCTCCTCTTCTTCTCCCTCCTCCTCTTCTTCTCCCTCCTTCTCCCCCTCCTCTCATCCACCTATCCATTTCATTCTCTTCCCTTCCCCTGCTTCAATTTCCTCCACTACAATTCACGTGCTCCTCCTCCTCCTCCTCCTCCTCCTCCTCCTCCTCCTCCTCCTCCTCCTCCTCCTCTCAATTCATTTCAACCCCTAACATTTGCCTGTGTGTCTTGTTAAGTAAATATACTTTTTTTTTTCTATATTACCTTTCTGATTCCCTCAGTGCTTCCTACATTCTCCTCTTTCTCTCCTCCTCCTCCTTCTTCTTCTTCTCTTTCGTCTCTTCAGAACTCTCATCGTCTTCTTCCTCTTCCTCTTTCATCTCTTTTCTTTTTTTTTCTTCCTCTCATGACTTATTTGCATTTAAACCCAAAAAAGGAGTGTTTTTTCCACATATTTCTATTTTTTCTCTTCTCTTCCTCCTTCTCTTCCTCTTCTCTTCCTCTTCTCTTCCTTCTTTTCTCCATTTCTGTCTCCTATTCCTCGTTCTCTCATGACGTATATATATTGAAAAAATAAGTCATCTCTTGCTCGCATTTTACTCCTTATTTCTCTTCTCTCTCCTCTTTCTCCTCTTCTTTCTCCTTCTTCACCTCTTCCTTCTTTATTTCTTTAGGTAGAACAAATGTGAAGTCTTCTCTTACACACTTCCCTTCTCTCTCTCTCTCTCTCTCTCTCTCTCTCTCTCTCTCTCTCTCTCTCTCTCTCTCTCTCTCTCTCTCTCTCTCTCTCTCTCTCTCTCTTTCAAACTTCCTTTCCTCTTTTCATTTTTTTCTTACTTCTTCTCCTCTTCCCCACTCTCCTTCCTTTTTTTCCTCTTGCACTTCAGGTGAAATAGAAACCTCCCTTTTTCCTTCCTTTCTTCTTCTATCCTACTCTCTCCTTTTTCCTTCTTTTTTCTCTTTCCTCTTCTCCTCTTCGTCATTCTTCCCTTCTTCCTTCCTTCTGGAATCCTGCATCACCTCCTCCTCCTCCTCCTCCTCCTCCTCTTATTCCTCCCGCTTTCTTCACATTTTCTCCTCTTTCTTCTCTTTCTTTTCCTCTTCCTCCTTCCCTCTTCCTTCCTTCTGAAATCTCTTACACACACCTCCTCCTCCTCCTCCTCCTCCTCCTCCTCCTCCTCCTCCTCCTCCTCCTCCTCCTCCTCTTGTTCCTGTCTCTTTCTTCACATTTTCTCCTCTTCCTTCCTCACTTCTTCTACATTCCCTCTTCCTTCTCTCTGAATTCTCTTACACACACCTCCTCCTCCTCCTCCTCCTCCTCCTCCTCCTCCTCCTCCTCCTTCTCTTGTTTCTGTCTCTTTCTTCACATTTTCTCCTTTTCCTTTCTTATTTCTCTTCCTCCTTTTCCTCTTCCTCTTTTCCTCTTCCCTCTTCCTCCTGTTATTCATGTCTCCCTTTCTTCACATTTTCTCCTTTTCCTTTTTTACTTCTTTCTCCTTCCCTCTTCCTTCCTTCTGAAATTTCTCATACCTCTTCCTCCTCCTCTTGTTCCTGTGTCTTTCTTCACATTTTCTCCTCCTCCTTCTCTTTCTTCTTCCTCATTCCCTCTTCCTTCTCTCTGAAATCTTTTACACCACTTCCTCTTCTTGTTCCTGTCTCCCTTTCTTCAATTTTCTCCTCCTCCTCCTCCTCCTCCTCTTTCTCACTCTGTCCCACGTGGAAGGCAAGCACTTGAGTGTTAAATTCAGCACCACCAGGGGAGGAAGAGAAGAAAGGACGCCTGGGGATTAAAACTTCATTAGAGAGGAATTTTCAAAGTTATCAAACATAATTCCTCATTTTTTTTTTTCGTATTTTTTCTATTTAAATTTTAATCTTGAGCTGGCTGTGTAGGTTGTCTTGGTAGTGGTGGTGGTGGTGGTAGTGATGGTGGTGATGGTGGTGGTGGTGATGCAACGAGAGATAAGCAAGACAAGAAACGTGGTGTAGGAAGTTATGAAGTGGTGGAAGGCGGTGGGGAAGCAGAAGTTAGGGAATAAAATTTTGGAAAGGAAGTTAAGTTCGTGGCTGGTGTGACAGTAGTAGTAGTAGTAGTAGTAGTAGTAGTAGTGGCCTGGGATAATGGTGTTGATGGAAGTGAGAGTAATAATACTGAAGGTGATGTTAGTGATGATGGTGGTGGTGATGGTGGTGGTGAGGGAGAGGGAGAGGGAGAGGATTGATCCCAGTTGGTTTAAAGTCGTGCGGTACATTACTTCTCTCTACTCTCCTTTTACTCTCCCAGCCTCTACTCTCCTCTACTACTTTCTACTCTCTCAGCCTGTTTTCTCCTACCCTCCTCTTCCCAGTTTACTCTCCCAGCCTCTGATCTCCCCCTTACTCTCCCTCTCTTCATTGCTAATCTTATCTCTCTCTCTCTCTCTCTCTCTCTCTCTCTCTCTCTCTCTCTCTCTCTCTCTCTCTCTCTCTCTCTCTCTCTCTCGCTAATTGTTATACGTTTGTTATTCATCTTTATTATCTTTCCTCTTTTTTACTTATTTGTCTTCTCGATTGGTAAATTTTCTTCTTTTCTCTCTCTGTTCTTGTTTCTTTTTTATTTTGTTTATTTCTTTTAGTTTTGTCTTGTTCTCGCTTTTCTTTCTGCGCAAACAAAATTTCACGCGCCGTCAGTTTGTGTTGGTTTTAATCTCTTTTGTTTCATGTTTCCCTCCTGTATTTTTTTTCCCTCCCTCCTGTCTCTTCTTTTTTGTTTGTATGTTATTTTTTTTTCCTTTCGATAGTTTCCTGACTTTACTAACTCCAAAATGCACTTCTTTCTTCTTTCCGTGTAAGTCTTCTTCGTTCGTTTACCTCGTTTTTATTTCATCGTATTTTTTCTTCAATGTATCTTTTTTCCATTTTTTTTCTTCTTTGATATTTTCTCGACCTGAACTTTCCCACGTTAATTTATTTCTTTTTTTTTTGTGTTCCTTTTAAGCTGTCTTCGTTCATCTTTCATCTTTCACCAGTCTCGTCTCGTACTTTCTCTCAATATTCCCCCCCCTCTGACTTTTCCCGACTTTCCTTTAAACTTTCCTAAACAAATTTTTACCCTGAGTTCTTTCCTTTTTTTTTTTTCCTCCCTGACTATCCTCCTCCAACACATCTAAAGCCTTGTTCGTTCCTTCGTTCGTCTTTCTTTCCACTCGTACTTTCCTCCTCAAACTGACATCTGTCGGTGGCAGCGGAGACGAAGAAGGATAAAAGGGGGAGAAAAACAGCTCTAAACTTCCCTTTTTCTTCTTCTTCTTCAATTTTTTCCTCCTGGCCTTGGCTTATCACAAAGGATGGGTCGAGATTTCATTTTGGGGCTGACTTGCTTAATAGGAATTCAAGGTCTACTTATATGGATATTGCCTTTCTCTTCCTCACTCTTTTTCCTCCTCCTCTTCCTCTTCCTCTTCCTCTTCCTCCTCCTCCTCCTCCTCCTCCTCCCTGACTCATTTTCTCAGTCCACCTGTTTCACTTTCTTTTTCTTCCTTTGCTTCTTTCTCCGTTTTTTTTTTTTTTCTCTCTTTTCGTTTTAATTCTACTTCTTCTCTTTCTCTTCGTTCTCGTTTTGCTTCTTTTCGTTCTCGTTTTTTTTTTTTTTTCTCTCATCCTCTTTCTCTCCTCTTTTCTTTTTTTTTCTCTTGTATTCCTCATTTCTCCTTCTCTTCTCTTCTCTTCTTTCTACGTCAATTTGTATTTCTTTTTACACTGTTTTTTTCTCTTTCTCCTTCACTGTTTTACTTTGCCTTCTTCTTCCTCCCGTTTTTCTTCTTTCTGCCATCTACTATCACCTCTGTTTCTTCTCCACCTCTTTTTTTTCTCTCTTTCTCCTTCACTTTGTCTTTCTACATATTCTCCTCCTTCTTCCCCTCCTCCTCCTCCTCCTCCTCCGTTAAACTCGAGGAAAGGTGAGGTCGTCTTTAATTCAAGCTCTGGTTTGGTATCTTGAGTGTGTGTGTGTGTGTGTGTGTGTGTGTGTGTGTGTGTGTGTGTGTGTGTGTGTGCACCTCACGCAACTCCCGCCAGAGGGACGCCACTCAAGGGAAAAATTTCACTCATGTCCTTAACATTTTCGCTTTTTCCTCTCTCTCTCTCTCTCTCTCTCTCTCTCTCTCTCTCTCTCTCTCTCTCTCTCTCTCTCTCTCTCTCTCTTACTGAGCCCGAGGGGAATAAGAGCGATAAAGTAATTACCGCAGAGGGGAAGAAGAAAGGGAGAGAAAGGGAATAGAGAAAGAAACGAAGGAATATGGATTGGAAAAAGAGGGAAGTGTGTGTGTGTGTGTGTGTGTGTGTGTGTGTGTGTGTGTGTGTGTGTGTCTTGATAGCAAACTTTCACATTTTGTCGTTTTATTCCTTAAGAAGAAAGAAAGCACCAAAAGAAGAAAGAAACAATAAATAAAGAAAAACAAAACAAAACAAAACAATACAAAATTAGGAGTTTATCGAAGTTATTCTGGAAACTTTAGACGGACAAAGTTGGGGAAAAAAAATAGAAGAAAGATAAGAAGCGAGGAAAAAATATATAATGAGGATAAAACTTGGATAAAAAGGTAAATAATGGTACTTTTTTGGGGGCAGGTTCAGAGATAACGTGGGAAGATGATAACACAGGTGAGCAAGCACTGAGGGTGACGCAAGAACCGTGCTGAGGGAGAAAAGTTTAGCCGCAAAAATGTTATTACCTTCTTTTTTATATAAGAAAGAGAAATCAGGCGTTTGTTGTCCCACTTAGCCTGTCTGTGTATTAGTCTGTGTATTTATCTGTGTCTCTGTTGATTTATTTCGTTTTTTTTTTTTATGGTTATTTGTCTATTTGTCTGTCGTTGTATCTATTTACCGGTTTATTTGTCTTTCTATCTATCTATCTTTCTATCTATCTTTATATTCGTCTGTCTGTTTTTCTGTGTATCTATCTGCCTCTACCTGTCTATCTATCCTCACTATGTTTTGCCTTTATATACCTGTCAGTCACCCTATGTGTATGTGTCTTCACCTGTATGTACTTTACCTGCGATTAATCAAACACCAAACAACACACACGCATTTTCCTTAACACTCAAACTTAACTTCAACAAAAATAACCATAAAAGACTAACAAAATCTTCGACCCTCTGATGACACACACTACAAGGTCACATTACAAAACAACCACCACCCTTGCAGAACACAATCACACAATCACACAATCACTGAGAGAATTGCACCGAACTAACAGAAACTCATAAATGGGGGAAATCTTTAGCAGAGCGTGAGGTGGGAATGAAAAAAAAGGTAATAACATGAAAACACGACAAGTCCCTCCTATCATATTACAAACAAGGGGAAGAAGAGGAGGTGGGTTTGGAAAGCAGGAGAATCAAGAGAAACAGGAGATACCCTCGCACGTTACATTATCTCCCTCCCACCTTCCCTCTCAGCAATAGTCCATAAATCTCACAACTACATCCCGTGCCTGACCAACCCCCTGGTGAATATAAATAAACGTTATTACACTGCAGCACGGCGAAGGGTGTAATGTAGTACAGATAGAAAGAGCGTAGAGGGGGACACTATTTAATGGAGGTGAACTGGGGACATAAATAAGATCATAAATATAATATCCCGTGTAATCGAAGGACATTATAGAAGGGAAAATGGACAAATGGTGATGACTTCAGTTAAACTAAAAGGAAAATGGGAGGAGGTGCGATGGATGAGTTCATGAGCGAGAGAGAAAGAATGAGAGAGAAATGAGAAGGTATGTGACTTATATAATTTTGAGAAACATGAGAAAAAATGAAAATGAAGTAAACAGGCTCTTCGTGCCGAAAAGAATGAAGGCAAGGATAGAGGGAGAAAAGATGAAGCGAACGAGGGAGAGAGAGTTAGTGAGAGTATGTAAGAGGGAGAGAGGACGGCAGGTGGAAATTATTAGTGTGGTGAGAGTGAAAAGAAGGAAAACCGTACTTGATTTTAGTAATTAAAGCGAAAGTGATTAAATTCTGATACGGGTATTGATTGCCACACAGAGAGAGAGAGAGAGAGAGAGAGAGAGAGAGAGAGAGAGAGAGAGAGAGGACAGTTACATGTGAAGGTTAAGAAAGTCCCGTAATAAGATTGTACAATAGGTAATCCAGATGAGAGAGAGAGAGAGAGAGAGAGAGAGAGAGGCGGGCGGGAGAAGGTCGAAATTTCTCATCAGGTAATTGCTGTAGGGAAAAAATAATGTCACGTGCATTGCATAGGAGAAAATGAAGGAGAGAATTACGTGTAGAGACAAAAGAATGGTAAAGTGGAGAGTTTAAGGAGACACGGACATTTAAACGTGAAAGGGAGAAAAAATAAATAAAATCAAGGTGTATTATAAAGGTGACAAGAAACGAAGGACAGCAATAGGGAAGAAAAATAAAGGAAATAGAGTAAAATCAAATAGATAAATCGAATTGAATAGAAATAAATTATGTAAGGAAGATATGAAAATAAATAAATAAAAACAAGGTGTATTATCGAGGTGACAAGAAACGAAGGACAACAATATGGAAGAAAAAGGAAGGAAATAAAGTAAAATCAAATAGATATATCGAATTGAATACAAATAAAGCATGTATGGAAGATATTTTATTTTATTTTATTGAGGAGGATATAACAGGATGTGGTGTGTAAGTAATAGATATGAAGATACGTGTAGGAAATAAGTAGAAAAGAAAGTATAGATTAAAAATAAATAACCTGATACCTTAAAAATGAATGATGAATATTAAGTTAAGTTTGATAAAAGTAACGAAAGAATGAATAGAAAAGAAAGAGAAAAAAATAAATAAAGGAAAGATGTAAAGAAAACAATAGAAAACGGAGGAAAATACAATAAATAACAAAAAAAAAAAAAACATCCATATAACTGTAATAACTCAAGGAAACACAAATAAGAACAAGAGAAAGAAAAAAAATACGAGAGCCACGGAAGGGGGGGACTTAAGGGGTGAGTATGAAATTACCTGCGCTTTACAATTTTCCCGAAGGAGTCATGTTGTGGAGCGTATGAATTGAAGTACGACAAGAAGCGCTGCCAATAGAACAGGGAGAGACTGGCTGGGATGGAGAGGCTGGGCTGGAGAATCACAAACAGTCCAGCGGATGGATATTGACAGTGGCACAAGTCTGGATGGTTTGTTTACCTCTGATACTCGGTGTGTGTGTGTGTGTGTGTGTGTGTGTGTGTGTGTGTGTGTGTGTGTGTGGCGCGTAACAAGGACCTCTGAGGGCTTAACGCGTCGCTGTGTGTGTGTGTGTGTGTGTGTGTGTGTGTGTGTGTGTGTGTGCATGACGTCAGCTGTGTATGTCAGTTCCGCTTGTTAGTTTGTTTTTATCACGTCCTTGATTCTGCGCAGCTTCTTCCCTCTTTCTTGTTTCCTTCCCTCCCTCCCTTCCTGCCTCTCTCCATCTTTTTCCCTCCATCCCTTCCCTCCATCCTTTCCTCCATTCCTTCCTCCCTTCTTTCACCGCCTTTCTTCCCTGCCATCTTAAGTCGACTCTTAATTTCCTGTTTTCCAACTTTTCTCCTCCTCCTTTCCCTCCGTCATCCTGTTCCCTCTCTCTCTCTCTCTTTCCCCCTTTCCTCCTTTGTTATTTCCCGTTTCCCTGTTTCCAAATCTAGTATCTGAGTCTGTGTTTTCTCTGCACCTCCACAAACATCACAAACATCAGTTCAAAATTCCTGTTGACCTAAAAAAGTTAAACATGCGCACATTGCGAGTCCAAACTGCAGTGTTCTTTGGGGACGTGAGGGAAAAAAAAGTCTGTTTACACTTTACACATACCGCTGGGTGGGGAGCCGCGGGTGCCTGGCGCTGTAAACTTAGAGGAGGTTTTATTTGCGCAGGAAACACGAGCAAGTAAATACATACCCCACGTCGGAGCGTCAAGATACACGCAAAGGGAATCTTGGGGACACGCCTAGGATGTTTTGAAATAATAAGTAGGTAAAGAAATGCAAAAAAAAGGATGAGGGAGTGGCGAGGCTGAGAGGTCAAGTACTGTACATATTTTGCTTTGAAATGATAAGTAGATTAAAAAGAATACAAAAAAGATGAGGTTCTGATGAGGTTGGGGGATCAAGTACATATTTTTGCTTTGTAAAACTAATTAGATACAAAAAGATGCGGAAGGAGATGAGATAATTATGAAGTTGAGGGGTTAAGTAAATATTTGTGTTTTGAAATAAAAAAAAAGTAAAAAAAAGAAGTAAAAAAGAATGAGATAGTTATGAGGTTGAGGGATCAAGAGCTCTGCATATTTTTGCTTTGAAATAATAAGTAAATTAAAAAGAATGCAAAATATTATGAGGCTGTGGTGAGGCTGGGAGATCAAGCATATATTTTTGCTTTGAAATACTAATCTCATACAAAAAGATGAGAAAAGAAATGAGATAGTTATTAGGTTGGGGGTTAAGTAAATATTTATGCTTTGAAATAATAAAAAGATTAAAAAAAAAGAACGAGAATAGTTATGAGGTTCGGGAGGCAAGCAATATTTTAACGCTTCGACCTTTTCACTGTCATCCAAACCTAACCTAACGTAAGCTAACCTAAGTACATTCAGAGACAATGGGGCACATGCAAAATTGAATGATTGAAGTTAAGGCGCAGTTGAATGCTTTGAAATGATAAATAGATAAAGAAAATACGAAAAAAAGAATTAAAGAAGAGATAGCAGGGAGGTCAAAGCATCACGGAACACACAGAAGAGATGATAGATGGAATAAAAAAAAGAGACACGAAAAATGAAAGATGAGAGATAGTGGTGAAAGAGGAAATTACAGAGAATTAGAGATGAGTGGAGATGAGAAAAACCTGAGAGAGAAAGAGAGAAGCAGTAGCGTTCGGTGTAATTACTCTGGGCTCTGCAGCTTCCACTTGAGTGTTATGCAGCAGGAGGCGAGACAGAGCCGACAGCCGTAACGTCCTGAGTTTAGAGTGAGCGACGGGCGTTGACAGGCGTGACGAAAACGTGACGGGAACGTGACGCGACTTAAACTGTGACGAGAATAGTAGATTTTTTTTCTTTTTTTCTATTTTATGTGATCAATATGGGTGTAAGATATGTGAGGTTTTCTGTCTAGTTCTCTCTCTCTCTCTCTCTCTCTCTCTCTCTCTCTCTCTCTCTCTCTCTCTCTCTCTCTCTCTCTCTCTCTCTCTCTCTGGTGTTGATTCATTATGCTCTTTGCCTTTCTCTCCTCTCTCTTCATCTTTCCTCACGTTTTCCTCTTCCTTTACTCCTTTTTCCTCTCCTTGTTCACAATTCATACATTCTCTTTTTCCTGTTCTTCATCATTTCTCTTTCTGTTTCTGTCGCAATCTCTCTATTCTCTTATTTATTTATTTTTTTACTATCTCATGTTTTCTTTTTTCTTTCATGTTTGCTTCTATCTCCCTATTCATTTCTTCTTATTTATTGTTTTTATCTTTCACTTTCTTCTTATCTTAAAAATTTCATCCTGCGTTCATTTTTCTCTTCCCTTTTTTTATCATATATTCTCATTATCTCTCCATTGTTCTTTTTTGTTCTTTTTTTTTCTCCTACTTTTCCATTTTTTCCCTTTCTCGTCTTCTCCACAGCTCCATTTTCTCATTTTCTCTCTTGTCTTTTTTTTTTCCCTCCTTCCGATCTTCATATCCAGCGTTCATCATCCCTTCCCTTCCCTCCTCCTCCTCCTCCTCCTCCTCCTCCTCCTCCTCCTCCTCCTCCTCCTCCTCCTCCTCCTCCTCCTCACCTTTCACATCGCGACCTCATCCGACTTTGTGAATGTGAAATTAATATTCTTGATAAAATGAAATAATTTGTTAAACTCCTTTCTCCTTTACCCATTTTCTTTCTTAAGCCTCACCCTCATTTCCTCCTCGTTTATCTCCTCTTTCTTATCATTTTTCTGTTTTTTTTTTCCTTTATGTCTTATGATGCTTCTTATCTTCTTCTCCTCTTCCCTTTTCTCCTCCTCTTTAGCTTCTTATTCTTCTCCTCTTTTCTTGCACACTCGTAGTTATTTCCAATTCTTTTTTCTTTATAACTTTTTTTTTCTTATCCTCCTCCTCCTCCTCCTCCTCCTCCTCCTCCTCCTCCTCCTCTTCTTCTTCTTCCTCGAACTCCTCCTTCTCCTCTTCCTCGTCTTCTATTGCATATCCTACTATCACATGCGTCACTAACTCCTCCTCCTCCTCCTTCTTCTTCTTCTTCCTCAAACTCCTCCTCCTCTTCCTCGTCTTTCTATTGCATATCCTACTTTTATCACATGCGTCACTAACTCCTCCTCCTCCTCCTCCTCCTCCTCCTCCTCCTCCTCCTCCTCCTCCGCGACTCTCACTTCCTAGATAACACTCTCTCTGGTCACGTGTGTTGCCGCCCGCAGGTGTCACATGGACTGCGTTACGTCACATCACCTGTAGAGCAAGACACGTGACGGTGAAGGAAATAGTGACGGGAGGAAAAGTATAAAGGTTCTGGTGGTGACGGTGATGATAGTGATAATGATGGCAGTGGTGGTCGTGATGATGGTGGTGATGAGAGGGACCTTTTATTTCAAGAATCGGGGAAAACTTGCGCCATTTGATGTTGAGAGAAAGAAGGAAAAGAGGCATCGGTTCCTAGAAGTCTGGAAAAGAAGTGCTTGTGGCTTCCAGGAATAGATTAAATGGAAATAGCTGGAACATTCTCCTTTTTGGGAATGTTAGTGGAGCGCATCTGGTTTACTTAGAGATGTAAATGGGAATTTTTGTGAGGAAATTGCGCTACAGAGGGAAATATTAAGTTGGGAAATAAACACAGGATTGCAGCGGCTCGTGGAAACTGGAAGCATGGAGGAACTATCAGTAGTAATCTAGTTTTCACACAGATGTCAGCGTAAATCCTTTTGACGCAAGCATGGACGAGGAAAAGAATGGCTGTGGAAATACTGATAAAAGAACGAGCAGGTTTCTTTTTTTTTACTGAAACATAAAAGAGAAGAAAACAATAACAGTTATCTTTGGGATGGCGAAAAGACACAAAAGTTAAAAACCCTCTCCTTTCAAAACCATCTCGGCGGAAACCCTCTCTCTCTTTCGAATACAAAAGAGAGAGAAAAAACAACCCTTTTCCTGAAATGGGAAAGAGAAACACGTCACTTTTTTCCTCCTGAAATGTAAAGGAAAGAAACTAACCTTTACCTGGAATATAACAAACTTCTTCCCACATAAAAAGAAGGAAGTAAGTGTTTTTTTACCGCGTGATGGACACAGAATACCTTAGCGAAGGGAAAGAAACTAATGGAAACTTATCCCCGTCAGAAAAGAGAAACGCAGAATTTTTCCTTGAAATATAACGAGGGAAACTAATGGAAACTAATTCTTCTTGTGAGAGGAGAAACAAAATATTCCTTTGAAACGTAATGAGGAGAGTAATGGACACTAATTTTTGTTATAAGTGAGAAAAACCTAAAATTTTATATTGAAACATGAGAAAAAAAAAAAAAAACAATAGGAAATAACTCTCATCATAAACGAAGAGAACACAAGAAAGATAACAGATAAATAAATAGAAGAAAGATAAGAAGAAGGGAAAGAAAGCAGGTTTGGATGGCATGGGAGGAAATCAACAAACAGTGTACCGGGAATATAAAGGCGAGGAAAGCAGTAAGGACAGACAGCAGCGAGAATGGAGCTAATTCCCTGATAAAAAATAAAGTCATGTGTACCCAATTAGACAACGGTAATGAGGGAAACTGGGACGCGCTCTTGCCTTCCTGACCCACCCTGAGCACATCCTGACACCCTAGACCACCCTGACACACACCCTGAACACATCCTGACACCCTAGACCACCCTGAACACATCCTGACACTCTAGACCACCCCCAACCCACACACACCCTGACACCCTGACCACACCTGACACCCCAACCCACCCTGAACACATCCTGACACCCTAGACCACCCTGACACACACCCTGACACGCCCCAACCCACCCCAACCCACCCTGAACACATCCTGACACCCTAGACCACCCTGACACACACCCTGACACGCCCCAACCCACCCCAACCCACCCCAACCCACCCTGAACACATCCTGACACCCTAGACCACCCTGACACACACCCTGACACACCCTAACATACCTTGACACACCCTGACACACCTTAACACACCCCAACACACCCTGACACACCTTAACATACCCTGACACACCCTAACACACCCCCAACACACCGCA
>NC_059283.1:4371011-4376011 GCF_017591435.1 Portunus trituberculatus | reverse complement strand
TACATCGAAAATTAGTGTTTTTTTTTCTTTTATGTATTGGTTATCATTTGTTTACTTTCTTTTCATCTCTTCTTTTTTCATATTCTTAGCTTTTTCCGCCTTTTGAACGAATTACACCTTAAATTTGTGTGTTTATTAATCTTATCTATGTATTGGTTCTCATTTTTTCATTATGTCTTTTCATCTCTACTTTTTACATATTCTTAACTTTTTTCCGCCTTTTTAAACAAATTACATCTGAAATTTGTGGGGTTTTTAATCATTATGTATTGGTTCGCATTTTTTTTTCATTATTTCTTTTTCATCTTTACTTTTTTTCCATATTCTTGACTTTTTTCAATCTCTCTCTTCTGAGCTCGCCTCATTTTCTTGGCGCTCTTCATTCCTAATTATTCCATCGGATTACTTCATAAGAGACTCTTACATCTCCTAATTATCCAATCTCTTATCTGCCTCCTATCCAAATATTTCTTTAATCTCATCCTTCTCGACCTCCTTCTCCTCCTTAAGCTCCTCCTTCTCCTTTTCCTCCTCCTTTCCTCCTCCTCCTCCTCCTCCTCCTCCTTCACCTCGTCTTACATCTGCTTCTGGTAAGTCTGCTCCCACTCTTCTTCCTCCTCCTCCTCCTCCTCCTCCTCCTCCTCCTCCTCCTCCTCCTCCTCCTCCTCCTCCTCCTCCTTGTCCTCTTATCTTAACCACCGCTCTTCTCCTCACGTTCTCAGTCTTCTTCCTTCCTTCGCTTCTGTATATACCTTCTCTCTCTCTCTCTCTCTCTCTCTCTCTCTCTCTCTCTCTCTCTCTCTCTCTCTCTCTCTCTCTCTCTCTCTCTCACACACACACACACACACACACACACACACACACACACACACACACACACACACACACACACACACACACACACACACACACACACACACACACACACACACTTTCAACACAAAACAACTTCAGCTCTAAAACAAGAGTCACCCCTGCAACACCTCTCCCCGCGCTCCATTTTCTGTGATAACGTGTATTTACTAAGGCCTGTTTACCATAGCTTATGTCGTGTTTACCTGAAGATTAAAGGCATATCAGTACGGTGGATCAGGTGTGGGAGTGATAGGGGAGTGGGAAAAAATGCGCGGGAAACACAGGTGGATAATGGGAGCTAATTAACGAAGGCAGAACGACAGGTAATTAGTGAAACAGGTGTGTAGACATTCAGAGACAGGAACGATTCTGCTGATGCCATGTTAGCTTTGTGTCAGGTATGCTCTCTCTCTCTCTCTCTCTCTCTCTCTCTCTCTCTCTCTCTCTCTCTCTCTCTCTCTGGTATGTTTACGTGTGTGAGAAAGAGATAGAAAGAGCTTTAATCTAACTACATCACTCACACTTTCTCTCGTTCCACTTTTTTCTCTCTCTTCTTACAACCTCTCAATTAACATATAGTGAGTCATAAGTACCAGAACGTTGACTTAACTCTCCCTTCACTCTTAGTATACGTAACAAGTCGAGATCTCTCAAAACTGCAGTGAGGACTTAATGTATCTAAGGGACAAATAGCCACAGATTCCTTAGTCACCACGAGGAAATGAAAACATGCAGGGAGTAATATGTAAGAGATCATGGACTTAATTCCCTTTACTTATAACGTATGTAAGATGTGAAGGTGTCTTGACGTTGCAATGAGGATTTAATGTACCTACAAAATAGAGGGATAAACACACACGTATTTCTTTACTAAGGAGTGATGTGATAAAGGGATGAAAAATGTTCTCGACGCGGAAGGTAAAAATGATAAGAAATAAGACAGTTAAAGAAAAGTTGAAATGAAACGTGAAAGTAACAAAGATAATATAGATTAGTTACCAAATAATAAGATAAAATAGTTACCAAAGAAATTAAGATCAGATAGTTATCAAAGAAGAGTCAAAATGGAAGATGAAGATAACAAAAAATAAGACATAACTACTAAAGAATAGCCAGAATGAAACAAAAAAAACCACAAAACTAAAACAAATGAAACATAACCTCGGGAAATAAAGTAAAAAAATTAAAAAGATAAAAGCATAAAAAATTGAACATAATTCCTAAAAAAAAGAGTCAGAATGAGATGAAAATAACAATAAGACACAGTTTCCTTGACTACGACGAGACAAGGCCAGCATTAAGAAACACTTTCCTCTCACCACGACTATTTTCCAAAGCCACAGAAATGATTAGCGAGGTTTTCACGAGTGTTTCACCAGTTAACCCCTTTAGTGCCAAGGCGTGTTTTCATCTTCATTCTGGTGACTTTTTGGTGATTTTGTACAGCTTCACAAACTTATGTGGGGATTAAAATAGAGAAGACTGTTGCCATTTATCTTCTGACCTCCATAAACCCTTGCTAGTGTAAATAAAATCGTTTAATTGCACTCAAAACTCAAGGTAGAAATACGTCCCAGTACTGAAGAGGTTGAATAGTGTAGAAATCTTGTCACTCTGCCCTTAGAACCGTAAGAACTCCTTTAAAAACTCGTATAAATTTATATAAAGCCTTTTGAAATAGTGGAGAAGGATGTACAATACTGCACTAATACAAGGACGTGGGATAGCGGTGTAATCAGGATTCTATTATAGTGACGGTACTGAACGTGACGTGTTTGCATATTAGATGAGATTAATGTTGTAATTTTAAAAGTCAGCGTGGCGTATAAAGAGCAATGCTTAGTGTGTGCATTAGCATTGTTACTCGCTGTTATATAAAAGGGTACGTTTACATGTTCGCATTCTTACAACTAAATACGATTGTTGGGAAAAAAATAGATAGATAAAACTGGAAAACGTAAATTAGAGTCATGCGCTTTTTAGGGTGGAATGTGATAATTACCTAACCTAACTTAAGCTAACCTAACCTAACCTAACCCAATCCAACCTTACCTAAGCTATTCTATAAACAAAACTTGAATTAACCTAACCACCGTAGCAATCTAAGCCAACTCCACTTAAATATAACTAAGTAACAAACTAAAATATAAAGTAGCATAAAGTAAGATGACCTAATCTAACCAAACTTAATCTAATCAGTCCCAAAATTATCGTGATCAAATATAACTTCATCTAACTAAAGCTAACTTGAAACGGAACGGAACCAATCTTTACCACACCGCAAAGGAAAAAGAGTAAATAAACTGACTTCTGTACATCTTCACATGACTTGAGTTTAACCTAATTAATCCCAAACTAAACTAAGCTAACTTAATCTAAACAAACTTAACTTAACAATACCAAATGGAACCAAACTTTACCAAACGAAAAAAAAAAAAAAAAAAAAAAGAAAGAAACCAGCGTCTGTAATCTTCACGTGTCTCGAGTTTAACTTAATCAATCCCAGACTAACTTAATGTAACTTCACCTTAATCTAACCATACGTAACCTAACCTAACAAAACCATACGGAATCAAGCTTTATCACACTAAAAAAAGAAAAAAAAAGAAAACTGTCTTCTATAATTTTCACGTGTCTCGAGTTTAACCTAATCAATCCCAAACTAACGTAATCAAATGTAACTTCGCCTTAATCTAACTAAACTTAACCTAACAATACCAAATGGAACCAGATTTTACCACACCGCAAGAGAGAGAGAGAGAGAGAGAGAGAGAGAGAGAATATAAGCTGGCTTTTAAATCTTCCCATGACTTGAGTTTAACCTAATTGATCCCAAGCTAACCTAATCAGATGTAACTTCGCCTTAATGTAACCAAACTTAACCTAACAATACCAAATGTACAGTGGAACCATGAGTGCTTTGGGGTCCGAGGGGTCTCCAAGCACACGGTTTCGATTCCTGTCCACGGTCCGAGTGTAGGTTGGGCTTCTACACTCGGGGCAATGGTTTCCTAGCGGGTGGGCTTTGAGATAGGAGGTACCACAAAAAGTACCCCCTTTAGCCCATAAATTCCTGTGAAAAGCCCACATGGTATAAATAAAAAAAAAATGGAACCAAACTTTATCACCCCAAAAGAAAAGAAAAATATATTAAATAAACAAGCGTCTGCTATCTTCACGTGACTCGAGTTTACATCTATTTCCACACACAAGCTGCGTCATCTGAGCCTCCCAGAATACACCTGGACGTGAGCTAATGACTACTAAGCGACTCGTGAAGGTACAGACGTGACGAGGCGTGTTTCAGTGGCCTTGCGGGGGAGGAGGGGCTGTGGGGATTAACTCCTTCATATTCATTCCGCTTAGTATATCATGATTTTAACGCCCTCACTACTATGACACGTTTTCATATTCATTCTGCTTACTATTTGGTGATTTTATGCTGCTTTAGAAAGTTATGTGGGGATTAAAATAGTGGAAACTCTGGACATTAATCTTCTAACCTCCATAGATCCTTCCTAATGTTAATAAAATCGTCTAATCACACCCAAAACTCATGGTAAAAATGCGTCCCAATACTGAAGGGATTGATACATTTTCAGGAACTTATATGGGGATTAGAACTGTGAAGACTCTGGCCATTAATCTTGTGACATCCATAAAACCTTCCCAATGTAAATAAAATCGTCAAATCGTGTCCAAAACAATAGATAAAAATGCGTCCCAATACTGAAGAGATTAACTAGACATGTGTGAGAGTTATATGACACTTGTGAGTTATGATGAGGCGTTTTAGGAATGCTCGATGATGTGTAGGCTGGAGTGAGTGTAGAAATAAGTTAATGTTGTCATGAGGTATTGATTGCAGGAATTAGTTATGAATGCTACCATCAAGTATAACAAAGGCATAAATGAGTTAGGAATCCTACTATGAAGTGAGTGAGTGAGAAATGTTTGAAGTTTAAGTATGAAATAAGTGAGAAATGTTGTGTGAAGTTTGTCAGTTAGGAAAGCAATCATGAAATGCAGTAATGAGTGAGAGACAGTGTGTGTAGGATGGAGTTAGGAAATCTGTAGCAGTGAGTGAGTGTAGGCGTGATTAAATTAAAAGCGGGAGACGCTGCATGGTGTTGTGGATGACGTGA